>NC_060279.1:59921795-60254105 GCF_021613505.1 Equus quagga
ATTCCCCTCTTCCTACTATTCTACTCTCTGTTTCTAGGAGTTCAGCTTTTTTAGATTCCATGAAGAAGTAGAGAAAAGGGAATCCTTTGCATTGTTCATGGGAATGTAAATTGGTGCCACCACTTTGGAAACAGTATGGAGGTTCCCCAAAAATTAAAAATAGAACCACCATATGATCCAGCATTCCCACTTCTTGGTAGATATCCAAAGGAAATGAAAACAGGATCTCAAAGATACAACTGCACCCCATGTTCATTGCAGCATTATTCACAATAGCCAAGATATGGAAACAACCTAAGTGTTCATCGTGGGATGAATAGATAAAAAATGTGTGGTATGTACATATAACGGAATATTATTCAAAAGATGTCTTCTTTGCAGTAACAAACCAAGATACTCTGTCATTGGCTCTGCCATTGAAATGTTTATGTCCTTGCAGGAGGCGAAAAGAAGAGCTGAAGGGTCATGCACTAGTTCTTAGATCTTTGCCAAATCCATCAGTCAGACCTCATCACATGGCCTTAGTGGAAAGGAGCTAAGAAATGTGGAGGAGGACATGGGTTTGGGGAGTAGAGTCAATGTCTTTGCCATAGTCAGATTTTGAGAATTATTTACCTCTAAGTATCTTTCTTTCTCTGAAAGTTTGTGGATATGATGTGGTATGGATTTAATCTTCTATTTTCCTAGAAAGTGATACTCTTAATATGACAACTCCACCATGGCATGGGGTGCTTTTCCCTCTTTTCTCTTTGACTGTTGTACACATGGAAAGTGTGAAGCTATTATGTTGATGCTGATGGTCCTGCCACCACTTTTCTCGATTGTTCTTTAATTCCTTTGCATTATTTAGGTTGGTCCTAGCTGGAAAGGTTTGTATTCCCCCCAAACTTGCTGCCAGTTGGATGCCAACTTAATACCTGCTGATACTTAGAAGGCAAAGATTTTAAGGTTCTAGCCTCTAGTGGTTATGAGCCAACTCAAGTCAGACTGCTTGGTTTATGATCCAAGCTCCATTGTTTACTAGGTTTGTGAGTTTGGCAAGTGACCTAACTTCTTTGAACCTAATTTCCTTTTGAGTAAAATGGGGGTAATATAGTGTCTACTTCATGGGACTGTCATATGTATTAAAAAGTATAATCTACATAAGTGATTAGCAGAGGGTCTGGCATATGGGGAGCAACCAATAAACTTGATCTACTCTTTATAATGGGATGTCTATAAAACAGCTGACCTGCCAATATCTACAAAAAAGAAACTCCAGCACCTTGGCTCACCCAGAGAAATGGATCTCACAATTATAATGCTGAGAGAGAAGCCTTTTTCCATGCCTTCAAATTAATCGATTTCAATTCATTTCTCCTCCTTCTTGTAAAGCCAGCTTTGACCCTGTCTTTCAACTCTACATGATGATTTTGTGAAAGTTAAAATGAAATTAACAAAATGGTACTTTTCTGTGAATGAAGGAATATCAGCTATAAAAGGATTGTGAACAATAACTCACATTTCTCTTACTCTATCCTACACGAAGCTGTGTGCTATCTAACAACAGGAGGATGTTAAATCATGCAACGTAAACTTTCTTCCCTCAGAGAGGCAAGTGAGCTATTTTCAACTTTCTGTTGTGACACTATTTTTTAGATTGTGTCAGCACGCCTATTATCAATTTACCTTCTCACAAGCTGTGTGCATCTTCTCTGAGACAGTTTATTGAGATCTCTTCCCCAAGATTTCTAGACATTTCCCTGGATGTCTGAGTTGGATTGTCCTTGAAAGGGTGCTTTCTTTCTCAAATATGAAAAATACTGCAGGCTCCACCTACCTCAGAGAGTCACAGTATATACTGGCACATCAGTACACATTAGCACATCTAGCATATCTTCCTAGACGTTCTCAAGTATTACCTGTTTACCTCTGTTCAACCGATCACTTACAAAACTAATTTGGCCATGAAAAATTTATTTTCACAAAAAGGGCTGTTTCAAAGAATGATATATTTGGCAGGTTCATGGGCAGAATGGGTGATAACTTAAGCTGTAGAACTTGGCCTCCTTCTCAGGTTTAGAGAGAGAAAAATAAAGGAGCAATTGCTTAGTCTGATCTAATTTTATCAAGCCAGTGGGGACCATAGGCACATAACTCTAATCTGTTTGACAAGCTGGGATTAGGGTGAGGAAAGTGAGGTGCTTGTCACAGATGTCACTATTTAAGGAGGTACCAAAAAGCTCAGTAATCAAGATACATAATATTTTAATGCATAATTTAAACAATAATGCAAAAATTCCATGATAAACAGAACGGTAAATTTTAAATAAAGGCAGGATCAATATTACTAATTTTTCTTTTGTTTCTGACTCTAATGTGGCTCTCTATAGTACTGTTATTGTGCTTTTCTTTACTTAAAATTTTGATATTTTGTCTATTGTGGATCTTTGCATTAATTTTGATATCTTAAAAAGTGCATTGAAATACTATGGACCTTGATTGCTGAGTTTTTTGAAGTCCTTTAAACTTTATGCCCGAGGCAGATACCTCATCACCTCACCCTACTTCCAGCACTATTTATAGTAGCCAAAAGATGGAAGCAGTCCAGATGTCCATGAACTGATGAACGGATAAGCAAAATGTGGTATATGTACACATACAATGGAATATTATTCAGCCTTAAAAAGGAAGGAAAATTCTGATACATACTATAACATAGATGAAATTTGAGGACATTATTCTAAGTGAAATAAGTCAGTGACAAAAAGACAAATACTGTGTGATTCCACTTACATGCGGTATCAAGAGTAGTCAAACTCCTAGAAACAGAAAGTAAGAAGGGTGATTGGCAGGGGCTTGGGAGAGCGAAATGGGGAGCTGTTATTTCATGGGTGTAGAGTTGCATTTTTCAAGGTGAAAAAGTTTTGGAGATTAGTTTCCCAACAATGTGAGTATACTTAACACTATTGATTTGTACACTTAAAAATGTTTAGATGGTAAATTTTATGTTACGCATCTTTTATCATGATTAAAAATTTAAATAAAAGAAGAAGAGGAAATGGCAAGGATCAGGGACAGAGAAGCACATCATCAAAAGCAGAACTTGACAGAGGCGATGAGGAGCTATAATGCCAGGAAAGGGAGGAGAGAAAGCAGAGGTTGAGTGAATGGCCTGGGTGAATTCCCCCCACAGGGACTCTGTCTGTCATTGGAAACAAGGTGCATCAAAAATGAGGTTGAAACATGTTCACTCAACTTCACGTGTCTTTTCTGGCTCTTCTTTTTCTTCTTTGGCTACTTTCTAGGGAAGAAAGGTATATTTTGATTAGAGATCCCGTCTGTTAATGTATACCTTCACAGTGCTGATGGACTGCCCAAGATATGCAGCACATTTTGGATGCTTTTATAGGAAAGCTAAGACTTATTTTTCTAATAACTCTTTCATCTTCGGCATCTAGTTTTTCCATTAAGAAACCTAAAATAGCTTGTGGAATTGCTTTTTGTCCTTCTACAATAACAGACACTGCAGTGAGCTAGCCGCTTTGGGATATATGTAGAATATGATGTGGATTCAATGAGAAAACTCTCTCTTCACTCCACATCCTTTTGGCAGAAGGACATTTTTTGACGTCTCCTTCATGTTTCCAGGTCAGAGAACATCTTCCCTTGTGTGAACGGAAAAGAGATAATTTACAACAACATATGCTAACATAATGGACTGTGATCTCTTTGAGGGCAAATAGTACCTATAAATAATTTTAATAACTCACAAAGAGCCTTGGCCAGGCTTAGGTTCTAAGTAGGCATAGCTTTTTGTATGTTTGTTTATTTTACGTTTTCTTTTTTTACCTGGACATCCTAGATGCTTCGTTTTTTGTTGAAGTGGGGAGAGACACTGGATACTTCTCTTTTGTGTTGTTAGGGTGGGTAGTCAGGGTAGGCTAGATTAAACTGTGATAATAAACGTCCCCCAGTCCCAGTGACTCATAAAATGGAAGTTTGTCTCTCTCATATGCTGCATGTCCACTGAAGGTCAGCTATAGCTCTGCCCTCTTCTCTCTGGGACTCATGCTAATACAACAAGCTCCTTTTGGTTGTCATGACCTAGAATACAACAAGGCATGCTTGGCCAAGCTTCTTCTGCTCAAAAGTGACACACTCCTTTGTCCACATTTCATTGGCAAAAGCGATTCACACAGTCCCTAGAGTTTAACAGGGTAGATTTGTGTAATCTTCCTTTAGAGAGGCCCCTGCCACAACAACGGCAACAAACTGGAACCATCGGCGAAGGAGAAAAATCTACAAGTGGCTGAACAAAGGAAAGAGAGGGAATATCTCTATAGTTTTCCAAGACCTTTGTATACTGTTCTCGTTTAGTTGTCATTCAATCTTGACCACAACTCTGTGAGATATGTCTTGTTCCTTCTACTTTTCTTTTAAGTGAAGAAGCTGAGTTCAGGCTAACTCAGTAAGCTACCTAAAGTAACAGAATTTGTATGTGTTGGAGCTGGTATTTGAATCTATGCCCAAGGAACTCAAAGTCCATGCTCTTCCCAAGACAACATGGTGACTCCCACACTCATGCATGGACAGAGCAAGGCTTGAAACCCTAGTGTGAAAACCATTTTTTTCAGTAATGCAATCCAGTATGAACACTCAGTATTAACTGATTAGGCAGGTAGAAAGCACAACATGGAAATATTGATGGAAATTGTTAAGTTTTAGAAGTAGGATGGTACTGAAAATAGCAAGGTTAATGAAAAGAGTGAAGAAGGAAATGGAAAGAGCCTAAATGTCCAGTAATGAGCAGATGGATAGGTAAAATCTGACTCATTGTTTGAAGCAATGTTACCCCATTTTATTAGAAGACTCATTTATGAAAAGTTGAAAATAATGTGTGAAAATAATTTGGCTTGCATGTCAAGTGAAACAATTAGACTGTAAAATGGAGTATTTTATGAGATCTACACTCTTCAAGACAAATGAATAAACAAACAAAGGTATATGAATATGTAGGAAAAGATAAGAAGGAAATATACACAAATGCTAAATCTACTCTTACATTTGTTAGTATTTGTCTGTATAGTCTGTATGATCATAGATGATTATTACATTTATTCTTTTATTTTCCCCGGAGGCATTTGTGGAGAGGTAATGATGTTATAGACACAGTTCTAGGCACAGCAGTGAATAGAATTGACCAACTGGTGTCTTGTGCTACTTATATTCTAATGGAGAGAGGGCACATGAGAAACAAACATAGTATGTTAGTTGATGAAACTCCTCTGAAGAAAACTAAATAGGGTAAGGGAATAGAGTGTTATTGATAAGGGATTATTTTATGTGTGTTGGTCACAGAAGGCCTCTTGGGAAGGACAGTGTTTGAGTTGAGCCCTGAACAATGTGGGGAAGCTCTCCAGGTAGGTAACTGGAGACAAACATTCAGGCAGAGAGAACATCAGATGTGAAGACCCTGAGGGTGCTTGGTGTCTTCAAGGAAAAAAAGGAAGCAAATGCGACTTGAATGAAGTGAGGAAGGGAAACTAGTAGGAGATGCTGTCAGCAGGGCGATGGTTGGTGGTAGGAGAATCCTGTGAGCCCGTAGACAGTCTTTAGTACTCTGAAAGAAGTCTTTTTACTGAAAGAAATAAAAAGCTACTGGAGGATTCTGAGCTAAGGGGTGGCATGCTCACTCTTAAAAGGGTCATCCTGGCTGCTGTGAGGGGAATAGATTGGGAGCAGGGCAGGCAAAACAGAATCAGGTAAGAAATCAGTCACTGGACCTGGAGATAGCGGCGGGGAACATGAGGGATGTTTGCATTTAAAGTATTTCGGAGATGAATCTGACAGGGCTTGCTTATGAATTTGAAATGGGATGTGAGGAGAGAAGGAGACTCAATCATGACACCCAGGTTTGTGCTCTGAGAAACTGGTGAGATAAAGTTGTCATTTACTGAGAGAAGACTGTAGAAAGAGTCGATTTGGGGGTGGGATGGCAAGAAATCAGGAGTTTGGCTTGCGATGGATGAATTTTGAGATGTTCAGTCAAATAGGAGAGAAACACATGAGGTCCACATTCAAAGGACTGAGTGAGATAACCTGGGGATAAGTACAGTTAGATAAGAAGAGAGTTCCAGGTCGTCCGTCAGAGGGCACTTCACTTTTTAGAGCTGGGATAAATGAGGGAAAACAAAAAAGGAAACTGGTGAGTGCTGATCAGTGAAGTAGGAAGAGAATTGTGTGGTGGTGTCCCAGAAGCCAAGTTAAGCATTTAGAGATGAAAGGAGTTTATGTCAATTGTTGCTCATTTGATAAGTGCGATGAGGACCAATACATGACCATATGTTTGGTGACAGGAATAATTGATAGGAGTGGGTCCCATGGAGATGTCAGACTAAAAGCCTAAATTTGAATTGGTACAAGGGGGAACGTGATGGGGAGAGGTCAAGACAGTGAATGTACATCCCGTTCTAGGAGTTCTGCTGTAAAAGGAAACAGATATGGGGCAATAGTCTAAAGAGGTTATGGGATAAAGCTAGGGCTTTTAGTGAGATGGGAAATACTACA
The DNA here is from genome assembly GCF_021613505.1 of Equus quagga. Taxonomy (NCBI): domain Eukaryota; kingdom Metazoa; phylum Chordata; class Mammalia; order Perissodactyla; family Equidae; genus Equus; species Equus quagga. Next base: position 59,928,345 of record NC_060279.1, read on the forward strand.
GTGTATTTGTATGATGTTGGAAGTGATACGGTAATAGGGGAAGCTTGACAATGCATGAAAGAGAGGTGATCAGAGCAAGAGAGTGATCCTTGGCTAGGTGAGAGAAGGCCCAGGGCACACTGGAGAAGTTGGCCTGTGAAGCAAGGTTGAGTTCATTCACCATAACAGGAACAAAGACACACCCTTGAGGATACAGATGCAGGGACTTTGGTATATTTGGTGATGGACACAGGTAGAACTTTTCTTCTGATGTAGCTTCTATTTTCTCAGTGAATCAAGAGCAAATATGTTGTTTTCCCAAGTCACTTAGCAATAAAAATTAGAGCCCTTTGGATTTCAGATTCTGAACTACATTCTTTCCATGACACCATAATGGTATTGCCTAACCTTCTTCAGGGTAAAAAACTAAAGCTTATCTACATTTTAGTCATCCTTATTTGGTGTTAATATTCTGAAGAGAGGCCATCATCAATTACCAAATCTCGTATTGGAACCATTTTTATTGTCCAGAGGCATCCATTGAACCTTTCCATTTATACAATAGTAATCTCTCAGCTGATTTCCTAATGTTTACAAAGCTCAAGATTAATAATAATCTAATCTCAATGGTGAGATTATGAGGTCAGTATTAGTAGCACCACTTTAAAGTTAGTAAATTAAGGGTCAACAGGATTAAGAACCTTTATCACCGTTGTACCCTTCACTCCTAGCACGGTTGATTGGGCTCACTAGGTATTTGGTGGATAAAAGGAGATCACTTATGTTGTGAATTTTATTACTTAGTTGGCTTTCAGTTGCAACAAACAGAAAACCCATCTAAGAGTGGCTTAGATGATACTACTGCTATTTCAAGTACAAGATAGTGTAATTCAATGACTCGTCATCCCAAGGAGCCAGCTTTCTACCAGCTTCACATTTTGCCACCTTTAACTTGTAGCTTGTCAAAATAAGGCAGCCTGGCACATGGCAGCTGTCACTCTCTAGAGGCTGAATTAAGGGAACATTCCTGTCTTACGTTTCTTTAAGATCAAGGAAGACTATACTAGAAGCTCTCCTAGATCCTTCTAGATTTTGTACCTACACACACGTAAACATTTCAGATATGACCTTAGACCAAGAAAGGTTCCAATCATGAAGTTGAGGTGGGCTCCATCTCCCTGGGGACATAGCCATTAGAGGATAAGAAAGGCAAGGTCAGGGTTAGCAAGGACAAAGGAGAATGGGAATTTCTGCAAGTAAGCAGCCAGTCATCTCATGGCCAAGTGGAGGAGTTGAAATTTGAACCCAGATTTGACTGATTCCAAAATCTAAGTTCTGTCCTTGAGAAAATTACTTATCTTTTTTCTTCTCTTTTCCTCCTTCTCCTGCTTTTCCTCTTCCCCCTTCTCCTCCTCCTCCTTCTCTTCCTGTCCCTCCCCGATCCTTCTCTCCTCCTCTCTCTCTCATATACCTTTGCTCTGAGTGTTCTAGAAGCCAGTGCCAACTAGTTAAGCTTAATTCCTCATGTAATACCTTAAATTATCCTATAAAAGGCCAGATTGTTAAAAGCCATAGTCCTGAGCACAGTACAGTTCATCTTGGGTTAGTCTAGGGTCACTTCTCTCTCAGAACTTTATTGATCTTGATTTTAAATTAATTATCTTATTAAGCCATTAAAGAGTAGATTTTATACTAATATGAATTTACTTATGCAACTTAAAATCAGATATGCAGAGGTCAAGAACCCATTACCAGCCTTATCATTTATTTATCTGATGATGATTCTACATCAATGAGACAAGGAGTGACCTGTTCAAGGTCAAAGTCAAGTCTTTTCTTTTTTTTGAAAAAAATGAAAACCTATGGAAAGGGAACTACACCAGGTGCTGTATACATAAACCAAAGGTTTTTAAATGGCCTTCAGCTTTTATCTGATGGCATCTCCCTCATTTTGCTACTTCTCTGATGTCACCTGCTACCATCTGCTCTTGTTGGTGTTTCTTTTACATAGTTCATATAGTCATGCTTCATGGCCTTTCAATGACTGATCTTTTGCTGGAATTAGTATCACCTTGGTTTGAAGCCTCCCTTGACCACCGTCTATAAAATAGCTCCCTACCATCTGATCACTAGCACTCCTGATTCCATTTCCTGGGTTATTTTTGTCCATAGCAGTTTATAACACTGGACACGCTATGTATCTATTTGTAAAGTTGTATTTGTCTTTCTTCCCCCACCAGAAGGTAAGGTGTGGTGTTTTTTTCTATTTTCTTTCTTGTTATACTTCAATTATCCAGAATAGTGTCTAGTATGTAGTACACGATCAGTGCTTCCAGGATAAATGAATAAATTGTAATCCTTGTTTTCGAGAAGCTCCCAGTCCATTGGGAAAGGCATGCAAACCAACCAGCTGACCAACCAACCAACCCAGCAGCCATCCAGCCATCCATCACATGGATCCCACCACACCAACAGCCTGAGACTTAAGAACACCACATGGAGTCAGGCTGCCTGAGATCCACTTCCAGCTCCCCCAGTTCAGCCTGATGTGTTTAGGAAGGCTTTTTCAACTCTCTTATCCTCAGTTCATCTAGCAGTTAATGGATTTTTTTTGAGGAACTAGATGATCTCTGTAAAACTCTTTACACAGTGCCTGATATAGAATAAGAGCTCAACACGTGTACAATTTAATTATATATAAAAAAGATCTAGATTCAGTGGGGGCACAGATGAGCTCAGCATGGGGAGTTCAGAAAAACAACAAGGAAATGAGCCTAAAACTCAGGTGCTCTATAGAAATTATTCATCATTTTAAAAAGATTGAGGGTAGGTTAAGCTTTTAGTTCCCTAAAACTTTTTAGTATAGACACACCATTATTCCTCTTTATCTCTGATCATCAATCTTTGTTACATTTGATTGGCGTAGGAACAGAATCACTTCCCAGGTCCTAAAACTCTACGAAGTGGGATGTGCCTAAGGAGGTACAGTTTGATTTATTCTCCACGACAATTTTCCTCTGTTTCACATACTAGTGGGCAAAACAGGGAAATTCAGAGTTATAATTCAACTGAAATGTAATATTATGTAATCGAATACAATTAAGTTAGCTTTGTCATCACCTATTATGTAGTTCATTTCTATAATACCAAATTTCTATATCATTTTAATGTTTTGGGTTTTTTGCTTTCAAAGTAGAGGATATGAGGCTTTCTTCTGATTAATTGTACATGCGTAATATATAGACTATTAGACCATGACTTGCACAGAGTATGCATGAAGAACGTTAGGGTTCAAAACTATAAAGTGCCATGGTAATTTGTTTTTGCAAATAGTATGCAACTTGTGTCAAAGGAAGAAAAACGTATACACATTGTTTTACTTAATAACAATTATCTAGGAAATGTTGAGTCATTGTTATTCTGTATTCGTTCTGCTTGCATTCATGTTAAATGGATGAAAGCTGAATTAAAAGGTGACGTTTGGGCTATTTCCTAAAGAGTTGTGATTTCTCAGTCTTTAGATACATTTCCATGGCTCGTGTTTCCATCTAGGCAACTTTGCTGCTTTAATGCTATTTAAAATTAAATTTGTTCTTCGGTTCGTTACAATGCTCAGCAAGTTAATAAGTTTATAAATCATAATTAACTACTACTTTTTGTTCTATTGCCCTTCCGAATTGCTTTCTTTTTGACATTTATTTTTTTCTTTCCCAGTGTAGTTTGCCACGTGCATAGTTTATTTTAAAGATGGGTAGACCTCTTTTTCAAAGTTCAGTGGGTTGGCTTCACTGGAAACAAGTAACCATATCATGAGTGATACACGAGTGTGAGGATGCATGTGCTCGCACATGTGTGTGAGCATACATGTGTACATAAATGCTGAAATATCTTCCAGGGAGCATCATTTTTTTAAAGATTCTCCTTCACTTCACTGGGTGCAATTCCTGAAACATGTGGATTCCAGCATTCCATTAGAGACTCCTTGCTTCTGTAGAATAAAAGGAAGTCAAATAAAGTATAATGAATTCTCAGACACTTCAGCAAAGCTTCAAAAGGTACAAAGAGAGAGTTAAAAGGCCTCAGTCATTAGGATTCTGCTTAGGGAAAGTGGGTGAGCTTCATTAGGATGCGAAACCACAGGGGACAGACAGGATTCCTGCAAATGCCTCTTCATTGTGTCACATCACACAGATCTTCCCTAGTGGCTTATCTGGAAAGAACTGTGACTTCAGCAAGAAGGAGGTGCAGAGACAAATGATTATAATTAAGATGTCCTAGGCCTAACTGTACTAAAATATTTGCAAGTCCTTCCTCATGCTCTGGCAAACTCCACCCTCACAAGCATTCTTGTTCACCTGAGGCCAACATACACACATTCTTGCCCGTGTTCTTAAACCTAAAACACACCCATATTTCTTTCCTAAAACGCTACCTTTCTCTCTCCTGGTTGTTACCAGTTTTCTTTTCATCCTTTTTGAAATATTTTGTTTTATATTGATGCCAAAAAGTGTGAACAGTGATTTATGTTGTACAATTTATGTACTTGGTCTCAGGCACTTTTTACAGTTCTCTCATGTTTTCCACTAGCACTGTTTTCCCCTCTGAAGACATGAGGACAGGAGATCCTCATTTCCTCCAGCCTTTTCTCCACTCTCAAATCTACAGTGATGACAATTGATACATCTTACATTTGCTTCTTGGTTTATTTTGCAGCTTTTTATAAGGTATTTCCAGTGCATGAGACCATCTTCTCTATTGACCCTTTAATTGATGCCACTACAAATCCACAGTCTCTAGCACTCCCCTCACCCCTGAGAAGCTGACTGGTGCATCTCTCACCTCTGGACGGCCCGGACAGGTCAGCACCTGGAACAGCTCCATCAGAGCTCACATTCACAGATAAGGACCTTCTAAAATATATATACTATGGTGACCCTCTTAACCCTCAGGGAACCACATCAGATTTTGCATTTCACCTTTGATATCTGGTCTAGTATATGTGGTTTCCATTCTAATAGCTCTACAGGTAGATACTTGTCTTCATATATATGCTTATAACCCAGAATTTACTTGAATGCTATCCCAAATTTCTCTCCTCCACATTTGCCTTAAGATGTTGGGCCCCTTCTTGTCTGCATTTCATACGATGGATCTGTAATTTAAGCCCTGATAATACCAATCATGAAAATGGTTCAAAATTAAATTTTTGTGCAAAATTGGAGCAATTCAACATTCTAGACCCAGAGAAACTCTGCATAATCATTTATATGAGGGTTACAGTTAAGACTGAAATAATAAAAACCCAACACTTCTCTAGAAAATCCTTTCTTTTGTGGTAATTGTGTTAACCCTGATGTAGAGTATCTGGGTTCTAGTACTGCCTTTCTCACAAATATTAAATGAAGAATATTAAATAAGTCTCTTCCTTTCTTTGAGATTTAATTTTCACATTTTTAAAAGAAGAAAATGTGTTTTTAAAAAAAAAATTTCCTAGCTCTTACATTATATGTGAAGGCATGGTACAGGAAAGGGAAAAATTTGCCCATGCTTCTATAATCCATCACATCTCCTCTCAAGGTTGATGTGAGACAGTTAAAATGAGGTATAAAGTGCTTAAAAACATAGTAGGTATTCAATAAGTTTTAGGTCTTATCACACAGAGGTATTTAATCTCTGTATTAACATATTAAGCACATCATAAATTAAAAGTCTGCATAATACATTCAAGATCTGTTTCTACTATATTGATTTTTGAATAACAGTAAAATCTTTTCTTCCCTCCAGAGGCAAGATAGAGAAGATAACGTCTTTGAAGTCTGTGTTAGTCAGCTAGCTTACATTATGTTATGCTAAGGATGTGTTCTCAACTCTCAGTAGTTTACAAACAAAGATTATTGTCATCCACTCTACATGACCATTATGTGTTGGATATGGCATGCTCCATACCACTTTTATGCCAGAACTCAAGTTAAGAAAGTAGTTTCTGTTGAGAGTATTACCAGCATTATGCCAGAGGGACCAGCCATGTTGGGACCACACAATAACTTATAATTTTTTTCTTAAATGTGCACATGTCATTTCCACTCATCATGCACATTTCATTCACCATGCAAGTCACATAGCCAAACCAGAAGGCAATGAGGCCAAAATATTTAACCCTCTCCAAGGCAGACAGAATAGATATTTGAGAGTCCTGTATCAAAGCAGGCAAACATCTTGAAGTATTAGAGGAGAGGATTAAAACACATGCTGACATCTACCAGGTGAAAATCATTTAGCACAAAATACCAATACACTGGTCTCTACTCTGTCTTTAGTTCATTGTGTGATCATGAGCAGCCCACTCAATCTTTCTATGAATGAGGCCATCTTTTGTTTAAAGTAGAAATACTAGCCTCCTTGCCTACTTTCTGGAGTTGATAATAGGAAGGGATTAGGTAATAAAAGTGTCAAAGTGTTTTGCAACAAAACATAAATAAAATCCAATAGGATTCAGGTATCAGATACCATGTTCATTCACCCCACAGATCAGGGGTTGTTCTAGACAGGGAGACCCACTACGCCATTACCTGGCAGTATCTGCAACATGGAGCAAGAAAATAGGTAAAGATTTGCTTCACCCTTTGTATCTTGGAAGAGATTTAATTTACAGTATTGCTTTCAGAGAGATGTCCAAAATATTTAAAAGGATACCATTTTAGATGAAAAGGAAGTCTCCTCTTTCTTAATCAGTCTTCAGACTTGGGTGGGAACGGAACATATTCTAAAAGAGAAGTCTAACCATTAGGTCTGAAATCAATGTGTCAGCAAAGCCATGCTCCCTCTGAAAATTCTAGAGGAGTATCTGTTCAAGACCTTTCTTCTAGCTTCTGGTAGCTCCCTGGCTTGTGGCAGCATGACTCCAATCTTCACATGATGTTCTCTCTGTGTGCATGTCTATCTCCATGTCCAAAGTTTCCCCTTTTGTATAAGGGTGGGCCCTAATCCAACATGACTGGTGCCCTTATAAAGAAGGGGAAAGACTCTGAGATACTAAACTCTAAATTAATTTCACAAAGGATAAAACCAACTCAGGTGACCAAAAATTATTTTACCTGCTTATTTAAGAATCCACTAGAGTATTGTTCTCCCTCAGAAAGCTTTGGCCCAGGGAGATAATCATAAAATGACAGAGTTGAGAGAACTTTCATGGACATCCAGAGGAGGTTATCTTCCCTGTCAAGAGGTTTTCTTGCCTTTGCATAACCTCTTCCAATAGCAGGAAACTCGTTGCCTCTAAGGCTGTACTCTTTATGTTAAGATATTTTGAGTTGGTCAGACATTCTTTCTAAAATTGGGTGAGTTGCACTCACTCTTAGATTCCAATTTAATCCTCTGTGACTAGACAGAGCTAACATCATCCACTTAGAGCCAATGTCAGCCCCCTTCCCTGATGATGATCCTTATTTTTGACACCCTCAAGATAAATATTTGAAGCTACAGGATCCAAGGAGAGAAGACAGCTTGGATATTCCTGGCTCTTTTATCCTTCAGTCTAAGTTCCATGTGCAGCAGCTCTCAGTCTGAATCACGCAAAAGCAAAAATAATGACCCAACATCTCCAGTATTTGAACTACTCATTGAACCAAGACAAAAACCAGAGTTAGGAGAGTCAATCAGGTAAACATAAGCTGTGACACTTTTTCTGTAGCAGTTAAAGTAATTTAAAGAAAAAATACCTCTGTGCTACATTTAGGAGGACAGATTAATTATGACATGCTTATAAACCATTAATATGTGTGGATGCCTATCAAGTAATTATTCCAAATCCACACATTCACAAGAAAAATAGAAAGATTCTTGCTAGAAATTTACATATAAGAATTCATTTCTAAGCTCTGCTATGATTTATACACCCACATTTTGATAATTTGAATTATGTATTAAACACACACTTTGAAAATACTTGTCATTGTAATATGCTTTACACAACAATGTGTTGCATTTCTTTCTGGGAATTCATTATTAATATATATTTATAGGACACACTCAAATGGATCAGGGAATGTAGATGCATTTATTGGCAACAAATGAAATTAATGAAGCATCTGTGAATGAGATTTTAATTTACTGTTACCTGAAACTTAATAAAACCTTAAAGCCTGATTTATAAATTCATCAAGATGCTAAAAATGAGATTTTTTTAAGGATAAGAGAAAAGGAAAATTAACATGTTCCTACTTTTCTCCTAGCACAAAGCAGTTCACTAAAGACTTCAGTATGAATATGACATTGCAGTGACCTACAAAATGAAAGCAGCCAGAATCTAGCCTAGACAATCTACCAGCAAAGTTACATATATATATGTATGTACCTGTCCATATATATATATGAAATTGACTATGATAGCTTCAAGGCAGCACACAAAGGTGAGACAAAAGAGAGATTACCAGAGAATAAAAAAACAGAGCACAAAGAATGTTAATTGCGGTATTATTTAAAACATCATATTATAAAATCTCAATGAATCCTAATGAATCAGAGGATTTATTTGAGCCTAACAATGGCTAAGTACTTCTTAAAAGGAAATCAAAAGAGATTAGAAAAAAGAAAAAAAAATGAAAGGGTCCCTCGAGTTTAAAAGTCAAGAAATAAAGAAGCATTGCATGTGAGGTCAGTGGTGAACTTAAAAATTTGTTCTGATTTCACCAACATATTTAACTCTCTCCAAATCTGGGTCTTTGTTCCATACTCAAGTCATCAGACTCCACCCTTGGCAATATTTTCTCAGCCCCTAGCTCTGCATTCTATTATTTATTTCCCTTTCTGCCACATAGAAATAGAGACTTAATAAAAGCATATTTTATTTCCAATCTGCTATTTCATGGTTCTTGCCCTGATAATCATTACTTCTTTTTATTGCAAAACAATTTCTTTTTTTAAAAGGCATACATCTTGAACGACCGTATTTATGTGCTGGCTGTTCCTTAAATGATACCAAACTTCCCTTTAGCTACTTCAGTTCTTCTCCATGGGCTGGGGACAAGGATGGATTGAATGATTGATGAGCTTCATTGGTGAACGAGGCTCGTGGTTTGACTCCCTTAGGCCAGAGCTGAACAGCATAAGTAAAGTGGAGGGTTGATAAATTACTCAAATATTTTTGCCCAAGTTACCCTTGGAGCCCCACAATCTTAAACAGATCTGAGAACAGAGGAAAAATGCTGCTATGATTCCAAGGAACCCAAATCATGTTCATAGTCCCATTCCCCTCCAAAGCACGGTGGTGTCCTCTGTTACTGTCTCTTATGGAAAATATTTGTGGTCACTATCAGGAGACTTGGGATCAAGTCTAGGCTTCACTATGAACCCCTATAATCTCTCTTTATGTTTTTTTCCTCACCTGTAAAATGTGAATTCACTCTTTCATTTGATCACTGCCGAATACATGACCATTGTCTTGTCCTGCCTCCGTGAATGAATGAATGCATGTAAGTGAATAAACACCAGTAAGATTGAACAGGTTGTTCCCAAGTCATATAGGTAACAAGTGGCTGTGCTTAGAGTTCCAACCCATTTTGGGGCATCCCAGTACACAAGACTGCCTCTCTGGGGATTTGGTCTAAGAGATGTTGCACCAAAAGGTTGGGAGGGAAAAGAGGAAGATCTCTGCCTGTCCAGGGCATTGTGTTCCCTTCTCTGAATTTTTGCTTTTTTACAATTCCTGGAACAGTCCTTATTCCGTACTGTCTATACACATAGAAGTTAAATTTGTTTTCAATTTATTTGTCCTGGTTCACCCTTAACTGGCTATCCAGTGACATCTCCGTTATCACTACTGCTTCCTTGAACTCTTCTGCCAAGGAATTTGACGCAGATGGAACAAAAAAGGGACAGACAAAATATAAACAGAACGACATCTCAAGGATTACCCATGGAAAGAAGATGGAAGTCACATCAGGTTACCCTGGAGTTAGATTTTACTCTCCTATAATTTTTATTTCTTTGTAATTGAACACACAAACATGGGCTTGGAACCCAGTTTAAGAGAAGCCATGAGTTTCTGTGTTTTTCTTTACCTCCAACCAATCTTCCCCTGATATCCTTACCTTGTGAATTGAATAGGAGTCTCTCTCTCTTTTTACAACATGCAATGAATCCCAAAGCAAGAGCAACCACCATGAAAATTACTGTGAATCATTTTCCTCTATACTCCATCAGTAAGGCTAAAGCGCAAAGCATTCTGTTTTGCTTGGTGTTATAATAACAAGAAGATTCAGGAAACTTGGATCCCTACTTTGAAAACCAAGATTTACCTATGTCAAATACTTTATCGTTTCTCATTAAGAATATATCTCTAATGAATAAAAGACACCTGTAATTCAGATCTCTGTAATCTCTTTTTTGGAATCTATCCTGCCCATAAAACTTATTTCTTTCTCTGAATTCCATATTTCTGGGAATAACCTCACTTCCTACCCCACACTCAATACCCTTAGTCAGAAACCTGAGGGTCGCCTTACCTGTACTGCATCCCACTGCCATTTTGAACCTCAGGATTGCCCGTCATCCTTTTATCTGCATAGTTTCTCAAAGAGCCTCATGGAGCCTGTTTTAGACATCTTTAGGTTTCCATGTTGACACCAGAATGGTTTCTTTAAAATGTGACTGTGGTCACTTTCCTTGCTTGTGGGCAAACCACCAATGGACTGTTTACCACCCTAGCCTCATCCTTGCCGTTCAACGTTGGTACCCTCCACTCTACAACCAAGCCCCTAAAAGGGTCCCCTAAGCCTAATGCTGCCTTTGCTCATGCTATTTCAGCAATCTGGCATGTCTTTCCTACCCTTGGCCATTGGGAAGCCTCTCCTTCTCTCTCTAACTTCAGCTCAAGTCGTCTTGTCTGTGAGGCAATGTTTGTTTGTTTGTGTAGCACGTCAGATAAAGTCACACATTTGAGACCCCTCTCTGAACTCTATCATGGCACCTATGTCACCACATTGCATTTGTTTCTATAATATTTGGTTTCCTCCATTATAGTATGATTTTCTTGGGGTAAGAATCATGCCTCGTCTAAATACAGGGTTTGGTATTTAGAAAGTATCAAATAAATATTTGCGGAATAAATAAACAGAAGCACAATTCACTTTCCCAATTTCCTGTCATCTACCTCAGAACCACCCTTTCAGATACTCTAGAGAATTATTTTCATTGTCTCAGACTTTGCAATAACTCAGACATCCTGTCTATAACACTTATTAATCATAATAACTTTGAAATAATTTCTCTGTGCAAATATTCAGAGTCTCATCCATAACTAAGTGAAATACAGTCTAAAATAATCAATCATTATTTTCTAAACCAAAGACTCTGTAATTAAGGAGTCTATCAATGTGCCAACAACTTGTGGGTCTAGAAATTAATTTTTGTTTGTTAAAGGACCTTAAAGATAATGTAATACAGACCTATTGTGAAATGGATTAATAAATTGCTTGTCTCATTTCGCTTGTTCTTTTCTATTTAAATTCTGTGGGAAAGTAGGAAAGTTGTGCAGTTTTATCCCTTTAAAAATTTGACATGATGCTTACTTTTTGTCAAGGTCAGAGAAATCATTCCAGCCATCATCCTATTTACTTGTATTTGATTGTAAAATGTATAGAAAGAGGAAGTGAACACCTGAACACTCATCTCAGGCAATATAGATAGGTTATTTCATCTGGTTTTCTGTTAAGTTGAATCATGCAACAAATACGTATTGAGTGCCTTCTATATGTCATGCGCACATCACTATTTCTCTTTTCGAGATGGTAAAAGCTGAGGCCCAGAGAATGCATCTGTATTGTCCTGGCACTTCACAATTAATTAGCAACTGACAGTACCAGGATCAGAACCCAGGTCTATCTGATTCCAGGGCCTATGTCCATTCTGTCACACATGTGGTTCAGAAGTATTTGAGTCTAATGCCCTTGATTTATTGTCTGATGACTTTTCTTTGAAGCAGTTGAAGGCAAGTTGAAGGAAAGTGTAGAGAGACCACCATTGTTATGAAAAGATCCATTTGACACATAACTAAAGCATTTCTGAGTGGAAGCAGGACTTGGCGACCATCTCATTCAGCCCTTTCATTTGGAAGATTAGTAAAAATTAATTATCTTCTACACTCCATTTATTTATTTATTCAACCAATATTCATGGAACACCTACTATTTGAGAAACAGTGCTAAACACTTGTGTTAAAACATTAAGCAAGACAGATTTGCTCTTAAGCCCTCATGGAATTCAGAATGTTGCTTAGAGTAACAGGATGAGAAAAGTTAAATGGAAGCCACCTAAGCTATTGTCAATGCAGTGTTTGTTTGATGACATTACGCTGATGTGTCATGGACATCATTCTTCAGACCAATGGAAGATCCATTTATAACTCAGGTTCACATTAGGAAACTATGCCTGTCCCAGAAAGAACAGAGGGATAAAGTGCCTCAGCAGTTGATAAGAATGAAAAGCATTCCATTTAGAGAAGTGGGACAGAAGGCAATACACAGTTTTCCTTCCCCAAGAAATCCGCCCTGACTCACACTGTCTAGATCAGGTGCTTCCTTATACGGTCATTTAGCACCTATATTTCCTTCTATTGAGGCACACATCCTTGCCTTTGTGGTTATAAAGTGAAGTACCTGTTGCCTCTACTAGACTTCAACCTTCCTGAGATCAGGCACTACGTCTTGCTCATCAGGGCACATCAGGAGCTGAGCATGTGCTCAATATTCATTTGTTGAAAAAAATGAATGAATGAACGGAATGAAAACATTTGACATCCGTTATGGAGGGAAGCAAGTTTCCTTAGCAATGTTAAGTTACATAAAGTGAACATTAATGAGAATATCCACAAAAGCCCGGGATCTTATGCATAGCATAACAAGGGCTCTGATACCAGAGAGTGACCAGCTGAATGCAGATCAAAGTGACAAGGAACAGAGAGGAGTAAACAGAAGCAAACCAGCAGAACTGGGGTAGCTCAAGAAAAGAAGTCCAGAAGAAACTTCAACAGATAGAATTAGCCCAAGACAGTGGTTGTGGATGGGATTGGATAGTTCCCTAACGAAAACAGAATTAAAGGTTTATATCAGCACTACAATCAGCAACTCTTATGGGTCATTTTACATAATTGCATCTGAGATAATGATATGGGAAGCTGTATGCAGTTCACATCCCAATACTCTTTATCTCTTCAATCAATAAATATTTTTATATTGTTTACTACCCTTTAAACACTGGTAAATAGCCATGCTTAAGACTAATGTTTTAAGTCGTTTTTGACTAAACATTTTATCATTGTTGCATCTGAATAAAGGGATTTCTTCAGATATTGGTGGAGATGCGTATGTGTGTTGCTGGGACCTTAGATAACAACTAGAACCTAGATTGGACAAAACCAGTTGTCACCTTTCTTTCAGAAAATTACCTTTGGACAAAGCCAATATCTTGTCTGGACGTGTCAGATGTTACCATTTCTCATTTAATCTTCACATCATTTCTCCCCACGACAGCCAGATTTATCTTCCAAAGCTCATTCGCATTTTAAAATCAAGGTTTTGAGTCTGATTATAAAAGTGAGATCTGTTCACTATAGACATTCTGAAAGTATAGAAAGCTTCACAACTAAGAGAAAATCGTTGTTTACATGTTCCTGTATTTCCAGGATTTTCCTATTTTTTAAACAATATAACAGACTTCTCAATATAGACCTTAGTATCCTTTTAGTAATTGCTATGCATTTTTATATGTAAACATCATTCTTAAATGGCTCTACATAATAATGATACTCTTCTTACTGAGCACTTCCTACTTGGTAGAAATATCCTAATCCACTGAAATTTACTCATTCTCTAATCCGACAATAAAGCTGTGAAACTGGTCCTTCATTTTATTAGGAAGTTGTTTTCATTCTACAGATAGGAGAATTAAGGCAACGAGAGTGAGCATAAATCAGTTCCCCAAGGCCAACACAGCTTTTAAGAGCTGGAGCCAGACTGAGAATCTAGACAACCCAGCTCAGAGTCCACATCTTCACTATTAGGACCCACTGCCTTCCATGTGCAATTCTCTTATTGATAAGCCCTAATGCTTATGTGAACTAGTTTTTTGTGAAAGTAAAATATGTGTATACTTTTTAAAAATCACATAAATGTGTAACTAACAAAAATCAACAGTTCCTTGCCCAAACCCTGCCCAAGTTTATCTCTTCTGCCCAGAAACAGCTGCTCTCAAATTCCTTGGTGGTTTTCAGCAAGTATTTAGCTTCATATTTCTAAATAATATGTTCATACTTATCTTTTCTTCGTTTTTAGATACCATCTATTGACTTCGTGGTATGAAGATGAGATTCAGTTCCTTTCTATCTGCTTCCCCTTGTCAAACATTCCACCTCCCCCTCCCTCTCTCCACATTCCTAAAAAGCTTAGTATACTATTTCTGTTTCTCTCTCTTCCCATCCATCCATCTATCTATTAATCAATTTTTTTCCCTTTTGTTGAGCTGGTCAGTTTCCCAAGTAAAGAACTGTCATATTTCCTACAATTCTAAGACTGCTCACCAGAATTACAGGAGCCAAATAAGAAAGGGGGTTGAGGTGGAGTTTCCCCTTTTCGGTCTGTAGACATTCACTTAATCTCTCTCTTTTTAGTATGTTGTCTCATTTCTACCCTCCTCTGTGCCTTGTGGCCTGAGACTGGCATTTCTGGTTCACTTTTTCTAAGTTTTTTTTTTTTTTAAAGATTGTCCCTGAGCTAACATCTGTTGCTAATATTCCTCTTTTTATTTTTCTTCTCCCCAAAGCCGCCCCAGCACATTGCTGTATATTCTAGATGTCGGTCCTTCTAGTTCTGCTACGTGGGACGCTGCCTCAGCATGGCTTGATGAGCAGTGTTAGGTCCTCACCCAGGATCCGAACCAGCAAGACCCTGGGCCACCGAAGTGGGGCGTGTGAACCCAACCACGCGGCTACGGGGTTGCCCCCACTTTCTCTAAGTATTAAATACAGTCTTCTACGGAAGTTGGGGAATGATGGTTCCCTGGTCCCACAGAGTGGAATAGATGACTTGAGGATCTGAGCAATCTTATAAAGACATTTAAGAAACCTTGCTGAGTTCAATCTTGCAACTCATTCTGCCTTCCTAGACAACTGGAGTGTCCAATTTTTGAGCTTTTCTCAAGTTTTCAGAGAAAAAGTGGCTTACTTTTGTAAGCTGTAAGTGGCTACTTTTGTAAGCTTTTGTAAGTCGGTTCCCCAACTCTCGCTGCTCGACTAAGTCAGTTTTCACTCTCCTATCAGCTTTCTATCTTCCAAACCTGTGTGTCCATTTCTTTTCTTCTTTGACTTCCTCCTTTGTTCTCTTTGCCCTTTCAGGCTTATGCCTCTTTTAGTTTTTTATTGTCATTTTACTGAACTGTTAGGAGGGATCGGAGACAAACCAGTGTGTTCAATCTGTCATATTCAGCAGAAGTCCATAACGACAATTGCATGTAAAGCCTATTGCTCCATTTGACAGATGAGGCAATCTGTGTGTGGAGAGCTTGTAGCATACTTCAGGTCACAAAGTAAGTGAATTAACTTGTGAATTAGGTGACCTTCCCAAGGGACTAGCTGACTCTGGCCTTACACCTGGGTCCCCATTACTGCAGGCTTTTCTCCATCTCCCGTGGATCTAAACAACCAAGCCCCAGCCCTTTATTTATTAGTCTGCTCAAACTCTAAAATCAGAAGAAAGATATATGTGATTTCCAAAGCTTCATTCTCTAGCCTCAAATGTATCCTTAATTTATTTCCTTGAAATCCAGATAAATAAAATATTGTACATGAATGATGTCATGGCTTCAGGCCAGAGCTCCCTGTGATCCTGCTACAAATCTTGGGTTGGTTGTTTCCATAAAACGTCCCTCATATCTCAAAAACACATGTAAACTATCATTAATCTCTCAACTTATGAGTTGTGTTATCTCAGATTGATGCCTAAATATTTGGGTAAGTGTACATCGAGGGAGAGACCCCCTGGGTGACCTTTAGTAGAATCTTCCTCCCATGAAAATTTTTTGCAAAGGTTCTTTCCTCCCTGTCTTGTAACACAATATTGTTATGTGAACCATAGTGGGTGCTTAAAAATAAGTTAATGAAAAAATTGAGTTAATGCTGATTATCAGAGACAGGGGGGCTCAGTGAGATTACTTTCTTTGCATGTATACATTCTTTGATTAATCTTTCTTTTTCATCTTGTTTTTCTTCCAAACATTTTATTATAAAATTTTTCAAATACAGCAAATGATTTTACGGTGAGCACCCACATACCTACCACCTAGTTTCTACTGTGAACATTTTGCTTGTTTTGTAAACCACATATCTATTCATCCATCCATCCCTCTACCCATCATAGATCCATCTATTTTTACACCCTTCCAAGTAAATCGTATACACTTCCCCCAGACACTTCTGTATGCACATTACTAAGAAGAGTTTGACATTTATTTACAATATTTTTCTTTCATCTAAAAATGTATATACAATGAAATGCAAAAATCTGAAGTGTATATTCATTGGAATTTTATAAATGCATTTCTTTTCTGATCTTTTATTTTCTCTTCATGATCTGTGTATTTATTTAATTCAATAGATGTTTATCAAACACATCCTTTGTGCCAGACATTAATAATGACGCACATTAATATGATGTATTCTAGACAGAGATGGCAGTGGCTAATTCTCACAGTGGAAATCTGGGAGTTAAACAACAGGAAGAGAAGTGTTTCAGAAAACGTTTATCCCTGAAGAAACCCATGAACAAAAGCACAAAGAGTGAAAAAAACACACTGGTTTTGGGGCAAAATTAGTTGCCTTTTACAGCTTGAGCCTTGTGAGAGTATGCATGTGTGTCAGGGGGATGGGTAAGAGACGTAGTTCTTTTAAATTTAGAATTCAAAACTACATGTATTAAACAAATCAGCAAAAAAATGGGCTTCTTAATGCTATGGCAGTGGGCTTAGGAGAGCATCTGCACTTCCTCAGTTGGTCATTCCTGAACCAAAAGTGACAATTTGACAACTCAAATTTCAACCTGTTTTATTTCATTGGTAAGCTGCTAAAATTCAGCTTTAGTATGTGTCTGATATCTGGAAGATATTTGTTCCAAAATTGTGGGAATTTGTTCCCAAAATGTCTTAATATAATATATGTTTGGAGAAAAAAAACAAGTGATTATTCTAAATGGGAAAAGATCACTGTGTAAAATGCTTCATTACTTAAATCGAACTATAAATACATTTGCTAAAACTAGGGGAAAAGGAGAAATGTGAAGATTCATGATAAAGACTTAAAATAGTAAGAAAAAGAAAATAAACTCCCTCTAAATTTGTGGATTTATTATTTTGAATGTGACAGGGTGCAAACTTTGTCATCATTCACTCATTGACCCAACATGTTCTGACCCTGAGAGGGGCTCTGTGTGTGTCCCTAAGTAGGGCACTATTTTCTTGACTATTCAGTTATCTCTCAGACATCTTTGCCACTATCCTAGCTTAGGATCTCATTTCAGGCAAAACCCCCCACCTGGTCTTCCCACCTTGTAAATTTATCCATCTATCCTGGATGGTTTGCTGAAATGCAAATCTGTTAATTCATGCAATCATTTATTTAAAAAAATTACTGAGCATTTACTATACACCTGTTCTCAACACATCGTATACCTTGTATGGTAATGACTACCATATTGTACTGCTATGGAATGCATAAAAAGGAAAACAAACTTCTTGAGAGAGGAACTGAGTTTTCACCATTTTTCTTTAATCTTGAAGTCATAACACAACCACAAACACAAAATATGTGATCAATGAATTTTTCTTACCTTGAGTTCTATTATTTAGGCAGAGAATATTAAATTGGCTCAGAGAACAAGGTAGATTGTTGAAGACCGAGTAGTCCAAGGGAATTCTTTTGGATCAGGAAGGATAGATGGGATTTGTATGAAACCAGAGTGGAGGCTAGGGAATCACAGATGGAGAGAACTGCATATGCAAAAAACCAGATAGAGATGAGCATGGTGCATTTGAGATCAGTAAGATTGATCCCCTTTGGCACTGGAGAACTTTACTTCACTTTCTTCTCTTCTTTCCAACAAAAGTTCCAGTTTTAACCTCATTTTTTTCTCCTTGATATTGGAACAGAAGGACCATAGGGAGGAATTCAAGATAACTGGCCAGAGGATACTGCTTTCCATCAAATACACCCATCCACTCATCCATAAATCCATCCATTTTCCCCATTTATCCCATCAAATTGTTTACCCATCAAGTCAACCTTATATTGTTCAACCTATTCCAAGCAATCCATCCAAAAGAACGATGGATACCTAACTCAGAAGAGACTGAAAATGATGTCTGCTGGCCAGAAGGTGAATTGGGAATTGGAGAATAAAATTAGCCAGTCAACAAAGATTGGGAGAAAGAGGTTACAGACCAGCAAGTTAGTGACTCTGCCAATGTCAATGTCAATGAGCATATTGAGGAATTTGTAAACAGCTATAAGTAGTGCCAGATCATTCTCCATACAGTGAGAAAGACGCAAGAATTTCAACCACTCTCTAAGACACCTCTGCCAGCACAAAGCTTCCTACTTCTTTGCCAGGCATTATGATTTCCAGACACTGTGCTTTACCTGGAGACAGAATCCATCATTATGATGGGCCACCTAGACTTGTTTTAGGACTAAAGAGCCTATTATCCAGCTACTGAAAGTGCCACTGGCAAACAGCCCTCAGAAGTTAGTTCTCTTCTGGAAGTACCTTGGCTGAAGAGAACTGTTCTGCTCAACTGGGGCAGCCTGTATCCAATGTCTAGTTGACATAGGATTATAAAGGCCTATCTCTCCACTCCAACTGGGGACAACTTTAAAAGACCATCCAAGTTTCAGAGTTCCTCATGAAGTGATTTGAATTCATGACGTCATGAATGGTTGAGACTACATTGCACTTGACTTCTCCATCCTTCCAATTCTGCTTCCTTCCCTATCTTCCCATGGGTGTTGATCTCAAGAGTACTCCATAATGACATTCCTGCAACATTCATCTCCATCTTAGGGAACCACACCCGCAATAGAAATGAAGACAGATACATTGGTTATCCAAGAGAAGTTCAGACAAATGCAGGTGATCTACTGAGACTCTTAGTCCCATCCTGCCCATGCAGGAAGTGATTCCTGGTTCTCTGAGGCCAAGCTAGGGAGAGACACACAAGCAAGAAGCCCAGAAAGTCAGTGTACCAAGGTGAGGGTTATCCTACCATATTAGTTTATCCAGTGCCTTCAATTTACTGATGAGAAAACTAAAGTCCATAGGAAATTCACTGATGAGGCAGGACAAGATATCCCATCATTGGTTTTATGGCTTTTCAATGCATCTTTTTGTTTCACGTGGAGTAAGTAGGTAATAGTGACTCCTACGATGGCAGGAACATGGAGGAGTCTGAAAATTAGGGTTTAGGTAGCACTAGGATCTTCAAGCCTTTGTCAGTACGAGATGACCAAAAGCAATTCTCGCTGTTTGGTAGCTCAGGCTGGGTGATGCAGGAAGTTACCTAAATTTTTCCACATATTTAAGGCTTATTCTTTAATTCACAGTGTGATCTGCCACCTATTCATTCATGTATGCTTGTATGAATGCATCCATCCTTTCACTCGCCCTTTTACAACTCTTTCTAGATATGAATGTAGGCAATGACTTGAATTCACATCAGTCTCTTCTTGCTATCACAGTCCTTCCCATCTGTTTTCCTCTACACATATGTTATTAACACTTCTTTAGGTTATTTTATAAAATTTGTTGAGAGATATTAAGCAAGATAGACACCAGTCTGGGGCTAGGACCTGGAGCTTCCAATCCAGAGGTTCTGATACCAGTAAATAAATGTATAAACCAAAAGTATAGATATAATTAAGTAGTTAGAAAGGAAAGTGTTTGATTGAAAAAAAAGAAACAGTGCTATTTTGCATATACAGATGGAGATAGAGGGTGGGACATATTGTAAATCATTTAATTCCAGTTAAAAATTGTAAACTTAATTTAGTATCCAATGAGAGCTGATGAATTTTTCTGAAAATCATGAAAATCTGGTGCTGGCGTGAATATTCAATAGAGAAAGGAAAGCTTGGAGATGAAAATTTCAGCTAAGGAAACTATTGCAAGTGTTTAAGAAAGAAGCCATGGGGAATTGCAAAGAAAATGGAAAAGGGAGAATGAATATTATTTGTGGTTGAAAGAATGAATTTCAAGGAAGTAGAAGAGTTGGGTGGAAAGACTCTGGATTTGGATGTCTGGTAGATAGTGATTTATGATATAGGTCCATTACTTTTGTTTTGGCATGAGCTTAACATCTAAATCGCATTTTCCATAAGGGAATGGGTATATATGGCCTAATTCATATGGAAGGTACTGGTACTCTGTAAATGCTAATTCTAATGGAGAGGGAGGCAGTAGGGGTTGAGAACCACCTTTAGGTATCTCACTTAGATGAATGGCTTGGTGGAAGTAATTTTTCCTGAAATGAGGAAAATGAGAAGGTGACCAGTGTCTTCGTCAGCTCAGACTGCTGTAACAAAAAACCATAGCAGTCTTAAACAACACACACTTATTTCTCACAGTTCTGGAGGCTGGGAAGTCCAAAATCAGGGTGACAGTAGCTCCTAGTGAGGTCCCTCTCTCTCGCTCAAAGACGGCTGCTTTCTTGCTGTGTCCTCACTTGACAGAGAGAGTGAGAGCTCTGGTCTCTTCCTCTTCTTAGAAGGACACTAATCCCATTATGAGAACCCACCCTCATGGCCTCATCTAAACCTGATTACTCCCGAAGGCCCCACCTCCAAATACCCACCATATTGAGGGTTAGGGCTTCAGCATATGATTCTGGGGGGGCACACAACCATTCAGCCTATAACAACCAGGACTGGGAGATTGCAATTCAGCTTTGGGCCAGTTGGTTTGGAGTTGCTTTCACAACACCCAAATGGAGATGCCCAGTTGTAGATTGGATACATGAGTGTGAATTAGAGAGGCAATGTCTGATTAATGAGAAAGATTTAGAAGATGCTTCATAGAGGTAAATGAAACCATGAAAATTGACATCAAGAGGGAGCAGGCAGATTGAAAAGATGAGCTACCTGAATACTGAATATCATGAAACAATAAGCATTATAGTTTGGGAATCATGATGGCAGGGTGCAAGGAAGAAATATAATGAGCCTTTAGGGAGACATAAATAGAACAGGTAATATGAGTCATGAAGAAACACAGAGGTCAGAGAAATTAGGCATACAAAGAATGATGTGTAAATGCGTGTGGGTGTATATGGGTGTGGCGGCTATATAGAGATTAGCAAAATTTCCAAAAGTGGTCTTATATGGAGCACCATTCTCATGAATTAGCTCCAGGAAAGAAAGTTTATGTGGAAAGTTACTGAGGTGATTGCTTCAAGATCAGACAGATTCTTAGAAATTCAGAGAGTAAATCACTTTATTAAAGGCTCTCGGAAATTTCGCAGTAAAGCAAGTTGTTTCACTCAGCATTTTAGGAATGTATTTGAATAACAGACTCAGTCACCCATTTTCCTACGCAAATATCTTTAATCAAATTAATGTTCTCCAGGACAGAGTTTGGTGAATAGTTACCACGTGGTCAAATCCCTGAGAAGACTGAGAAGAGACTAAAGCATTGCCAGAGACCTCAAGGAAGATAATTAGAATGAATTGGTAGGAGGGAAATGAGATTGTAACTGGTAGAATTAACGAGAGAGAGAGCATGGGAGGCAAAGGCAGGCTCCTTTCTACCGGAAGAAAAGAATGGGGATCATTTATGGGGATGCCCTGCTCAAGGGAATTTTTATTTTTTATTTTGAAATAATCAGGAACTCACAGGAAGTTATAAAGGTATGTAGGGGAAGGTACCATGTGTCTTTTCCCCAGTTTCCCCTGGTGGTGACATGTTGTGTAACTTTGTACAATATCAATATCAGGAAATTGTCATTCATACAGTTCACAAGGCTCATCCTGGTCTCACCAGTTATAGGTGCACACATCTGTGCGTGTATCTAGTTATACCAATTTTGTCACGTGTATATTTGTGTAAACACCAACACCAAAGTTACATCAAGATACAAAATTTTTCCATCATCATAAGACTGCTTTGCATTATCCCTTTTATATATTTATTTTTTTGTTAGGAAGATTGGCCCTGAGTTAACATTTGTTACCAATCCTCCTCTTTTTACTTGAGGAAGACGGTCACTGAGGTCACATCTGTGCCCATCCTCCTCTATTTTCTGTGGGATTCTGCCACAGGATGGCTTGATGAGCAGTGCTAGGTCTGTGCCCAGAACCCAAACTTGTGAATCCAAGGCCAACGAAGCAGAGCGGGTGAACTTAACCACTATGCCACCAGGCTGGCCCCAGCGTTATCCTTTTACAGCTACACCCACCACTCCACCATCCCATTCCTAAGGCCTGGCAACTCTAATCTGTTCTCCATCTCTATAATTTTATTTCAGAAACGTTATATAAATGGAGTTCCACAGTATTTAGAGCTTAAGATTGGCTTTTTTCCCTCAGCTTCATTCCCCTGAGATCCATTCAAGTTGTTACGTGTGTTAATGGCTCATTTCTTTTTTGTTACTGCATAGCATTTAATGGTATAGACGTACCACAATTTGCTTAACCATTCACCTTTGGAAGAACATTGGGGTTGTTTACAGGTTTTGCACATTGTGAATAAAGCTTCCATGAGGATTTATGCACAAGATTTTGTGTGAACATAGTTTTCACCTATCTAGGATAAATACCAGAGTGTGATTCTCAGTTATGTAATAGTCACATTTTTGTTTTTTAGTTGTATAGGAAACTGCCGAACCCTTTTCCAGAGTGGTGGTACTGTTTTATATTCCCACCAGCAATGTATCAGTGATTCAGTTAATCTTCATTTTTGCCAGCGTTATTTTTAATTTTAGTCATTTTGATAGGTGTGTAATGATCTCCCATTACGGTTTTAATTTGCATTTCCCTAATAGCTAATGACATTGAGTATCTTTTCGTGTACTTATTTGCCATCAGTATATCCTCTTTGGTAAAAATCTCTTCTTGTCTTTTGTACATTGTCTAATTGAATCATTTTTGTTAGTTTTTATTTTTTTCTCTTGAGTTTCAAGAGTTCTGTTTATATTCTAGAAATTAATCCTTTGCCTGATATGTGGTTTGCAAATATTTTCTCCCAGTCTGTAGCTTGTCTTTTCATCCTCTTATCTGGGTCTTTCACCAAGCAAATTTTAAAAATCTCAATGAGGTTCAATGTCTCGGTTTTTCCTTTTATGCTTCATGCTTTGAGTGTCAAGTCTAAAAATCTTTTGTGTAGCCCTAGATCCTGATGATTTTGTCCTGTTTTTCTTTTTTTCTAAAAGTTTTATAGTTTTACAGTTTTCATTTAAGTTTTTGATCTATTTTGAGTTAATTTCTGTGCAGGTTGTGCGTTTTATGTCAAGGTTCATTTTTTTTTTTTTGCCTACAGTTGTCCAGTTGCTCCAGTACCATTTTTGAAAGGGCTGCCCTTTTGTGCCTTTGTCAAAAATCAGTTGGCTATATTTATATAAGTCTATATCTGGGTTCTCTACTCTGTTCCTTTGCTCTCTGTCCTTTCCTCTGCCAATACCACACGGTCTCGATGACCGTGGCTATGTAACAACACTTAACATTAGATAAAGTGTCTCTTTCACTCTTCTTTTTCAGAATTGTTTTACCTGATCTAAGTCCTTTGCCTTTCCATATACATTTTAGAATAAGTTTGTCCATGTCTATGAAAAAAGATCTTACTGGGATTTTAATAGGAATTGCGTTAAACCTATAGATCCATTTGAGGAAAATTGACATCTTTACTATATCAATTCTTCAAGGGATTGTTTTCAAATATTTCCTTTTGAATGGGGAAATTGCAGCAGTTTTAAAGTAAGGGATTTAAAAAGCATATGTGTAATTCAAGTGGAGTCAGTGAGGAATCGGAGCCCTCAGATAGAAGGGCTCAAGCGCAAACCTCAGACCCTGAAACCAACACAGACTGGAGAAAGAGAACTGCAAGGAATTAACTGAGCAGCAGCGAGAGGGAGGAAGCCATGCCTCTGAACTTGAAGTCAATCCTCTAGATCCAAAAGGAGACGTAACTCCATCCGGAAGAGCATACTCAGTTTTTACCTCCAATCCCATGAGAAGAGGAGATGAGAATTACTCTGGGGATCCACGTGGACCAGGCTTTGCAATAAAAGAGCAACATCTCTGAGAGACCGAATGCTACAGGGAGAGAGGAGAAGCATCAGGGAAGATGCCACTGAAGGAATAAAGGCTTTGGGAGTGGTCTGAGGGCTGCTCAGTATTCCTCCTCTTCTAGGGTTCTGCCTGAAGCCCTCTCTGATTCAAGAGATCAGAACCCTCCATGTTTGGGTCTCACCTGCTGCACGTCTTGCCTCCCTGAGTTCATCTCCCCCTAATGCTGGGTACTTACAATGCTGGCATAACGTCTCCTCACTCTTGTAGGCATTCTTCCTAATTAATGGTTCCCATCTGTAGTAACCTGGTGTTGCCCTACACAAGCGGCTTAGTTTGTTGGCTAAACTACTGGTTCCTGGATGACAGTGTAGACCACATTCATCCATCAGAGTAACGTACTAAAGAGTTCTACAGAGTCATGACTGAAACAGAGGTAGGGAGATACTGATCAAACGTATGTGTAGACTTTCTGGTGGCAACTCATACTTTTCTTATTTTTTTGTTTTTTCATTTGTACCCTCTGCTCCACTTCCATCAAAGTCATAACCTCCCAACTCCCATCCTAAGTTATAGATTGCAATCTCGTAGTACCTCTCCAACTTTTCACTGGGAAGTTTTTAAGCTCAATGCCACCAAGTGTTTCTCCTCCATTTGAATTTCTGGGTTTCTTATGAGAAGTAAGCCATTGCTTTTAGTGCCACTTGAATGTCTCTGTGTATCAAGAAATATTCCTGTGAGCAGCCCCCCAGGTGAACAGGCTCAGCTGGGTTTTGAAACGGGGCACTCTGGCATATAAATACCAGTTCCACCTCTCTACACCTTTGTAACCTCTGTCACTTTAGGTCTCTTAGGCTCCATTTCCTCATCTGGAAAGTGCAAACAAGAATGCCTGCTTCATGGCATTGTTGATGGGATTCAGTGAGTCGATGTCATGGGAATATTCTGAAATTAGATACTGGTGTTGGCTGCCCAACATTGTGAGTGTTCTGGAAACCACTGCATTGCATGCTTTAAAATGGTTAAAATGGTGAATTTCATCTTCCGTGAATTTTATCTCAATAAAAAAGTTTTAAAAAATTGTATAATGTGAGGTGGCCTCCTGGCATAATGGTTGGGTTTGGTGCACTCCACTTCGGCAGCCCAGGTTCACGAGTTCAGGTCTTGTGGGGGGACATACACCACTCATCAGCCATGTTATGGCAGTGACCCACATATAATAAAGTGGAGGAAGGTTGGCATGGATGTTAGCTCAGAGCTAATCTTCCTCAGCAAAAAAAAAGTATATAATCTAATGCCACACACTTGGAATGTATCCAATAGATCTCATAACTTTCTTATCAGGTGAAAAGTTGCAGTTCCTGATGGGAAGCTCGGGGCCTTTTGCTTTAGACCAAATGAAAAACACTTGGAAGCCAGTCCTAAAATCCACAGAGGACCAGTAGGGAAAGAAACAGGAGCAGAGCTGGAAAGACTTTCCATGTCTACTGATCATCCCAACAGCCAGCCCCACTCAGCCACAGAAGGTCCAGAGGCATCTTTGGCTTGGATTTTCCCTGCCCTCTGCTCCCTCCCAGCCTTGCCTGGTCCCTAGGGTCCCTCCCTCAGAGAGCGCCTCCAACAGGGCAGAGTAGACTATGGCTTTCAGACCTTGGCTTCCAAAGAGCTCCAGAAGCAGCTGGAAGATTTCATGTGGATGGTGATTGTTCACACTTACACCCATAAAAAAAATAAAATAAAACTAAAGCGTGGGAGAGGAAGGGTCAGTCAGTGAAAATAAACATCTTCTCTGGAAGACATCCCACAGCTGTGTGCTGATGCAGCACAGTGCTGTGAGGTTTGGGAGATTCCAGAATGCGTAGCCGTGGTTAGGAAGGAGAAAAGCAAACTCCTATCCATATATCCCCACCCCTTCATGGTGGCCACAACCCAGAAATTAGAGAAGAATTTCTTTAGCATTCATATTTGTCAAGAACTCCTTTCAAAGGCTGGAGGTTACCAAAGCAAGTCTGTGGTTTGACCTTGGAAGTCAGAATTAGACAATATGTTGGGGCTTTAGATCAGAAAGTTGTACATCTGAATCATGGTTCTACCACTTACTGGTGACCTTGGTCAAATCACATGACCTCTCAAATCCTCAATATCCCAATCTCTGAAATGGGCTCATAATGTTTACCTTGATGTTTTCTTGAGAAGGTGAGAGATTCTGAATATGAAGCACATAACAGTGTCTGCCCCGTGTCGGCCCCAGTAGGAACACCCATCTTGTTGCCATAGTCAACCCCGTGATGTTCAGTCATCTTTTGCCACTTCGTATCACGGAAATGTTCCAGACTTATTTCCAATTGATGTTTATAGGCATTATTAACCAAGACAGAGGGAGGGACACCTGGTATCTGGCAGGAAACCAGATAAAAGTACTTGCTATTTAAAGTTTGCAAATAAACCTCTGTGGAATAATAACAACAATAATAATTATGTTGTTGAGTAGGAAGGTGGTAATTCATGATACTTGTCATACTGCCCAGAGCTTTCGTTTTCAAAGAGAGATTTTCAGAATAGATTTGCCAATAGTGATTATAATGTACTCAAAATAAGCCAGACCCTACCTCAGTGATTTTATCAACAGCGCCCCCCAATACATCTCTGTGCTTCACCTTGAAAAGACAGACGAGATCCAAAGATTAAAACCATGGGCCATAATCAACTTCTTCCTACCCAGCTCCACTTGGGGACAGCAGTGCCGGCTCAGCACGACTCTGGAAATAAAAATCCCCCCACCACAAAAAGGGGGGATAAGTTGAGCTCTGATATTCAGAAAGTCTAAAGAAGAAACCCAAATCTTAGAAGAGTTAAAAATAAAACAGAGCTAGATGAGCTAGGTACAAAATGTGCCAGACTGAGAGGGTCGAGGAGGCGGGAAGTGGGGAGGAATCTGGACTGCGAGATAGTGAACCGAAGTAAGATCTATGGGGATATAGTCATGAAAATCCAATCCTGCAGGGGTGAGTCCTTTTGGAAGGTCTTTACCCCGGACATTGGGTCTCACAGAGTAACACTATGATCCTTGTATTGGACCCTGGTATTGGCATAAATAGAAATGTCCATAAATAAAAATGTCCCATTTCATGTCTCCACCCTCTAAGTAGGGCTTAAAGGCATCAGGCAATTAGCCAATGAGAACAAGCACCATGTGCTCTGTTGGGATGCAGAGATACCCCTTATGAATCTGCTACTTCCTTCCAAGGTAAATGAAGTTAACAATTCAATGTATTTTCTTCAAAACCTACAAGACAGTCTAAAATTGAGAAGAACTATCTAAGGCATTAAAATTCCTAGGGTTAAATCTTGCCTCTACACTAACAGGGTGACTTTGGGTGAATAACCTCACCTTCCTATGTCCTCAGTTCCTTATCTGTAATATGGGGTAATACTGCTACTCCTTAGTGATTTGTGAAGGTTCAATGAATGAATTAATTCAGGTAAGGAGCAAGGAGGCATTCAATAAATTATATAGACGAGATGGCTATCTTCCCGTGTAAGTATATAGATGATTGGATTATTTGTAACTGCTTCAAAATATATTTTATGGAGCAAGCATGGTTATTTAGCCAGTCTTATGGATAATGTCATTACTTCCATTTTTATTTTTCAAACAATGCTAAAATAATCAGTCTTGTATTCATATCTTTATACCTTTAAGAAAAGACTTGTGATTAATACATTTCTCAAAGTAGCACATTTAATTTCTATTGTCAACTTGTCCTCTAGAGGTTCTTTGAGACTTACTTACTGGGTGAGTGGAAATTGTCTAAGTGGAAAATGACATGTTTGTGAGAGGAAAGACTGCGTTGAGGAGGAGAATTATCTAGATTGTAGAAGTAATGTATATAAAAGTGTGGAATATATGAGAGCAAAGGAAAGCTTCACCCTTTGTCTGTACTCTAGAATGAAGAAGATGAGGCAGGCAGTGTTGATGGGCAGAAAAGAGACCGAGAAAGAATCTAAAGTTCATCCACTCCTGGGTGCTAATGACTGATAAGCTCTTAAAGAGCTGTGCCTTATCAAGTGACATGGCTTCTGTATAGTGGTAGCAGCTGCCCTCTAGAGAAGGATTTCCCAAAGCATAGAATATAAACCGCTGATGACTGTTAAAGGTGATCGTTCTTCATAGTGTAAACCCATGACAGTAAATATTACAAAGGGTAAAAGCATAACTTTTTCAGTAATCCATCAGTCCGTTCAATGACTTTGTTGGTAATTTTTCTTTAACATCTATTAAAACTTGCTAACCTCCCTTTAAACAACCACCACAAAAGAGTAGGCATTAGACTAGAGCGTCATCAGGAGTCAACAATTTCTAGCATTGTTTTATTTTCATTGTATTTATTTTTACATAACCTTCTACTTGTGGCAATTGATACTAGTTTTCCACATATAAGAGAGGCATATCTTTCCTTTTCAAACAAATCAAAACATGTAAGTCAATTTTAATAATGAAATTTTGAGAAACACACAGCAAGATTGGGAGAAGAGTGGGAAATGGACATTGTTTAATTTCTCTTGCATCAGCCAACCCTGACGATTGCAACTGGTTTTAGTGTTAAAAGCATTGAGTCTAGCCAACTCTATGTCTTGGTCTTATGCGGATGATTCCAAAAATTAAATCAGCTTAATGCCCATGTGACTCTTGAGTTGGGACATGGAGCTCACCACGTGGAAGTGATTGTCCTCAAACCCTCTCCCACCAGTGTTCCCATGACAGTAACCGCAGCCTCAGATGAAGCCAGCCTGAGTTCTGGTCCTTTATTTTAAAAGCCATTCCCGGACTAGGAAGAAAATAACTGGAGATGTTTTCATCATTGGTACCTTAAATCCTATTTTGGGATTCATTTACCAAATTCAAAGAGTTTCACCCAGTCCCAATAAAAAAAAGTCCAAGTTCATAAAATTCAAAAGTTTATGTTTGCCAGTGCCCTTTGGAACATAAACTCAAGAATAGTTTTATTGCAATGACAGCACACTCCTAGCACAAACATGTGGCAGATGCTCAAAACTGGAGATCAAATCCAAAATTTCAGAAGCACATCTTTTTTGTATTCCAAGAAAGAGAAAGTAAGCCCAGAATTGGCCTGATTTGATGCGTAATTTTTTTTTCCTGAATCCCATAAACGGAACTGCATATTTAGGAATTTTACGTTCACACAGTATTTATAGGTTATCTATGATTCCTTGAGATTTTGAAGAGTTATAGTTCCATGCTAGGCTTTCCAAGATCTTTTTTTCTTTTAAATGTCAAATAGGCTGAAATCTATCCTGGGAAACTGGTGGGAATTAGATATTTTTTAGGTCACAAGTTAAAAGATTCCTAATACTCACAGACATGCTATGTCTAGGAATGTTTGTTAATTTGAGCCCCTCTCTCTCTCCATGTGTATCTTTAATCTCCCAACCAGCTGTCTCCCATAAAAAGATATTTCTGTTTTTAGTTACAAATCTGTTTAGAGATAAAACTCACTCATAAATACACAACCACATGCAAAGATTTTTTTCTGCTGACAGTATAGAAATAACTCCAGATGAAAAATATTAAAGTTTGTTTAGAAATAGAAAATGCATTCTGCTTCCTTAATGGGGGCCCACGTTTTCTAGATGTTCAAGGTCTTTTTGTGTCTCTGTGTGAGTTTTTCTTGGAGAGCGGCACTATCTTTTGTTACCTCTGTGATTTAGTTCTTCTCCAGTCGAAGCTGTTGGGTGCATTCCTAACTGAGGAAGTGACTCCTTGCAAAGGCAAGTATTGGTCACCTAGGGGAAAAAGAGAAAACTAAGAAATAGGCTCTGTGCATTGCCACAGATGTGCTTACTGTTACTTGAAAGACTGATTCTGCCTACTCTTGTTCGCTTATGGGTT
This sequence comes from Equus quagga, assembly GCF_021613505.1. Lineage (NCBI taxonomy): Eukaryota > Metazoa > Chordata > Mammalia > Perissodactyla > Equidae > Equus > Equus quagga. Next base: position 59,958,545 of record NC_060279.1, read on the forward strand.
ACTTTCCCTGGGAAACGGGTGAGAGTTTGTATTTTCTTCTATCTTCTTTTTCTATTTCTTTCAAAACCTAGTACTGCGTCTGCCACATAGTATTTGATCAATGCTCAAATGTATTGTTTGCTGTTAATTGAATTGTTATAATCTTGTTATACAAAAAGTTGTTCAAAAAAGAAAATTATTTAGACATCACTCTTTCCCAACGATTGAGAGCTTAATGCTCCATTTCCCCAACATATTTGTTACCCACCACATGTTCATCACCAATTAACTTAGTTAAAAAGGGAATGTTCCAGTTCTTTCTCTCTTGGATTGGCTGTTACTGTCTGAGCAAACCTCTCATAACCATGCCCTGCTTCAGCTCATTCAGTAACAGTTGATACAATTTATTTCAAACATGTATTGAACAAGGGTTCAATGAAAACAGATTATTGCCTATAGCTCATCAACCATGTAACGTAGCTACTCTTAGCTCCATTTGAAAGATGAGAAAATTGAGGCTTGGGCAACTTAAGTTGTTCAAGTTCATAAGACAGCCTCCAGGCCTATTTGACTCCAAATCATCAGGCATTCCATGAGCTGAGGCTTCATCCTCTAGAGAGAGTGATGGAAGGAGTAACTTCAAGCGAGCCCTTCTATATATCAAACTGTGCCGTAGTCATTTTACTCACTTTCTCTCATTCTATCTTCAGTGAAGTCTGATGGGATCAGTATTCGTAACCCAATTTAGAGTTAAGGAAATTAAGTCTGAGACAACTTATGTCAGTTATCTAGGAACAGAACGAGCTCATGGATCCACTCTGCAAATAACTCAAAATTTTGGGAAATGGTGTCTTTGGTTGAATTTTCACTTAAATAGCCCAGACACACTGAGAAGCCAGGTTTACCTAGCCCAGGTCATGGAATTATTTCATCAGGCATAATTCTTATCCTAATGTTCGAACATGCAACAAGCCCTGAAGCGTTAATCCTGGTTTTCAAATATTTGCATGTAGGCCTTCATGCTGTAGACTCAAATCACCAACTTCCTCCCCAAAATACAGCTGCTGGTTGACCAGAAGGCCACCTTGGGCATGATCATGATTGCAACAGAGGTCACACCTCCTCCCTCTACCCTGATAAAGTTCTGTCTTCAATCGGAGACAGGACTTATAAATGATAATCTTACAAATGGTAAAACCAAGACCCTTGAGGGAGAGGCCTTTGTTTAAAGCTTCCTTCATGATAATTTATTTATCCATCTAGACATGCTAAGCCAGCAAACAAAAAGCTTGCTCTTTCCGCCATTTCTTCCCACATCCAGTTGACTTTTCCTTAGGATGGCTTCCTCAATTTCACGGCTGTTCTCCGTCCTCCTTGTGATTTCTCTGTTTAAAATGTGTGTGTGTATGTGTGTGCGCGCGCATGTGTGTGTGCAGGCTTAGGGGGTGGTTAAGATGTTTACATAAGGAAAAATTATATATATAATTATATATATAATATATAAATATATAAAATTATATACGTATATATAATTTTAAAATCTGGATTACTTCAACATCTACTTCAGAACATCTTGACTGATGTTTTGTTTACTTGTGTTTCAATTATATTCTCTCCATCCTTCTCAAAGCCTGCCGGAGTGAGAGTGGCATTTCATACACATACTCCAATTTTGCCAGCCTCTCCATGTCTCCCCTACATGTGCTGATTTCGCATGTCTTATGAGAGTAAGAAGAACCCAGGAACAAGAAGGGCCCTTTAATGTCTGTTTCCAACATCCCTGCCTGACCCTATTCTCTAACCCACCCTTTGAATTCCAAAGGCTCCAGCTACACTGAGTTTCCAAATTCTTTCTACATACCCCAGGCCCTTTGGTTGCCTCTGCACCTTTGCATATGCCATTCCTGCTCCTTGAATGCCCTTTCAGAAGGAGAGTCAGGTCAAAAGTGTCTCCTGATGCCCAGTGAGTGCTGTTTCACTCTGGTGCTCTGAGCAGTATTAAAAATGGAAGAATCTGTTAAAAAAATGCTGTGTGTGCTAATCAGAGTTGGGGGAAGACCAAGACCATTCGCCATTTCCAGAGTTAGATGCTGCAAGTGAAAAATGAGCTGACAAACTTAAGACTCTTTGCAGAAACCACTGGGGAGAGGATCTGGCAGCTGAGCAGGCCAGGTTAAGACCCGACTTACAAGGTGCTCAGGAGCAGCCTGAGTTGCAGGACTCAGCTGTGAACAGAAGCCTCTGAGGTGGGCCCCAGGTGCCGGCCCTGCCACCACCCGACTGAGCACAAAAGGCAGCCTGATTCTCTTAGGTCCCATCATCCACTAGGCCCTGGGGAATCACTTTTTTCTATTTTAGTGTTTTAAAAAAGCATCCATTGGGTCTTTCTCAAGGCATTAGAGGGAACAAGAACAAAGGCTTGTAGCCAGGCTTAGCCTGGCCTCAAATCTGCTCTGCTTCACAAATGAAAACTCCTGTGACATCGCTTTATGATTGTATATCAAGCTTTCAGTTCCTTAAAATAGCTGATTAAAATCATGAGTCATAGATGACAATAAAGATAAAATTTATTATACTTTATAAGCTGGTCAGTTTACATACATTATCTTATTTATTCCTAATCGTTTAAAAACATATTTAACATTTCCAATTGAGGAAACGGGTGGTTAGAGAGGGTTTACACAATTTACTCAAGTGTCTACACTGGCCATTGGCACAGGCAGGTTTTGAACCCAGATCATCGTGATCCGTAGTCAGCCCCCATTCTTCTCACCGCGTGAATCTTTGTGCCTCCATTGCAGTCTCCTGTAAGAAATTTGGAGCCTGAAAGCTTTAGGCTTACAGATCAGGGAAGCCAGAATACGACTATTAAAATGATAGTAGATGTAACCTTGGCTATCCCAGAAGGCCCTGGGCAGCTTGTCCAAGGTTCAGGTTTCTCGTCTAGGCTGGCTTGTAAAGCATAAAGTTTCAGTCTTTAATGGAACCCATCGAACTACCCTCCAGTGACTTGCCAGGGAGGAAAATCTTAAACACACTGATGATATCCAATATTTTTCAAAGGTTTGGCTGAGAGAAGCAATATTCTTGGAATGTGGCCTGGAGTATATAGAGTCTGTCGATTCCTCTGAGGATTCTAAATCAACTCTGTTTTAAGCCAGATCATCAGCCATCAGCAGTGTACCAGCAGAGTATCACATTCTGTCCACCTATCACCACCATAACGTGCTCTGGAAGTCTTCTCTTGGCCCATGCTAGGAACTCAGTGAAGGGCAGGAGCCAAGAGCTCAATTCCTGGAATTTCAGTTGGGATGACATCAATGCACGCTTTGTTACTTTGGGGTGACCAGGATGTTTGTGTCACATGCAACCCTCACCCTACTTCAAGAATCAGAGATGGTTCTAATAATTCTGAACAACTGGTTTCTTTACAAGTATATGCAGTCTTATTTCATTAGAAGTAAATGATTCCTCTCTGTCCCATGCAGTGTGCTAGGATCTAAGGAAAATAAGTGCACAAAACCAAACATGGCTGCTACTCTCAGGGGCTTAGAGTCTAGAGGAGTAGAAAGACATTAATCTACATATCTCACTTATGAATAAATAATTACCAGCTGAGATGGGTGTTGTAGAGGAAAGGAATAGGGTTCAGTGGGAGTATAAAACAGGAAAACCTGATTTGTACTACGGGCTTCCCTGTGGAGATGACACATGAGTTAACTGGACAAATAGAGTTTTGGTGATGGTGGGGCAGGGGTTGTGTGATGAGGTTAATGGTGAGAGCGAACTGCATGTGCAGAGGGCTTGTACCAGAAGGGAGTATGGCTCATTTGAGAAACTGTGTGAAGGAGGAGCTGTCGTAGGAGCTTAGAGGTTACACAGTGCTGCTCAGCAGGCCTATAGAAGAAGGTAGAGGCCAAAACTCCATAGCCTTGTAAGTCAGGAGAGCTATTTTGTCTTGTCCCAAGAGTGCGTATTCTAATGAGAAACCGTAAGAGTAGTGGGTCTCAAAATGTGGTCCCCACAGCAGCATGAGCATCACCTGCATATTTGTAGGAAAGGCAAACTCTCAGGCCTGACCCCAGACCTACTGAAGGAAGAACTCAGGTGGAGGAGCCCAGCAATCTGAGGTTTACCAAGCCCTCCAGGAGATTCTGGTGCGTGCTGAAGCTGGAGAAGCGCGGCCGGGGCAGCATCATAAGGCAGGCACCTCGATGCAAGGTGTCGGTGGAGAGAGGTGGAGTCGGCATGACAAAACAGCATCAGGAGACGACCACGCAGGCTGAGAGCATTCGGGAGGCTGGGGAGCCCGAAGGAGCCTATGGGAGGCCTGGGGAGAGTAGATGGGGACATGGACTCATATTTGGCTTCATTTCATCCATGTGTCCTTGCTTCTCTTTGCTTCATTGTTTTCACCTACTTCCAATGTATCTTTCCTTCATTGAATTACCTTTAAACTTTCCTTAATCTGTTCTGGAACAAGGCAGAAGCTATATAAAGCACATAGGTCTTTTTAATGAATAGAGAGAGGTTATGCATTTGTGAATGATCCTCTCCCACCTGAGGATACCAGCCCAGGCAGTGGGATCACTTCGAGGGCAGGCCAGTAAGACAGCGGTCCCTTACTGGATCTGCAACCCTTTTTCTCCCTCTCGAATCCAAGCTGCATGACAATGGAACACACCGCAGCCTTGCCAAACTAAATTATTAAATGAAAGTAAGCTACGTGAAACTATAATTTCAAAAATGGATTCTTTCCCCGTTTATTTCTGCTCTGGTTCATTTTAATGCAGTGGGCTTTTCCCTTGTTTTTAACCAGAATTCAGGACGTAAAAGGTTTTGAATCCAGCAGTTTTCAGAAAATACAACCAATGGTGAGGAAGAAGATAAAAGGGGCTGTGTGAAACTTCATTGAAAGTGGAGCAGGTGCGGATGAAGCAGGGTCTTCAAGCTGGTTGTATGGAGGACACCTATCCTACATAGTCACGCCTGAGTCCTAGCTCCAGATTTGTGATTTTACTGGCTACAGTATGCCTCAGGCATGGGTCTTTTTAAAACCCCTCCATTTGGCGCTTCCAATGTTGATCCAAAGTTCGAACAACTATACTAACTAATATCTCAGAAAAGAGCAAGACACAGAAATCTCTGAACAGACAGTAGAGTTTGAAATGTAGCTTGTCTACAGAATTATCTGCTCAACCGATGGCCTGGCAAATTTAGCATTCCAGAGACAGTCTTGAACCCGAAATCAAAGATGTGGTTTCAGTATTGAGCTATTAGACTGTCCACAACAGAATGTCATGAGGCATGTCCGGTGCCTCTTTGGGGCCACTCGAAAATAACTTCTTATGAAAAAATTGGTTGGAGTTTCTCAGTGAGGCTCACCTGTATCTGAGACATCTAGGGATAGTTACTGGAGAAATAAATGTTGTGGATTCACCCCAGACCTACACAGTCAGAATTTTTGGAAATGGAGATTTCATCTGTACTCCCCAAGTGATGCTCATACACTTTCAAGTCTTAACCCAGTTAGTGCAATCACATCGTCGTTCATTCATTCAACAATATTTACTAAGTTCCTGTTGTGTCAGAAAGTCTGCTTGGTGCTGGACATATAGTTGTGGATAAGAGAGACGGTTCCTGCCCTCTGAGATTTTTCAATTCAGTTTTTTTGCCATTTTTCTCCCTCCTTTCCCAATTTCTGTCTGCATGTAGGTATATTATATTTGCCTGCTTTCCATTAGTTGTAGTTTTCTTCATATACTAGTTAAAACTTTGGGTTTAATGGAGTTTCTTGCATGTTAAAAATATAATCGTGTTATTCACCAAATCCCACGTGATTGGATCTGTCCAACCCTTATCACTCACCGTTCACTTATTTTTACACTTGTTAACCCATTCATCTATCCATCCATCCATCCATCCATCCATTTACTAGTGCCAGCAAAGCCTTCATAATAAAATAAAATCATACTTTACTTGATTAATTTCCAGTTGATTAAAGAAATGAAATAAAATGTATTTTCCTTATTGTAAGGTTACGCTGGATCCATCTGCACAGAATCTGTAACTCTTGGGTGTCATGTTACCTGACAACTTGATGATCATATCCCAGGGACAGAAATGCAAACCTCAACATGCCTGTTTATTTGGGAAAGTGTTGTTGTGGGCCCCTGATGAGAACGTGCTGCTGAGAGCATCTGTTTCTGGGAAAACACAAGGTTCGCCTGCCATCTTCAATGTGATTGACTTGCTCTTGTTTAATGATGATCCCACCATCCCTAATGACCTGTACCATGCCTAGCTCTGCTAAGAATGTCAATTTCCTTGAAAACAAGGCGCAGATTTTATGGCCTCTTACGTCTCCTAACTCTTTCTGCTAATGATGTCAGTCCTAATGAGGATTAAACGGTCTGACTCCCAGCGACGAGGACTGTAAGAACCTTAATGGTGCTGCAGCCATTTCATGCATGTCTTAGTTGCTAATGTTGCCATTTTTGTGATTGAGACACTTTTGCAAAAGTTGCAATGTACAATATGGGGGCTTCACTGCAGTGAGCTTTCCAGTGAAAGACAGAACTCAAACATACTTACACGAGGTGTTTCATAGGTCACAGAGAGCTTTCACGTTCATGATCTAATTCACAGCAGCCACAGGAGGAAAGAGGAACAAGGAAGGGGTTGGGAGGGTATATTTTCTCAGATGGCATGTGACTTTTGAAGGTCACGCTAGAAAGAAAGATGGTAAAGCAGACAAACTGGCTTCTCTGAAGCAAGGCACAGTGCTCTTTACAGCCTGACCATCCAAAGTGTGGTCCACCGCCCAGCAGCATCAAGACCACCTGAGATCTTGTTGGAAATGCAGAATCTCAGATGCCCCCTCCAGATCTACTGAATCAGAATCTGCATTTGAACTCACAAGATCTGCAGGCTAGTCCTATGTATGTGAAAATGTAAGAAGCATTGTGTTTAGCAAATACTTTTGTTTCCTACTCTCCGCCCTTGAAATGACCACACTGCTGATACTCATCCTTGAAAACCTGTGAAAAAAATCCACCTGTATCTAATCTTTAAAAAATATTATGTGGAAGATGTTTTATAAATAGAGGTGTCTTAAAACACTTTAAATGTACAGTAATAGAGATTGAGTAACTTATGGTACCTCCATACATACTTTTTGTTGCAGTTGCAATGTTTTAAAGAAAAGGTTTTTGATAACAAGGGTTAATGAATTTATCTAAAATAATTGAAAAAACAGGTTATATAAGTACATATAAAATAAATTTAAATATATATAAAATAAATAGGGAAAAATACTTGAGGAAAATGTGATATGATATTAGTCATTGTTCTTTTTATAAGTAAACTTTTCATTTTAGAACAGTTTTAAGTTTACCAAAAATTTGTGAAGATAGTATTGAGTTCTCATATACTCCATACCAAGTTTCCCTCAATATGAACACGTTGCATTAGGATTGTACATTTGTGACAATTGATGAAGCAGTGTTGATACATTATTATTAACCAAAGTCCACGTTATATTCAGATTTCCTTATTTTTTTTTTACCTATTGCTTTTGGTGTCCGAGGGTCACCAAGGATACTATATTATACCCAGTTATTGTTACTCCTTAGGCTCCTCTTGGTTATGACAATTCCTCAGAATTTCCTTGTTTTTGATGATCTTAATATTTTTGAGAAGTACTGTGCAGCCGCTCTCTACAATGTTCCAGAATTGAGAATTGTATGATGTTTTTCTCATGATTAGACTGGAGTTATGTGTTTTGGGGAGGAAGACCACAGAGATAAAGTACTATTTTCATCGCATCATATCAAGACCACGTGCTCACAAGATGGCTTGCCACTATTTATGTCGATATTGGCCACCTGGCTGAGCTCCTGTTTGTCAGGTTTCTCAACTGTAAAGTTATTCTTTATACCCCTCTTTACATGCTGGAGTCTTTGGATGGAAGTCGCTGTGCACAGCCCGCACTAGGGGAGTGGGGCTGTACTCTCCCACCTTGTGGGCGAACAATCTACGTAAATTATTTGGAATTTTTTTGCACGGGAGATTTGTCTGTTCTCCTACATTGATTTATTTATTCAATGATTTATTTGTGTCAGTATGGACTCATCAATGTTTACTTTATACTCAGACTTTTAATCCCATACTTCTTTATTCTGTTGCTCAAATTCTCCCAGCTTTGGCCGTTGGGAGCTCTTTCAGTTGGCCCCTGTGTCCCCATTATTGATATTTATTTTTAGCACCTCCTTACCTTCTGGCACTACAAGAAGCCCCATGCTTATTTTGTATATTTTCTGCCCCAGTCCTAGAATAATCCATTTTACCAAGGAGACCTGTTTTCTTGTATTGGAGAATGGTATTAGAAACCAAGATCTGGAAGCTAGGCGTGCTCATTGCTACTGGGATGTCATTTTTTCTAGGTCCTCTCAGCCTACAAACCAGAGGCATGTATGTTTGTATACTAAAACTGTGTGTATACACGTATCTGTAAATATTTCCATATATAGCCACTTGTATGTATATTAAGCTAAACATGAATTCTTACAGATATCTCCAACTATCATCCATCATCACATAGATCATTCTAGCCTCTTCCCCTTGCTTCTGTGTAACCTCCTACACAACAGTGAGAAACCTGGCTGCCACCATTCACCACCATTGACTTAATTGTTCATTCCAATGTACATGTATAGTGTGAGAATTAATAATCCACCGTCCTGGAAAACAACTTTATTGATGAGAGTACAGTGCTTATATACAGCTCCTTTTGCCTTTATCTTATAGAGTCCACTCAATTCCAAAGGTACTTAGTCACCATCCTTTCCCTCTACCCCCTTCAGTGAGGTTATTTCATATATTTGTAAAATAGTTAGATTCTTTTATCATATTATGCATTTCATCCTGAGATCCCCAAATGCCTACAGGATTTTTTACAAATTTACATGTTAAGGTTCATTTTGTGCTGTAAAGTTCTATTGGTTTTGATGCATGCATAGTGTCATATATCTACCATTACAGCATCATACAGAAGCATTTCATCACCAAAACTCCCATTTTTCACCTACTCAATCCTACCTCTTTGACTCACGCCCCAGGAAGCTTCTGATATTTTTACTATCTCTATAGCTTTGTCTTTTACAGAATATTATATAATTGGATCTATACAGTATGTAGCCCTTTCAGATTGATTTCTTTCATCTAGTAATATGTATTTAGATTCATCTGTGTCTTTTTGCAGCCTGATCATTCATTTCCTTTCAATGCAGAAGAATATTGCATCATATTGATTGACCATAGTTTATTTACCTATAAAGGATATATTAGTTTTGGGAAAACTGTACACACTATAGCTCCTATTAATTTTTTTTATATGGGAATAAGTCACAGTTCCTCGTATCTTTGCATGCCTCATAATTTTTTGTTGAAACTGGACGTTTTGAATAATATGATGCAGCAACTCTAGAAATCAGCAACTCCCCCTTCCCATAGTATGTTGTAGCTGATTGTTATGAGCTGCTGTTGTTTATTTAGTGATTTTCTAAACGACTTTTGTGAAATTCTGTATTATTTGTCAAGTGTGGCCACTAAAGTCTGTGTTCTATTTGCTTACTGGTCAGCTAGTGTTTAGACACAGTTTCCTTAGACACCTGGAGCCAAAAAGAGAAAAAAAGGGAAAAGAAAGAAAAAGATACATTCTCAGTCTTTGTGGATTTTGTCTTTCTGTCGGGGCATTCCTTCAAAGCTTGGACAGTCCATTTGCAACTCTGACTCAGCCTTCACTCCCTGCCTGTGCACAGTCTGAAGGTCAGCTAGAGCTGAAAGTTTAAGGTCTCCTTGGGCTTTTTCTGAGCATGTGTCCAGCCCTGGGCATGCGCTTGGCCTTCTCGATTACCTGATACATGAGGGAGTTTTTAAAAGCCCTTCCTCTCCCATGTTTCTCCTTTCCCACCCTTTTCCTTCCCTGGAATTTTGGTTTCTGCTGTCCTACAGCAATAAATCTTGCATTTTCACTTGTTTCTCAGTCATGACAAACCCAGTTCATTCTCTATGTCATTGCATCTTGTCTAAGGCCATGATTCTTTCTGTGGCCAGAGCTATTCGTAATGTCTTTATTCTTTCCCATTTTCCAGTCCTAGCAGGAGTTGACAGTTGCCACATTTATTACAACACAGACCTTCTCATGCATCTATTAGTGCAACCCAAGTTAGATGGAGAAATAAACCCAGGGGAGATGATGAAGCAAATATCTCTTTTGTTAGTTTAACATTTAGATAAGTCCCAAGCCCATTTAGACTTTTCCCACTTGGTGCTGGAAGGAAGCATCTTATGTAAATGTGTGCTGTTTTACCTAATCATTGAGAGGGGACTGACACACCCACTGCCACCACCTTTCTGTCATGCTCTAGATTCCATTTCCACCAACTCTGGTCAGCATCTGCTCAACTTGCTACCCTGCTCTTTGTGAACCTCCTTCTCACCATCTCCACTGCAGCTTCTACCTTCTCCACTGTCTGGTAGTGATCACTGAAGAGAATGGCCATGTGATCCTCAGTCGGGATCTTGCTGACCTGTCTCTTTCTTGATTGTATTTTTGGTGCCTTCCTAGAGTCACTGTTTTAGTCCTGAGGTGCTTTCACCATTTTTTCCCCACATCACAGCTGCTCCTGCCATCTCTTATGTCATCCCCAAAACCACTATATTCAGAAATGTTGACATCTTAGCTGGCTCATTGCCTCTGCCAACATCATCATCAATACTGCTGGCTTTCTTTTCCAAATATGGTAGTGTGCCTCCATTTTAACCTTTGGAGAAAGACAAAAATGTAGCCCCAGGAGAGACACTCCAGATTCCTGTCATTTCTTTCTCTGGTCAGCTTCTTGGCTAGTAGAGAGAGCTTGGGATCTCCACCTTTTCATTACCACTTGAGGGCATTTATATTGTCCTCTGACTAGAGTGGGGTCAGGGATAGGGTAAGAAATGAGTCATTTGAGTTTCCTTTTGTGTCCTGGATTGAATCTTTACCCTTTTTTATTCCTGCCTTGCTTAAGAGTAGGAACTTACTCTACCTCAAGTCAATTATAGGCAAATGCTCCATTGGTGCTCTTTCCAGAGATCATGGACCACTATTTCTTTTTTTTCCTCTTGGAGGCTAGAGGAAGGACAGAAACAAAAAGGAGGTCATCCCTGGCCCATGGACCTAGCCTCTGAACAGCTCCAGATGTCTCTAAATGGACAAATCATTCCTGAATTGCTAGGTTAGAATGGTGTTCATAGCATTGGAGATGGTTTTTCTGTAGCATCTTTACTCACTCTTGCTTTTCAACAACCTGTTCTCCACACAGCAGTTCAGATCACATTACTCCCTATTTAAACCTCTCCACTAGTTTTCCCTTTGACTTCAAGGAAAAGCTAAAGTCTTCCTCATGACCTACAAAGTGCTACATAATCTTGTTCCCCTCAACCCATTGAAATTACCTCCTACTGTTCTTCCTATGTCAACTTCACTCTGCATTTTTCTTGACCCTGCTAAGTGTGCCCTTGCATATGGTGTTTCCTTCTTCTAGGAGCACTCTTTCCCCGTTTATCCACTTAGCTCATTCCTTCACTTCCTTTAAGTCTTTGCTCAAATGTCCCCTTAATATAAAAGCCTTCCATTATTACTCTATATAAAATAGTGACCACCACTGTCCCTACCCCAGCCTATCACTCTCTTTCCATCTTAAACCTGGTTTAACATTTTCCACAGCATGGACCATCATTGCACACACTACATGTTTCTTTCTTCATTGAACGATGAAGTCAAGGAACTTGTCTATTTTGATCGCTGCTGGATCTTCAGAGTCTGGCAGATAGTAGGCACTCAATGTATATTTGTTTCATGGGTGTATAAATGAATGGATGAACGCGTGAATGGTTTCTGCCACCTGACTCAGTACTTGATGGGCAGTGCTTCTGTCTTACTCATTTCTGTACCTGCTAACATAGTAAAGGCAGTAATGGCTGTTGGCTGAATGTCACATAGCAAGAGTCACCCATTCGGACTTGAAAAAAAAAGAGCCACACCTGTTGTCTTCCAGCTTAAGGACTAGGGAGTGAATCTTTACATAAAAATGTACGTTGTTTCAATACTCATGATGTACTGAAGTGATAGTGTTAGATGCAGATGAGGTGTCTCTGGGCTATAGGCCTGGGTGTAACCATCAGGATTCAGGGTCTTGCCTCAGCATCATGAGTGCAGAAACAATATCAGGGCATTCAAGGTAAGTGACCACTTGAGGCTAAATCATACTGACCCAAATCACAAGAGACCAAAGTAGATTTCAGAGGCCAACATATTAACGTACAATTACATATTTGCAGGTTATACCTTGCAAATAATCATACTATATACTCTGTAATTCCAAGTAATCCACATCAGACTTTTCAATTATTCCATTGTGAACAGCAATTAGAGCAAAAAGTGATGAATAATATTAAGAAGTATATTCTCTAGGTAGTGGAGATGACTCTTGAACTCTGCCTAGTGTCCAGAATGTGGGTATATGCTAACTTCAGTATCTCTCCCCGGACAGTACTGAATCAACATTGACAAAGTGTTGTTTTCTCCTTATTCTTCTTGGATGCAGAAATGCCCTTCTATTTTTTTTTTTAACATACTCTTTCATCAGATTTAATAGTACTGTTGACCAGGTTACAGGATTGTTTTACATCCTGCTAAGCCTTGAGTGAATTTCCAAGCACATCTATTCTTGCCTTTGAATTGGGATAAATCTGGTCCATTAAGAAAAGAGCTTCGGATGACAAATCTCATGAATTTTGTGAGTCAGCCTCTCAAAGGACAACTAAGCCTCTTCTTTCAGGACCCTGATCCTTGACCATACATAGTTTTGTTACCTTGAGTCTTCCCCTGAATCCATATCTCCTTATAATGTCTAGGAACTGACTCAATTATGTCACAAATCATGGATAGTTCTACATGATATAACCATTTTAACATGCTTATTAACCACCATAATGATTTCAAGATCACGTCCTGAGTCCCTACTCAAAGTCAAGGTGTAGACTCATGTCCTTTACGTGTCTAATGCATATGGTCACAGTAGATTATGTCCTATAAAAGGATCAGGCAAAAATCAACAGACAAAAATAACTTGAATGCTGGACCTGAAATAGCCCTCACTTTCTTTGGCAAATTACTCTGCCTGGGTAAATCCAGTGTTTCTTTTGAACCTTTGATAATAATAGTGCACTGCACTTGGATGACACTTTGAATCAATTTATTGGATTGTTTCCACCTTCTTTAACTTACTTTTCTCTCCCAAGGGAAACTGTGATCCATATATGACTAGTGAGAAGCATCATAGTATAGTAGGAAAAAGAACATTTGAATCAATAAGCCCTGGGGGTACACATATTGCCTTGTCTTTCTGATTGCATGATCTTGCTCAAGTGAATTAGATCCTCTAAATCTTACCTTCCTCACTTTACAATGGAGCACAAAAGCATCTCATTCACAGACTTGTTTTAAGGGTCAAGGGAGATGATTTTAATGCACCCAGCCCAGTGCCTGGCCCTCAGTGGATTCCATGCAGATGCTATTTTTCTCTTCCCATCCCCCTGTTTAGTGTGGGACTCATATGTAGCAGTGGATGTCTCCCCAGGTAGGCATTCATGATTGCAGAATGACAAAACATTCTGTTTACAATGTCCCCAGTGCTTTAGAGGTCTGGTCACCAACATGGCAGACATGCTTCCTGGGATTCAGACTTGATTGTATTCCCACAGTGTCCCCACAGCCTTTTACTTGTACCTGTCCCATTGCACTCACTGAATTCTCCCACCCTTAGGGTGAGGCTGCTTATCTCTCCACCTTCCTCATGAGGCTGCCTTTCCCCGTTACCCCCAGACTGGGGAACTGTGCTTTTCTCTTCTGCCTCTTCCACAGCCTGCAGCGTGATACCTGGATATATGCTAATAAAGGGCAATCAAGTGGGACCGAGGCCAGAGCTGGCCAGCTGTTTTTGTTGGCGTTCAGACTCAGTCAGTTTTTCAGTCCCTCTTGCCATTATCAATTTGTCAATTTCTTGGTCTGAGGGGTTTCTGATTCACAAACTTCTGAATGCCAGAAGCTGTGAGTTACCACATTTTATCCTTACTCCAACCCTGGGAGGCAGTTATTACTGCCCCCAATTTGCAGATGAAGAAACAGACTCCAAGAGGTTACATGCTACCCCCAGTCAAGTCATTCATACATGGTAGATCTGGGATCAAGCCTGGTCAACTTCACCCTCAGAGGGGAGGAAAAATAATTTTCCCTCTACCCTTCTAGGTTCTTGACTGAGACTCCCTATAATAAAAGACAGATTAACAGGAGAAAAGCAAACAGAAATATAACAACCTGTACACCTCCTGCATACTTGGGAGATGTCCAGGAAAACCGAGCAAGTCTCTGAAATGGCCCAAGCCACCACCTTAAATACCTTCTTCAGCTAAAGACAAAAGAAAGATGTTGGGAGGCCAGGAGGCCAGTCATGGGACATTACTAGGAAAAACACAGTCAACAAGGGTACGGTTGTTATGCAGATTTAAATCTCCGCCTTCTCCATTGATAAGAGTTTCTAGAGATTTAGTCATCTTCCTCTTCCTTCCCAGAGGGGAAGACATCCTTACAGAGGGAGAGTTCCCTGATAATTGTAAATGTCTCTTACAAAAGGGTGACTTCTACTCAGTTTTCAGAGCTTCTCCAGTGTCTGCTGTTTCCTAAAAAACACCAGCTTAAGATAATCCTTATGTCAATGAGGCATAGTTTGGGATGGTGCATTCTGCTCCCCTTCACTCCCACACCCAATGGTCTTTACAGTGGGATGTAACCATTGAATAAAGGCTATCCTTTATTAAGTACCTACCTTTTGCCCCATCTGACACTCTTGATTGTAGGGTTCCAACAGGGCAAGAATCTTTATGTCTGTCTTGTTCTCCATTGTATCCCCAGAAACTAACACATTGCCAGATGCAGAGTAGCTGCCAATAAATATGTGTAGAATGAATGAAACATCGTGCACCGTCTCTCTGAGACACATGCTGTATTATCTCCATTCTGCATCTATCAGATAAACAACCGAAAAGTGAGAGAGGTTAGTAATTTACTCGTAGCCACATAGTAAGTAGCAGACGCAATATTTTCAATGAAGTCTGTTTGACTAAGTACTTAACCTCCATTATCCTTCCTAGAGAAAGACAGGTAAACAGTTATAAGCAGAAAAACCAAAAATTTTAAAAAAGGTGGCATTATCACTCTTTATCAGCTCCAAGTATGGTTACAAATTCTTTAGCAGCAAAAGAAATAATGGGTCATAAAACACTTCTCAGCAGTGGTCCCTCACCTTTCTTTATTTGTATATTGTTACTTTCAAAATCATTAAGCCTGTGACTGTTCCTGGGGTAATTCTGAGCATGTGACAATCGCCTCTGAGTCAAAAGCTGTAGCCCAACAGCTTAAATATAGCAATGGTAGGTCCTGTTCAAAGGGTACGTTTTTCCTCACAGCTGCCAGCTCTGCTTTCTATACAAACCTAAAAATAATGATCTTTCCATTATGGGAGAACTAGTATTGCTGCTTTCCCTCTTAGGTTATGTTAGTGCTTAAATTATACCCCCCTAGTCTCCAGGGGTTTAAACTTGGCCGGGAAACTTTTCCCCGAGGCCAAATAGTGGAGTTAGCTGTGAGCAGGAGGTTTCTACTGCAGCCTCCTGCAGAACCTGAGGCAGAATTACCGGACCAAAACTGGCTCCAGATATCATTGTTGGTTGGTTCCAGAAGGTCACTGATAGAGCCTTTGTAGTCAACCCCAGCATGCTTTGCAGTGGCAGATTCTCTCCTCTGTCTGTCTGTCCTCCCCTTTAAAACAAGATGCAAAGTGACCTCTCCTCCTTTGGCGAGACTGCAAAGGAAATCTTGATTCAAATGCTTGAAAGTAGGATTTCTTTTTAAAGGTGATAGGTAGTCTGGTGCTTTTTTCAAAAGCATGAGAGCAACCCTGTTCTGGTGCAGTCTGACTTTTGGTCGGGTGTGGGCCATGGGGATCAGGTGCACAGCCCAACCTGTAAGGCGATGGGTTATGGAGTGAGTGGGAGGTGAAGAAGTAGAAGGGAGTGTAAGGGGGAGGAGCAGTGGATGGGGAGAGACGAAGCCATAGCTTAAAGGGATGAAAAGAAGGGTTGGAGAAAGATATTTTGAAAATCTGGAAAGTTGTATCCAAATGATCTTGTCACATAACACTCAGGTCCTAGGATCTGAGTTAATATAAAGTAATAGTGATTTTTTTCCCTACGAAAATTACAAGGAAAAATAGTGAATTTATTTTTCTTATCCGCTCCCTTTTTTTTCCCCTTTAAACATTTGCATCTGCCCTTACTTACCTACTGGCAAGTACTGAGTTAATGTGTTACTAGGCGTTTAGGAAGGAGCTGCCGAACATTCTCAGTGTGGGGCTTACCAGTCTGCATGCCTGAATCTTGACTTTGCTGGTCAGCTAAGGTCCGCTTAGCGTAACTTCCTGTCTAGGGTCATCTCTGGGGGAATTCTTTAATTCAACACTTCATAAAAATGACAGGACGAGCTGAGAATGATTGAGCCACAGTCTGCAATGAGAACCAGACTCTATATAATACACTGTTAACCGAAGCATAATTAGATACATCACGCTACAGACATCATCCTGGGGGTTTCTCATACTAATTTCTAATCCCTCTTTACCACGGAATTGCTTAAAGTGGAAGTCTGAAGATTGATATCCTTAGGTTGTCAGTCTTCTGAGGATTCCCTGTTGTATAGGTCAGGTAGATCCTGGTCCATGTTGGTTGGTGACACAATGGTTGACTTCTTCAATCAACCTTCATTTTTAAGCCTATTTAAGGGCTCATTTTAAATACTTCTTTGTCAATTACTTGGCCAAGGAGTCTTTGCTTCCCTCTAACATGCTCTGTGAGTGACGGCCACCAACCTGGTGTTCTTGGGAAACATCTGTCTTCTGTTCTTTCAGTCCTAAGGATTTCTTTCTCACGCACACGAGCTCCGGACTCTCTGATCTCTTGGTTCTTCTTTGAATGACAGCTCCAAAACTTTGACGTAAAGAGTAATCTTGAGCTTGGATCCAAGCTGAAAATATATCTTCCAGTGGATACACGTATGGACACACGAGATTTCTTTTGACACATAAATAACCCTTTCAACTGCAACCTCTCAAAATGTTCTTCTTTAAACGAGCCACAACCCATTCTTTTATGGCCTCCTAAAAAATATCCAAATAATGCACATTAATGAAACAAACATTAATGTAAAGATTCAGAAACTCTTAATTAATTAGGCTTACTTTAGCAGCTTTTTTCCCCGCTTAATGAATGCATTGTAGACAAAGACCACAATTGTGTTTTTTGCTGGGACTATTCTTACTTTATGTGACGACATAACTATGGTAATATGTCTCCATGTTCTACAAAGACTGCCATGGGTTCCAGATTTTCTCCCTCTTGAATAGCTTTGAGAATCTAAGCTTTATAGATTTCTGTTCTATTTTATAGACTGAGAGTTACAAAATCTGAATTCTGTTGCTGGGTGTCCGGTTGACTTATTGTAAGACCTTTATAAACCCTTTGTTCTCTCCTAACTTTAGTTTCCTAATCTATGCAAGGGGAGGGGGAAGGTGGAAGACACCCTCCCAATCTTCCCAGCTTGGTTCTATAATAGAAGCTGCAATTTCTATTGTTATCATCACTCCTATTATTACTATTACTAATGTTACTACCACTACTGCCGTATCACTATTAGCTATTACTACTCTTGCTGCTGCTACTGTTTCTCCTACTACAAACTCCGCAATAGCTACCTCATATTTGCATGCAGTTTCACTTACAAAGAGTTTGCTGATATATCTTCTGGTTTAAAACTGCAAATCACATGCAGCATGAGTCCTGCAGGAGAAGGTCAGCTGTTTCTTAAGTAAAAGACCGTGCATTTCAGCAACACGTTTGTTCCTCCATCAGCCACCGACTCAAGACACTTTCCTTTGACTGAGTCTTTCCTACATTCCCACAGTGGAATTCATCTTGATTAAAAATAAAGTTAATTTGATTCGGTTGGATTTCTGTGTGTCCAACAGTGAGAGAATTGATTCAGAATTCTTGGCTACTGCCACTCCAGCCAGGTATTATATTACTTAAAAATTTTATTGTTGCTTTACCAAATTCAAATATTTCTACCTGGAAATTGTTGTATTTGAATATTTCCTCTTAGGGACAGATATGATTGATGTGATTTGCCCTCTTGAGTATTAATGGAAAATTTCCCATGAGCTCTCGATTCATCAGAGACAGGTGACAGGCTTAGCAGCCAAGTTTCTGCGTTGCTCTATTTCCCCATAGTAGCCTATGCCTCAGTGTTATTAAGAGGTAAATGACTCTCATTTATGTTGAGATCCAGATTTATCACAAGAAAAAGTCTGTTGTATATTAGGTGTGTTATTTAGGATCATATAATCATTTATCACTCTAGTGGATTTAATTTTTTATTTCAGCCATGGTACTTCTGGAAATTAGTAAAAAGCATCAATAACAATAATTAAACATACTTTTTGTTCTGAAACAAGGATGCCTTTGGCTCATAGAGTCTCAGACACATTTGTTAGCCTCATGGATGGCCATCGATGATATAGAAACAGGCCATGTGGCACCCTCACGCAAGCTCAAAGGAGGACACTTTCCCTTTGCCCCAGTGCAACATTTCTCTGATTTTCTGTCTCTTCTAACACATAACAATCCCAGTCTTGTGCCAAGAACTTGCACCATTCCTGAGATGAGTAAGAGAGGTAAAATGGGGCCTTCATTCATAATTTGGAGAGGTCAGTCCTCAGTGATTTTATCCTCTTATTGTGGTATAAAATCTTGGTGAGTCTTGTGACATGTAGTACAAGCATTGACCTGTAAGCACTGAAACACTTTCAGATGAATTCAAGCATTCCTGATATCTTGACCCCAAGGATGACGATGCTCAGATCCCTGTTGTTCTATGGGCTTCCCACTAGCCAGCATCAATTGAACAAATAACTATTTCAGGTGTACAATTCCTATAAACAAACTGGAGAAAGGCAAAGATTAACTATTCTAAGACAAAAGAAAATTGCCATTATCATTGGTGATCCTTTCACCAATCAGGAAATGGAAGAAATGAAACAGTTATACCACATCCTGACATGAAGATCAGTGGGACCAAGAAATACTTGTCTGAACAAGTTAGCCTGTGACCTCGCCTCATAGAGGTAAGGGCCCAGTATAGTTTGTACCAATTTCCCTTGATGTCTCCTTTATAAGCCTGTCTCCATAAAGATCACCCATGTCACAGAATTGTTGTGAGAAATGAGAATTGCCTACTGCAATGGGTATCACATAGACAATGCTGGATAAATGAGTGCTCCCTTACACAATTACTATATTCAGGTCTGGCTGAAAGCTGTGGTGGCTACAGATGGAAGTGGCCATCCTTTCTCTTTCTTGAGGAAGGGTGACATGGTCCTGAATGTCATTTGACCCAAGTTTTTAAATTTGTGCACAAGGGAAGTTATGACAGGAAGCCTTCATTGATGGTTCATCGTGGGCTGGAGAAGGGGAGTAGAAAGAGTGAGACAGTAAAAGGAAACCATCCTGGCCCAGTTTGCACACTCTGCTTTGGTGGCCCAGGGTTCGCTGGTTCAGATCCTGGGTGAGCATCTAACCACTGCTTATCAAGCCATGCTTTGGCTGGCTTCCCACATATAGAATAGAGGAAGATGGGCACAGATGTTAGATCATGGCCAATCTTCCTCAGCAAGAAGAGGAGGATTGGTGGTGGATGTTAGCTCAGGGCTAATCTTCCTCAAAGTAAATAAATAAATAAATAAATAAATAAATCTGGCACTAGCAGCCTTTAGCTGGTTGGATGAGAGTTTTGCTCTTTAGATGTTGACCAAACAGACGCCAGCAGGTAGATTATATGAGGCCACTTGAGCTTCTCTTCAGAACCACGGTTGTTTTTGGAAAATTGCAAGCCCATGTTAAAATCTGAATCTTTTTTTTTTTCTTTTTGGTGAGGAAGATTGGCCCTGAGAGAACACCTGTTGCCAATCCTCTTCCTTTTGCTTGAAGAAGATTATCCCTGAGCTAACATCTGTGCCAGTGTTCCTCTATTTTCTATGTAGGATGCTACCACAGCATGGCTTGATGACTGGTGTTGGTCCGCATCTGGGATCTGAATCCATGAACCCTGGGCCACTGAAGCAGGGTGTGCTGAACTTAACCGCTATGCCACTGGGCCAGCTCCAAAAACCTGAATCTTTTTACATTTAAAAAGATTGAAATGTTGATAATTTACTGGCTCACAACTAATATTTCCATGTTTTGAACATACTATTTTAATGTCATCCCCTTCTTTGTGACTGCGTGAGGAAGAAAACAACCTAAGGACCTTGTTAGGAGACAAAGCTCTCAGAACATCTGCTAAACACACAGAACGCATTTTCATCTCCCTGGCCTCAGTTTTCCCATTTGTAAATTGCGGCCTTCAGAAAATATCTATGTTTTATTTTGAGATGTGGTTTTTTGGAGGAATGTCTGCCTAGTTCTCATTAGTGTCTAGCTCTGAAGGGCCCATTTCTGCCCACAGCTCCTCAAACAAACAAATAGACCAAAAAGCAAAAAAAAAAAAAATCAAACAAGCGGAAAATCATCAGTGACCAGCTGGCGTCTCTGTGATCCCCAGGCCGTGTCTCTGCCTTTCTGGAAGCACTGAGTGAGGGCAAGGAGCTGCGGGTCCCTGAAGTTGCCAGGTTTCTCTGCAGCGAGCCCCTTGCTTGTGGAGTTAGTGCCCAGAGTGAGTTTATTCATTCAGGGGGATTGTCATGTATCCTAGAAATCTCATTGTCCTCTGCCAGATTGATGGGCATGCACGGCAGCAAAAATGAGGAGAGCAGAGGGACCCGTGAGGAATTTGTCAAGAGCAGTGGAAGCTGTTGGAATGAAGGAGGTGGGGCATAGAAGTGAAGCGCTAAAGGACAGACATGTAGGATGCTGTGCATCTGAAGGATGGGAGAAATAAAGGAGCTTGACATGAGGCCAAACCTAGTTGTGGAGTTGGAGGGAAAAGACCAAATAGGATAAGTTTTCTATTCTGGCCTCCAGACCACTGTAGCACCTATTAGTTTTTGGTACCTGTCCTGAGCCTTATCCTCCTGGATATACCCCAATTTTCTTCTCAGTCATTTCCTTAGCCAAGGCACCCAGTGACAGCAAATATGACACCCATTGCCTCTTATTTCAGCCTTGTCATCCCTTGGCAGACACTGCCTGTGATTTCTAGCACTGTGCACAGAATCTCAAAGCCATTGCATGCTCTTATAACTGTTTCTCACACAAAATACACCCGCTAACTCAGACTTTCTCCAGGTGGAGTCTGCAACCCACCTGGGGCAGAATCACCTGGGATGCTTGTTAAAAGGCAAATTTCTTGGCCCTACCTTAGACTTACCAAGCCAGAATTTCTTGGGCCGTGTCCTTCCCTATTTAAGAAGTTCCCAGGTGATTTTCATGGCCTTTGTTTATTCCTGCTCTCCAAGCCACCGACGTTGTCCTAGGCTCCTTGAAGTTCCTGAGTTGGAGGTGGGGAAGGAAGTGAGGAAAAGACCATTTATTTGCGTGTGTGAGGATCACAGGTGATATAATTAGATAAGGAATAAATTCATTAGAGGCCTTAGATTCAGTTCATTAATTGCAAGATAATAATCACTACCTGTTTGTGAGTTTCAAAGGCTGGGACTTAGATCTCCTTTTCCTCATTTCCCCAGCATGTGGCGGAGGGCCTGGCACAGCAGGCAGTCAATGAAGCTGTGTCCAGGGGAGAATAAACCAAATCTGACTTCATCATCTCTTGCAAATGTAACCTTGAATGCTATCAATGACGAAAAAATAAAATAAGGTGATTAATTCTTGATAACTACCAAAACCACCACATTACATGGAATTTAAAGATGATGTTGATGTCAATGACAAAAATTTCATCTAACATTCATTAAATGCTAATAGTCAATTTGAAATTCACTATTAATTTATTTATTCAACAACTGTTTATTGAGTGCCTACTATGTGCCAGGAAAAATTCTAGAAATTTGGGCTAATCACTGGGCAAAGAGCCCTGCCCGTGAATCTCATATTCTTTGTGGTGGTGGAGAAACAAATGTGTAAAAATAATAAATGAGTTCATTATATAGTATGTTAGAAGATATATGTCATAGTAGAAAAAAATGGTTGAGCTGAGTGAAAGGATCAAATTGCAGAAGGAGGTATGTTACAGTATTCATTAGGAAGGTAAACATCTTATTTTCTGTTGACCAAATGATGTAGGCATTATCATTATTATTCCTGTTTATCAGAGTAGTAGATTGAGTTTTATACGAGTCTGCAAGATTTCCCAAGATTGTACTCCTAGTAAGAGATGGAGCTGAATTTAAACACAGGTAGCCTCATTCTAGAACCTGGACTTCTCAATGTTCCAATTTTTATATTATTTCCCCTTGGCAAATGATGTCTATACTATTTGCATTGAGGGTCAGCTGCAGTGGTCTTCCAGGAGCTCCAGGGCAGGAGTCAGCAATTCCAACTTTCACAATCCCAGGCTTAATTGCCCAGGGGGGTACCCAGAGCCCTCCATCACCCACAGAGTCTTCTGTTCAAACAAGACACGTGGTTCTAATAAAGAATCAATAAGGAAGAGCCATTGTATGTTTTCTTAGTTGCTGAAATGGGGCTCACTGGGGATCTCGCACTAGGATACGAGAGAAGGGGAATGTGGGGAGGGTCACACGTTTATTTTTAGTTTCAATTAATAATTTTTGCTGAACCATCAAGTTTGGGGAGACCTTTTAAAAACTTGCAGTGTAATTATCTTCTAATTGCCAGAGATGAGTAGACATCGGAGTGCAGTATTCCCTTATTTTTTTAATTATAAAATTATTGGACATTGTTTTACACTCTCTGACACTTTTGTTATTACCTGAGAGAAGGAAAATGATCTTAGGACCATGGATTGTTTGTGTGAAAGGAGACCTCAGAGATTGCCTTGCCCGATCCCTCATTTTAGAGATGATGAAATTTAGAGGCTCTGAGAAGGAAAGCGCCATACCTGAGGTCCCTCCCACAGCATCAAACCAGAGATACCTCATTTAGAAAATCATAAATGATTAGCATTGGGAATCATCTCTTGCCTTCCTCTCATTCTCTAGATAAGGAAAATGAATCCCAGTGCAAGCTCATTGTCTTTCTTGTTGGAATCTTACTCTCGCCAATACACTCTCCGTACAACCCACTGATTTTCTTTAGCACAAATAGAAACTTCATTCACTTAAACACTTCAATGATTCTCTGTCTTCAGAATAAAGTTGAGTTTTGTTATTCTGCGCAAAAGGTTCTCTGTCATTTGTCCTTTACTTACTTTTGTAGCTACGTCTCTCGACACTCTCCTATTGTACCCGTTCTTCTACCATACACTCTACTCTCCTCCATGCTTGGCCCTGCCTCGGTCTTGGTCTTCTCTTCCTCTAGGTTTCATTTCAGATAGTGTGTCATCCACATTGCTTTTTGCTCCCTCGCTGTTTTGGGGTAGGTTCCTCTTTTCTGTGCATGACTCTATCTTTCATTTATTACATGCTACTAATATTTTGTTTATATCTGTCTTTGCCATCACCGGAACCCATTTAGGACGAGGGTTCTGGTTCTATCAATCTTTATATCTTCATCCTTTGGTGGTAGCATGCCTTGCACATGGGTAGCCCACAATGATCATTTATTGAAAGAATAAATAAGTGAATGAATAAATGGGTTATGGACCTCTAATAGGATTTCTTACAGTATTGTGTGTGTGTGTGAAGAAGATTGGCCCTGAGCTAAAATCTGTTGCCAATCTTCCTCTTTTTGTTTGAGGAAGATCGTCACTGAGCTAACCTCTGTGCCAATCTTCCTCCATTTTATGTGGGATGCCACCACAGCATGGCTTGATGAGCAGTACTATGTCTGTGCCTGGGATCCGAATCTGGGCCACCAATGTGGAGCATGCGGACTTAACCACTACACCATTGGCCCAGCCCCTAAAAGTATTTTTTAAGAAGAAAACAAAACAACAAGTAAAAATAGAATTTCTGCCTCTTGTTGAAAAGTCTTAAGTAAAATATATCTTTGTGAAATTTCATAATATAGATATGGAATTATAGATGATTGACAAAGACATTTTGCAAAGACACTTTGTTGTTCTCTCTAAGCCTCAGTTTCTCTCTATATAAATCTAAGCTCGGTGGCTCCCCACAATTCCGTATAGTGGTGACAAACTTTATCAAAATTGGGCATATGGTAGTCTGAATTCTTCATTCATTTTCTTTAAGAGAGTAATTGAACGTATACTAAATTTGGCAATATGCTCCAAGGAGGGAGGGACAGATGAGTAAAATTAAAGGAGCTCATAGTCTAGGAAGAGAGAGAAGAAGCACACAGAATTAGTTCATATCCAAAAATGCTATACCCAATGGCCAAGTGCAAAGGGCTGGGGGGTCAGAAGAGGTAAAAGATTATTTCTATTTGGGGAACTGGGTAGACTGGGCTCTTATGATAAAGAGCCATTTGAGTGGAACTTTGCAGAATATTGCAGGAAAGGATTTCATAGATGATGTTAATAGTAGAAATTCTCAGATACCCTGGATTTTTCTTGGAACAAGATAATGCCAAGAACTCTACTTGGAACTAGTCTTATTATTTACTATGGAAGTATTTGGGCTTGATGATCTCAAGATTAATAAGAATAAGTATTATTTAACCTAAGTTGTTAGTCTTCCAACAGATTATTTTAGAATCAAAGAGGTCACCAGGTGCTAGCAAAGTAAATCTGCTTGGGATGGAAAGATCCAAAGGGTAATTTGACTTAATAAAAGTATAGAATATTCACTCTTCATTCATTCAATAAATATTTACTAAGTACCTAGATGTGGGGCAGGGTTACACTATTTACTGAAGATAGAGAGATGACAATGCATAATGTCTGTTCTTAAAAACCTAAAGTCTGGTGAGGAGTAAGCCATGGAAATGAACAATAATAAGGTCATAACATTATTTTTCTGAAAGTACACATGACTATGAGCATCACAGGAGGCTCCTCAGAGTAGGTTTTAGTTAAGCTGATCCTTGAGAAATGAGTAGAAGTTTGCCAGGTACTCTTGAGCAGAAATAGAGATAACATATATTAATAGGCACAGAAAGAGAGAAAACATTATATGTTATTGGATTGAGTATATTTTAAAGATTCAAATGATCTTTTTTATTTTCTTATTGACAGTAGTAGTTTTTAATTGTTTTTGCTTGTTGCTTTAGTGTTTATCGTAATCTTTTATTTCACAAAAGTATTCTTCCATTTTTCCCTCCCTTGGTCTTTGTGCTCTTGTTATCATACACTTTACTTCTGTATATTTATAAATCACATAATTTTTTAAAAAAATTTTGCTTTTATGCTTTGTAAAGAAATTTTAAAAATAAGAAAAAAATCTTACATAGTCAACATTTACTTACCATTTCAGGAGCTCTTCCATTCCTTTGTTAGATTCCAATTTCCATCTGGTGTCACGTTTCTTCTGTTTGAAGGAATTCCTCTAGTATTTCATGTAATGCACACTGCTAATGGATTGTTTCAGATGTTGTCTCTTTTAGAAAGTCTTCATTCTGCCTTTATTTTTGAAAGATATATTCACTGGATATAACATTCGTGGTTGACACTCCTCTCCCCTCTGGAAGTAATTGAACAAACTTGCACACTATCTTGCAGCTTGCACTGTTTCTAATGTCATTTCTACCTATGCTTTGTTGTGTATAATGCCTTTTTACCTCTCTGGATGTTTTATATTTTCTCTTTATCTTTAAGCAATTTAATTATGATGACCTTGGTGTAATATTCTTCATGATTCTTGCACTTGTGGTTTATTGAGTTTCTCAAACATGTAGTTAAAAGTATTGATCAAATTTGGAAAAATTGTAGCTACTATTTCTTCAAATATGACCTTCCCCTCTTTTCAGGGGCTCCAATTACATGTATATTATGCCACTTAAAAGTTTTTCTACAGCTCTGTTGTTGTTGCTATTTGTGTCAGCTTTTTTCCTTTTTCCATTTTATTTTGGATAGTATCTATTGCTGTGTCTTCAAATTCATTACTCTCTTCTTCTTCAGTGTCTAATCTGCTGTTAATCTCACTCAGTATACCTTTAATCTCAAATACTGAATATATATATATTTTTACCACTAGAAGTTCAATTTGGATCTTTTTCATATCTTCCACGTCTTTCTTAACATGTTCGTATTCTCTTCAATATTCTTGAACATATGAAATATATTTATTACACTTGTTTTAATGACTTCATCTACTATTTCTATTGTCTGAAATCCCTAGGTCTGTTTCTATTAATTGATTTTACTCCTCAGTATGGGTGGCATTTTTCTGCTTCTTTGCATGCCTAGTAATTTTTTACTGGAAGGATGACACTGTAAATTTTACCTAGTTGGGTACTGGTCATTTTTGTATTCCTTTAAATGTATTTGAGCTTTGTTCTGGGATGCAGATGATTTACTTGAAAATGATTTCATACTTTCAAGGTTTGCTTTTCAGCTTTGGTAGGCCTGTTTAGAGCAGTGTTTAGACTGTGGGGCTCATTTTACTCCACTGTTGAGGCAATAGCCTTCCTGTGTACTCTACCCAATGCCACATGTATTCTCAAGGTTTTATTATTATTGTTATTTTTCACTCTGACTGGTGGGAGAACAAAGTATTTTGGGGCCTATGTAAACTCCAGAGATTGTTCCAACTGTTCCTTTCAGGTGGCTCTTTCCCTTGCCTCTAGCAATTTCCTCCCCTGCGTGCACTGATCAGTACTCAGACGGAGACTTTAGGAGGACCCCTTCCCTGCCTCCAGAGCTCTGTTTGTACAGCTCTTCTCTCCATATGTTCATCTCCTCTTTAGTACTCTTCAGTACTGCCCTGTGGATTCTAGCTGTCTTGATCTCCCCAAACTCTCAATTCCATCTCCTCCACTGTGCAAGGCCAAGGCTCTGTTTCAGGTCCCCCTCCTTTCACTGAGGCCTGGAAAACCTCCAAGCAGTAAGCTCCAGGAAATTGTAGGACTTACTCCATTTATCTCCTTCTCTTGGAGATCACTTCCCTGAGCTACCTTTTGTTCTAGGTCTGAAAAACATCATTCTTATATTTTGTCTTGTTAATTGCTAAAGGCAACCTGGAAGCACAAGTCATCCATGGTGTGTTATTGAAACTCATGTAGTTCAGGATTTCTCACTGATAAAATGAAAAAGGTGGATAGACAGAAGGTAAGTCTGGATAGCTAAAGAAAATTCATATAAAAAGGGGCCTTTTATCTTGATGATAACTAAGATACATTGATGAACTGTAAGCAGATTTATAGCTGAGAAATAAGGTATAGTGTCATAGTCAAGCCTATACTGGGTTTGGGGAAACCAGAGATCGCAAATCCAGAATAGAGGTTCTGGAAATTGCCCAGAGGAGACACTATCAGGATATAAGTCTAGACAGTGATGGTAACCATAGAGTCGAGTGGACTACTCTAAGAGATATTTGCGTCTCAGAAATGACAAAACTCAATGCTAGAATCCATGTGTCTAAGTGGAGGAAGCAGTCAGAGTGGAGAAAGATTGTAAGAAGCCATTTAAGTTCAAGTCTTGGATGAAGTGACAGATGTGGTGCCCAAGGTCCAAGATAAGAGGGAACACAGGATTAGGAAAAAATATTGTGGAGAAGATGACTAACGCAACTTGGGTCTTGTTGAGTTGAAGAACCTGTGGAATACTCAAGTATGGAATATCTGTTGGATACTCACAAACAGAGAGATAGGGAGAGAGATATTAATTAGAAATAAAGTTTCAGGATTATTAATACTAAAGTGCTAGTTGAGGCCATACACCAAGAAACAGCCCTCACCCTGTAGCTCCCGTGAACTATTTCACTGTTCCATTTTGGTGGCAGGCACTATTGGCTGTCTATCCAAAGCTATTTCTCTATTACCATTCTTCCTCATTGGCAGAACCTCACTTTTGTTCAAGAACGAATCATCTGAAGCCATGTGCTCAGAGGGGCAGGAAACAACTCTAGACCAGGGCATGGGTCCAACTTGGGATAAACTAATCAAGGAGATCTCAATCAGTGATGGGCTTAGGCAGACAAGGGAGGGGACAAAACCAGATTCAAATCCCAGCTCTCACACTTACACGTTGTGTGATTTTTAGTTAAGTTACTTAAACTCATTAAGCATCAGGTAATTGATTTATATAAATGGGGTAATAATGATATTATAATTCACAAATTTACTAGAAGTATTGAGTGCTTACTCAGTTTCACACACACTACTAGATGCTAAAAAGAGAATGGTGATGATAGACCCAGACCTTGCCTTCACTAATTTGATCACTTCTCAATGAATACAATATAAAAAGTAACGACAATAGAGTGGGATAAGTAAATTAGGTTGTTCAAAATTATCTGTTAGAATTTGTATCTATTCTAAAGATTTAAGGATCAAACCAATAATGTGTGAACATGTCTAAATGCACTGCCTGGCACACCAGAGTTGCTTAATAAATGACCAAATCATTGCATTGAGAGGTAGTAAATGGTTGAAAGAATCACTGTTGAAGGAAAGGACATTAGTAAAAGTCCATAGCTTTGTGGGGTATGTGGGAGGGACTGTAATCAAGAAATTTGACTGAAGCATTGAATATACATTAAGAAATAATTTAGCTGATTTGGCAATAGAGCTTGGCATTTGTTCATGCAGATCTTTCAATGAGAAATAAGAAACACCTTGGCATAAAGTAGCTTTGTACACCAAACACACACACTTACATCACACACACATATATATATATAACTTTTGCCACTTTCTCTTAGCTTGATAACTTTTACAAAGTAGCTTTGATCAATCTCTAACCAGAAGTGTCATCAGTGAATAATGCCATAGAGTCGTATTAAACATATCCTGCACAAGTATATCCGGAGCAAAGATAAAGTGTCGACAGGATGATTGAGTTCAGCTTGCAAAATTGATTATTTTACTTCCCAACTCTCTAGCCTTTAATTGAAATGGATAGATTTGACAGAGCACCCTTGGCCCTGGCCACGGTGTCTGGCAGAGCCTGAAAACTAATACCCTGACTTCTGAGGGCACCGAGCCAAAGGTTTCCCTAGGTCAATTCACTCTCCCTACTCCATCCCATGGACGAGGATGGGATCAATGGGAAATTGGCCAGGTTGCCACTCTGACGCCTTCCATCCTCAGCGAAGGGAAATCGAGCTTACGTTACCCCAACAGCAGGGAATAAAATTAGATTTCAGTCTGCGCCAAAACATTCAGCCACCCATCAAAATCATTCCCGCTAGGGGAAAAAAGATCCATGCCGAAAAAAGAAAAATCTGGAAATCGTTTCTCAAAGATAATTAACTGGTTCCACTCTGGCTAAATTGGAAACAGTGGGCAAGTGATCCTGACCTCAAAGTTTCGTGCCACGTTTTCCACAATGACAGTCTTCTAAAACACCAAGTGAATGACGCACAATGCCTAAGGAACTGTGTGGTACTGATTGAAGATGCAGGGCCTGAAAACACCATTGCTTCCATGGTAAGTTAAGGTACATGCCAGAGCACCAAATAACTAATTGGACAGGTTCCTCCTGCTTCATAAAACAACTTAATGACTACAATGTAGAAGTTTAATATGGTGTACCTTTCCCATGAGCTTCATTGGTGCATTTGTCTAGGAATGTCACCTCGGCTTGGCTTGATCTTTGAAACAGGTGTATGCTACCGGCAGAATTAACCCAAATGCTACACTTCTGTAGTAGACAAAGGAACTGCACTCTTGTTTTTACTAAAGTCTAATTAAAAGCTTATTGAGGAAGAATATGGCTTAGAAGAGATTATGTGAATGTGTACAGACACACACACGTATATATATACACATAGGAATAATTGCATTTTTATGCTATATGTATCACAAAATCTCCATTATCATTAGGTATATACTATAGTTTTAGTATCATTGGAGAAACAAATCAAAGGTGTGAAGAAGCCTGTTGTTCTAGGATTGACTACTCCTGTCCTCTATTTAGTTTGTCTATTTTCTGTTCTTAGGGGGCCTTCAAGACTGTTGTTAACTGAATTAATTGAGTGATGATAGTTGCCTTCATCAACACTGTAAATGCTGCCATTTTTTTCCTTACGATGATGTCAAAGTCTTGATCTCTCCTAATGGTTTTGTTTGATTGTTGCCTTTTTACTGTATTTTGGTGGAAAAAGAGTAATTTCTAGTTTTGATCCACTTGAAATTTTCTCCCTCCAACAGTTTAAAGAAAACTCTCATCCCCAGCATCAAAGCAAATTCCTGCTCTTTTAATTTATTTACAGTGACTTGGAAAAATCCCTGATTAGCCCATATTTTTTCATCTAAAATTCCCACATTCCTGAGGGGGTCTAAATATTATATTTTTCTGAAGTCCTATGTGAAAATTTTTCTATCACTTTTATTTATGGCAGCAAAATCATGGGGATGTAGGTGCAACATGCTTCTCCAAATACAGTAGAACAATGAATGAATTAGAGTGCATTTAATAGATGGAATGTTACACAGCCATTACAATGATTTAACTGGGGACCATCCCAGTGGCGCAGCGGTTAAGTTCGCACGTTCCACTTCAGTGGCCCAGGATTCGCCAGTTCAGATCCCAGATGCAGACATGGCACCGCTTGGCAAGCCATGCTGTATCAGGCGTCCCACATATAAAGTATAGGAAGATGGGCATGGATGTTAGCTCAGGGCCAGTCTTCCTCAGCAAAAAGAGGAGGATTGGCAGTAGGTGTTAGCTCAGGGCTAACCTTCCTCAAAAAAAAAAATGATTTAACTGAAGACTTTCTGATGCTGTAGGCAAATTTTTATAAAATGAAGCTGAGATAAATCAATACACAAAACTTCATATTTACCAACACACATTACACACTGTCAACTCATTTGCATGTTCACATGAACAGAAACATACTAAGAACCATGTAAAACTTAACACTTCACCAAAAGTTTAATAGTGGTTATTTCTAAGCTGAGAAATTGTGAGTACTTTTTTCTTCATACATTTGAATATTTTTTAGATAGCTATGTGTTGAATTTTAAAGTAAAAGAAAACCAGAGCCATTTAAAAACAAAAAACTTGTCTGAAGGAAAAGGATGCTAGGTGGTCCCTTAGTTATAAAATTCACTGACCTTTTTTCCAAGCCTCAGGAGTTCATTACTGTTATCCCAGTATCTACTGAGAGAGAATCCAGATTCCCTAGAGGGTGAAATGACTTACTAGAGTGAAATAGTCACTTAGTAATGAGCTTGGTTCTGGACCCGACCCACAGACAGTGAGAGCTGCTGTGAATAGTTTGGGGTCCTCTGCTTCTGCCATTCGACCAGCTGTTTTATGTTTTGTGACCTGTGGCTCAACAGCAATTGTAAATATCTGCTTCCCTCTCTAGGAAAGACTTTTATCAGAAGCATTAAGAACCCTACTGGTATAGCTTACTTCCTGACATTTCCCAAAGTCACAAGGAATATGACATGACATTTTACAGGGTTGTGATTTTGCAAACATTTCTATAAAACATCATGAAAGTTTCTCATTAAACTAAACTAATTTGACCAGGACAACTAGTGGTTTGGAAGGTTTCTTCTTGCATCAAAACTAGGTGTTCCAACTTCGGATTTATCCATTTATCCTTGGCAGATCCTTTGTTTAACCATGGAGGCAACTCTGCCTTAGAAGCTAACTCTTTCAAACTTCTCATTGGTACATTTGAGGAAAGACACTTACTTGTACCAAGACATACTTTCATTAAAGGAAATAAAAAGAGGGGGATGGAATTCTTTGAGTCTCAAAAATCCTTTAAAAATTTAAGAATCTGCCCAAACTCTAGAGTTACTAATAAGGAGACTATATGAACTATCAACGGGGTGTTGATGAAATCATATAAGTTTATACCTAGGTATTTATCAAAGTGTGCCCCATCGTGTTAACAGGTATTATATAAACAAAAAGATGAGGTTAACTGCATTCAGGAACTGCTGGGTTAGGTGGAGACATACACATTTATTCACCGCAGGATTTCTCAGAATTCTCAATTCATCAAAAACTCTTTTGATTTTCTAGGAGGAATCTAGTAGCCTATGGCAGCAATTGATGCTGTCTTCCCTGTAAGTTTTGTCTTCCTTCTCCTTTTGGAAGTAGACTCTGTCTCCCAATCCACAGGAGTGAGCACACGACCATGCCTGGCCAATCCCAGTCCACAAAGTTTCTCCAACAGCAGTTAGCCCAAAGGGTGGGCATATGAACCATGCCAGCCAATCAGAGCCTTCCTTAGGATTCTGTAGAAGCGATGAGAGAAAGAAATGCCCCCTTCCTTTCACTCTGTGCTTTCCAACTCCTTTCCTTGCTATATTTTTCTCTAGAGCATTTACCATCATTTAGCATACTACACATTTTCTTATCTATTTTGTTTATTGACCAGATCAAGAAGCATAGAATGTGTGGTGTTTCTCAAGCTTATTTCAAAATAGAACCCTTTATCCATAAGGCATTGGAAGGATTAGTTCTCTGTGGAACATACTTTCTGAAACACTGTGTTTATAAGGGTCCTAATAAAGTATCAATTCAAACATGGCTATTTTTCAGATGAGGAAACTGAGACCCAGGGAGGTTAAGTAATTGACCCAAAAGCCCACACTGCACTTGAAGATTTATGCATTTGAGCCCTCAGTTCCCCAACATCAATCTATGCTACCATGAAAAGAATGCCCTGTGCTACAGGCCAGACTCACTGATGGGTCAGCCCCTCTCGCACGTTGTCTCACTGAAACATCAATATGATCAGAGGAGTGGGAATGGAATCCCTCTTGTGTCCACAGATCTGAGGGTGTGACTTCTCCAAGGCCGCAGAGCCATATGCCCAAGTGGGAGTAGGCTGTTCCCCAGTTTGCATTTCTACTGAAGAGAAAATACTGCCCCCGACTCTATGCTACCTCTTCGCGTTTTTAAAGGCCCCAATTTGCCCAAAAGGTTTAG
This sequence comes from Equus quagga, assembly GCF_021613505.1. NCBI lineage: Eukaryota > Metazoa > Chordata > Mammalia > Perissodactyla > Equidae > Equus > Equus quagga. The sequence continues at coordinate 59,991,771 of NC_060279.1, forward strand.
AGTGTATACTGAATAAAGCAAAACGTGCCCTGAAATTGTGTAAAGCAGGTATTACGCATTGCACCATCAGCATCCATTCAACCAATATTTATGTGCCTACTATGTGCCAGATGCTGTGTTAGGCACAGAAGATTCAAAACAGAAATGGTGTCACCTGTGTGAAGTTTTAAATTCTAGTGGGAGGAGACAAAGGACAATTAAGCAGACTGGGTTTGGTGGTTGTGCTATGTGCAGTAAAGAAAACACAAAAGATTTCTAAGCAGCTCAATTTTAGGCAGCCTCTCAGGAAGCTTTGCTGCCCTGCCTCTCAAAAATAGGCAGATGCTGGATGTCACGCTCTAAAAGAGGAAAAGAAACTCCATCCAGGCTAACCTAGCCCTTTGGCCTTTTAGAAACTGACACTGTGATTGATTCTAGAATTGGATTATTTCCTTTTTCCATTGAATAACTTGGCAGCATCAAAGAGCCCTCCAAAAAGGACCTGGTCTTACCACCAAACAGATTTTATGCTGAACTGGACCTCAGATTAGATGGAAAGTACTGTCTTGGAGCCACATGCCAAGTGCTTTATGCATGTAATAGCACTGTTCTTCATTATCCATTATTTATCAGCCTGGGGAGACTAGAGGAGAGAGAGCAAGACCCCTTAGTTTAATGTGAGGTCTTTATCCTTCAGCTTTTTGAGCTCAAAGATGCCAAGAAAAGCTGTTGAATTGTTGTCAGTGAGCACACACATCATTGGCCAGCCAGCTTTCAGCCTGAAATGGCTGAGACCTCAAAAATGAAGCCACATGAAAACTCAATCAAGGTTTTTAGGGAGTTGCTGTTGGCAGGGAATTTGCTTTTGAGCCATGGAAAGGGGTGAGTGATGGGGCTTAGGACAAACATTTTTCCTCTGAATTATTCTAGTCCTTTTTCCATAAAAAGGCAGTTCTCAATCTTGGCAACACATTGGTATCTCTTGGGGATTTAAACAAAAATGCTGATGCCTGAGTTTCACCCCTAGGGCGTATGACTTATATGATCTGATGAGAGGCATGAGTGTGGGGATTTGTCAAAGCTTCCCGGATGATGATAATGTGCTGTTAGTGTTGAGAACCACCTCTGGAGAGGTAGGCAAAATAGTGAGGAACAACTTAGGTGTGGGGCAAAGGTCAAGTATTTTAGGACTGTGTCAATCCTGCCTCTCCAGCCTTCGCAAAAGATTAATTCGATCAGTCAATAGGCAGACTTTATTTAATCTGTTCTTATGCTGCCATTTTGACCATTTTAGACAAACTGGCAAACTTACCTATATTTAAATAACAAACACGATACGGTTTCCAAGGTCATTTACTTCATAGATGGATTTTCTTATGCATCTGGTCTAAGGAAGCAAGATGGCTGTATCAGTGTGAGGTGGAGGTGAGGCAGCTACTGCATGTCTAACCTGAGCGCTCTGCAGAAGAGCAGCATGGCCAGAGGAAATGGGAGCCAGCGGTTAATGGGAAGAGCAGAAGGACGTTGATCTATGATGAATGTGAAGAAGGTGAGAAATCTCCAAGGCAGAAGTTCACAGAACTTTTCACCAGGAATCTTTTTTTTTTTCTACCACATGCTCCATAAATCCGATGTTGGAAAAGTTTTCTTACAAAATGAAGGCATTTTCCAGCCAAAATATTTGATCATAAGCCTTTGTGTCTGCTAAGTGGAGTTTCTCTTCAGCAGGATATAACCACAGAGCTAATTCCAACCCAAAGCAAAGAACTCAACTTTGAGTTTGATCTCCCACAGGTGTTCACATGAGTGCATGCGTTCTGCCAAGCTTTTCAGAAAATGGAAAGCAGAGGATAGGCTCATAGATACATTCAGAGACTCCAGGGGATATAGGCCCCCAGAAAGGGAGAAGGGAGCCAACAGATATTAATCACCTATAATGGACCATGCACTTTGCTGAAAGATAAGTAACACCATCCTCATTTCATGGGCCAGGAAATTTGGGCTGTGAGAGCTCAAGTCGTTGGCTCACAGTCCCAAGGCAGTGAACGGAGTTGGGATTCAAATTGAGTCCTCCATCTCTCCGTGCTGTTTCCTCTACACTGTGCTAACCCCTGCGGGAACTTCTGAATTTAGACTTTCATCAGCGAGAAAGACTCCTTCTTGGCCCCCAAGGAAGACTCTTTTATTGAGTCTTTGAGATTTCTCCCATCTATCTCCTAGAATGATAGGCTGAGCTAATAGGTCCAATTTGGAAGCTCCTCTGGCTTCGACTCTGGGTACATTAGTGTGTTGGCCAAGAGACGAGCTCCGGCTTCAAGTAGTCTGGACTTACTGCAGCTCCATCACTCACCAGTTGTGCCACCTCAGGAAACTCACTAAAGCCTCTGAGTCTCAGTTTCCACTATCTGTAAAGTGGGGACAATGATGATACGTATCACGTAGGGTTTTTGTGAGGATGGAATGAGATAATCATGTCAGATACTTAGCATAGCACGCAGTAAGTGCCCAGTAGATGTTAACAATTACCATTATTACAACCCTCCTCTGCCAGGGCCTGTGTCGCCAGTTTGCCTTCTACCAGCAGTCAGAGAAACAAATCACTGACTGTCCCCTCTGATCCTCCCCTGATTCTAGGACTCAGCAACTCAGCCTGAGCAGTGCCCTGCATCCAGTGTTGTTTCAGCTCCTACCTTCCTTCTGAATGTGTATTGATCCCATCTCCTTGCATCCCAACCCATTCATATGGAAGTAATGCAATTGCTTATTTCAGAGTGAGAGTAAAGAAAACTGACTCCTCCTCTTTGAAGAATGCCTGAAAACCCCTCAATTTTATACTGTGTTAATCAGTCCTGAAGGAAGTGACAGAAAGCCAATAGTCAGGCTTGGAAATGTGTGAGAAAAACACACTGGGAAGGCTCACTGGTTTTTTGTGCATAAAGGAGAGCCTGGTGGGCTCTGGAGAGCTTCAGAAACTGCTGCTTTGATCCCTGCCCAAGCCAGAGCTAGGAAGATGGAGACAGGGGTCCCAGCTCTGACCCCACTGTCTCCGCCTCATTGTTGGAGAGGACAACTGGCTCATAGCCTTAGGTGGCTGGAGTCTGTGCTCTGTCCCCTGGAATGGCCCCCCTAGAAGCCATGCCTGTACATATTCCCATCCCCTGGTCCTGCTTGTGTCTCAGCATCACAGTGCCTCTCAGGACACCACAGTGGTTAAATTCAAATTAAGATGCTGAAAGACCGAGTGAAGGTCACAAACATCCACTCTGTCAATTATAGGTTCTGTAGAACAGCAGTATCTGTGCTGCCCATTCCGTGCATAAAACACATCCCTATTTATTATCTCATTAGTGGAAAATGCTGAGAGGGAGACATCTTTACTCAGATAACCATCACCCAGTTATTTTTATTTGATTTAATTTATAAAATAGGAACAATAATCTCTATTTCATAGGACTGTTGTCAGGACTGAATGGGGACTTTTGTAATATATAGTAGCTATTAAATGATATGTCTGTGGAATCTGAACCCAGGGAAGCCAACTTCATTGGAATCTCGCATTCCAATAGTGAGAAAACCCAGGCTTGAATCCAGTCTTCAGGGTTCTGCTTGTCTTAATCAGGCATTGAAAGCCCTGTTGGAATTGCTCAGAGCTAATTTGTATGTTATTTCTGCCAGGCAGCAGGGACAGGAGGAAAAGAGATGCCTTACCAAACGTCATGAGAAAAGAAGTCTCAAGAGTCAATGTGTCCAGATTTGAATCAGGTTCCATTTGGCACTAGCTATGTGATCTTGGACAACTCAGTTTTCTCTGAGCCTTAATTTCCAAATATAGAAAGTGTCCCAGTAATATTTGCCTTGCAGAATTTTTGCAAGATTTAAGTGTAACCATATGTATAAAGACATACTCAGCATTTGGCACATGTAGAGCAACAGTGGACCCAACTCTCAGTTGGGAGAATTAATGAGAAATGTTAAGCAGGGGAGGAAGCGGAAATGTACAGATGTGGCCTACCCTCAGAGAGAAGAAAAAGAGAACACAGAGTCATGTTGCTCAGTACAACCAAGTCCAGGTCTTCATCAGATGCATAGACTGAGCCCCGTTCTGAACTAGAGTTGATGGCAAACATCAAAGAGGTGGCAGGTGGCTTCTCGGTTGACCTGGGTCACACAGCTACAAAGCAAATCCTATGGTGATCTGATTTATAGAGGCAAATACAGTCTCAGTGCTCTGGGAAGAATTCTGAGGCTCAGTTTCATCATCTGTAAAGCAAGGGCAGTCTCCATATATATTGCAAGGGTTCAAGGAGACAATCCAGGCAGAATAGTTCAAGCTGACCTCAGTGCTAGTCTAGCATGTATCAATAAACACACATTCTTCCCTATTTTGGGTAGGTCCTGTGCTTCCTGGAGATAGGTCTGCAATATGGTCTGCCCTTAAGGAATGCATGTCCTGGTTGGGAGGCAGAATTAAGACCATGAGATTCATGCTGAAGTCAGCAAAAGGGACTGCGGAAGCACAGAGGCAGAGCCCTTGCCCAGGAGTGATGCCTAGGGTGAGATTAGAGCTCCTGTGGAAAGCATTTCAGAATGTGACCACGTGCTGGACCCAGGTTTGATTCCATGTGCTGCCACTTAATAACCCTGGGGCCTTGGCTGACTCACTTTGCCTCTTTGAATCTCAATTTCCTTATCTGTAAAATGGGTTGATTCATACTAACTTGCAGTATTTGGGGAAAGATTAATGGAGATACAGTATTCAGAGAGTGGCTAGCACACTGAGAACCTTAGAGAATTGCTAGCTATGTGTTAGTGTTAATATACATTGGTGTGTTCAGATAAAATGCACTATTTGGGGAGGTGTAAAATTTCTGATTAATGGGGCTATTTAAGCAAAGAATAGAGTTGGGCCACAGAGAAAATCCTTAATGATATTTCCCAATCCATTTCAGACCCTATTCAATATGAGAATCAGTGGTTTGACCTGAGAAGAAGAAATGAGGGTCCCAGACTCCTGGAAGGGATAGTTCTTAGGGAGATGAGCAAGGCCTGCTGAGTTTAGTGGAGGAAAGAGATCTGCTGAAGCAGGGCTGAGGACTAGGAGTCTTGTAAGTGGCCATAATCCCTTAGAGAAACATCACCGGTGCATTCAAGAGAACATCCCTTAATGCTCCTAGGTACCGATTGGGAGCATCATTTAAAACGATAGTTTGAAGCCAGACCAAACCTTTGAGAAAATAGAGGAAACAGGATAGGAGGAGAAGAAAGACCATTTAGGGGTGTCACAACAGTCCAGTTGAGGTGATAGTGGCCTGGAGTGGCAGTGAAAACATGTTAAAAAATAGGACTGGATTATTGTTAAGATAGAAAAAATAGCTAAGTGGAAAGTTCATAGTCTAGAGAGCTCAGAGTCTAATAGAGACAGGAATAGTGTAGCAGATAATGATGTCAGCTTCAGCAACTAAAGTCCGCCAGGGCTGGGGTACCGCCTCTATTCTTTATTAGCCATGTATCCTTGGGTGAGTCACTGTATCCCCGTAAGCCTCAGATTCCTCATTTCTAAAATGAGATTAACAGTAATACATATATCACTGGGCCTTTGGGGAGCCTTAGGAAATAACCAAGCAAATGATTTATCACAGTGAGCATCGACACTTATAATCCTAGTTATACCTAGTATACTATATTAAACCTAATATAAGCATATCTAATATACTATTATGACATATAATGTATCTAGAACACAATAGTTTTTAGTTTTGTTCCTAACAAACTTTAAACCCAGAGGGGCTTGAAGTTGTCCCTCAGGAACCAGATAGTATACCAAATTGGAGACTCCTAACCCCAAATCTCTTGAGGTATCCCGAAAAGTTGATAAAGACAAGTACCTGTGACACATCAGATGTCGAAGGGAACTGGATTAAGATCCGGAGGAAGGAGAGAGGGCGGCTCGTGTGGGGCTTAAATTCGAGGAATCAAATAGGAATTACAACCCTATTGATGATGGAAGCCAAGGGAATTTCCCCAATACCCTCTAGTACCACACAATGGAAGTGAGGGGTGCAGAGATCCACCGTCTCCTGGCTACACAGCCTGACATGGAACAAGCCTGTCTGGGTCACAGGAAGTGCTCTCAGCCGTTTCAGGTTTCAGGGAATTCAAGGCTCTTCTGAGCACACCATGGGGACAGGCTTTCTGAGCACCTGTGGAGCCCCTGCAGGGCCTTACCACTCATCAGTTTCTAGGATTAAACATGTTTAATTGGCCCTTCTCGACCTCCATAGAGACAAAAGTGGGCCCTCTGTTCACTTTTGCTTAAGATTCAGAGAAATCCCTGCCCATTTCGAGGATCTGTAGAGGTTGAAAGATGGTCTGGCTTAACTTTCCTGACTTACAGAGAATAACATTTCCCAGAGCTTCACAGTTTGCAAAGCTCTTAGCATAAATAACATTTCATTTGCCCTTGGATGGCAACTGTGTCCTGTGTGGCAAATGTTATCAGGCAGGAAAGTGAGGAGGGAGCTTGGATCTTACTGATGTGTGTCCCCATTCCACTGCCACCGTTTTCCAGGTGTGTGCCCTGAGGTGAATTAATTGATCTCCCCTGGCCTCAGTTTCTGTTTCACTGTCTTAGGCACTGGGAGTATGATGGAGAAGGAAACAGACATGGTTTCTCCCCACATGAAGCTTACAGTCTCATGAGGACCAATGAGCCGCAAATAAGTAAACAAACACATAAGGATGTAATTATAAATGTCATAGTACTGAAAAGATAATAAACAGATTGCTCTGATGCATGTAAAGGATCTAGTCTGTTAAGCTCTGCCAGCATGAGGAGCCATATTAAAACTGAAAATTGAAGGAGGAAACAGACCCTCCCAGAGGCAGCGTTGGGTGATCCTGCTGGCCGGCAGGCCGGGGGCAGGGTGGTCTACATGGGATAATAGAGGCCAGTCCCTAGCACCCCTCCTGGCAAGTGGGGTCCGCTCAATAGATGGGCTTTGAATCTGGAATTTATTTTACAGCTGATCTGAGACTCAGGATGGACTGAGAAAACTGTCCGGGCTTAACAGCTCATAGAGTGGGTGGAGAAAGGGTTCCAACCCAGTTCTTCTAAAGTCTAATGCTACCCTCTGGCCACCAGAGCCCATTGCCAGTGAAAGTGTCACACAGATTGACAAAGGCAGAGTCGCAAATGGGGCAGGAAGACTGGGACTCCGCTCTGCCTGCACTTTTCCAACTGCTGTTCCCCAAGGATTACTATGCTGGGAGGCAGCTTACCTTATCGGAGCAGGTGCTACCCCGCTTCTTTTAAAGTAAAAGCTTCTTTTGATTCCGGCTCTCTGACTCTTTCAACCTAAGTTTAATTTGCCTTGACTACGCCCAGGCTGCCCTGAAGCCCTCTGAGCTGGATTTGGTTGGGGCCCGTGCAGTGGCGTGTGGGAGAGGGAAGCCCTGCAGCGCAGACTGAGGAGGCCCCCAGGGTGCTGGGCCTGGGGGTCTTGGAAATACGGTGGGGGAGGGGGCAGCTAACTTGCAGATGACTGGGTGCTGAGGGTGATGCTGACTCAACCAGAGAGAAGTTGCTGCTAGAATGAAATATGTGTCTGTGATTTCATGAAGGCACCATAAACCAAACAACACCCAGTGGTGTTATGGAGTCCCTTTAAATTTACAGCCTGCTCTCTGTAGAGGGGTCCACCAGGTCAGGATGCAGGAAAGGGAAGAGTGGTGTGTGTGTGTGTTTGTGTGTGTGTGTGTATGTGTTTTCTGAGAGGAGGATATAATGAGACATGGTAAAACCGTGAGAAACATAAGGAACCAGAGAGATGGGGCAGGGAAAGAGACAAAGAAAAATATACAATGAGTAAGAGACAGAGGCGGAGAGAGAGGGAGACTGGAAAAGAAAAAGTCTGAAACAAAGACAGAAATAGAAACACAGGAAAGAAGGGAGAGAGAGTGAGTGAGATGTTGAAAGAGATGCAGACAGAGGCAGAGACTGAGGGATAAAGAAAACAGATGGATGGGAAAAAAACCCAAGAAAACGAAAAGTACAGTTAAAGAGAAAAAGAGAGAGGTGGAGAGGCAGAGAGAAAAATGTAGAGAAAAAGAGAGAGGCAGAGAAAGAATGGAGGAAAGAAAACAGGAGAAAAAAGAAAGAAAAGTCAGACAACATCTGAGAGAGAGACAGAGAAACGAGTCAGTAACAGAGAAACAAAATTACAGTCAGAGATTCAGAGACTGAGTCAGAGACAAAGAGACTGGGACAGGAGCAAAGAAGCAGAGGCACCCAGAGGAAGAGAGGCAGAGAAAGAAGCAGACGGCAAGTGAGAGAGATACAGAGAGGGTGGAGACCAAGAGAAAGAAGCAGGGGAGGGAGAGAGAGAGAAAGAGAGATCCACATCCAGAGACACAGACAGACCCCATCACGCCCCCAGTGACTGAGAAAGCCTGTGATGACAGCAGGTCCTCCGGAGCGGGGGCCACTGCTGAGCCCCCGAGTTGACTCTGGCTTCTGCTCTGGCAAGGAATGGCCCAATGCGAGTTTTCAATAACAGGATTCATTTAATGAAAAATCTCTACCTCATAAAGGGTATCTACTAAAAGGGCCTCTTTTGCTTTCTTGGAAATGGAAGTGGGAGTTACTTAATATTGCTTTTCTGAGAAACAGGTATATATGTCAAAAAATGGCCCTTTCTGTCCTTTAAAAGAAAACCCCAAACATCTCCAACAGCAGATGGTGTTTTTTATTATAACTTGCTACTCTCTGAGTGGACGTGTTCCGAATGTCTCCAATAATCCTTTTCCCATTAGATTTTTGGATAACAATTCCCTCAAGGGAAATACAATTTCTTGGTCTGTGAATTGTTTATGTCCTCATCAAAGTATATCTTTAACGACACTCTTGGAGATGATTTTCAAAAGAACTTTCCAGTCTGCAGACTTTTAAAAATCTCCTTCTAAACTTTCCACAGTCTTTAGAGGGGGCAAATAACACTGACTCTGGAGTATTCAGCTTACACCATTTTATGCTTTGTTTAATACTTACAGTAACATTTACCATTTATTGAACACTGGTGCTGGCTAGGTGCCTTACAGAAAGTACCAAATTTAATCTTCCTCTCAACCCTGTGGGAGGTATTACTATCCCCATTTCACAAATAAGAAGACTGAGGTTCAGAAAGGTTAAATAACTTGCATTAGGCTATGTCATTGATAATAATGACATCTCTAATTTATGCAGTACATTGTATGTAGCACATATTCTGCATTAGCTTGCTCCCTAGAATATCTCATGTGAGTTTCATAACAGCCCTTTGTAAGAGCTCCAAGACTCAGAGAATTAAGGTAAATTTCCCAAGAACAGTCAGCAAATAAGTGGGAGATCCAGAACTCAAACCATATCTATCTAATTCCGCAGCCTGTGCCCTCAAAGATGGTTGCTGTATCTCGTTGTTCTTGCAAGAAATTTCAATATCTCTCAAGCTTTGAACTCAAAGAAGGCAGGGGCTGCATTTTGGCTACTAGTGTGTTTACCCCCAAACAATGTAAGTTTCATGAGCACAAGGACCTGGGTCCCCAGTACCGGTATCAAAGCCTGGCGTTTGGTAGAGGATCAATAGATAGGTGCTGAATCAATGCATCTTTGAACCCAGCACCTGTCATGCTTGGCGTACAGTCAATGCTCCGTGCCTTTTAGCCCACCATCCGTCAGCAGAATAATCATTCTGCCTTGAAGCTCAGTGGTCCTCAATGTGCTGACCTCTGCAATATATTTTTACTGCTCAAAAAAACAAAGAATTTCCATATCCAGCACATTTGCCCTAAAGATGCAAATCAAGTGCCTTTCTGGAACAATAGCCAAGACAGGAACTCTTACGAAAACCCTCGGTTGAGAAACTCTTGATTGGAAAAAATGGTTCTATGTTTCCTCATCCCTTCCTTCGGCCCGCTCAGACTTCAGCATCATTTTTAAGCTTCAAACTGAGAAAAGGACTTTGATTCATGTTCACTGCTAAATAAAGGAGGCAGGCACACAATTGTTGCTTTCATTAGAAGGCTGCTCTGATCAAGCCCGACTTACCCTTCAACTTTGTTCTGACTTTAATTTGAGGGGCAAAAGCGAATCTAATTTAATTATACGGGGGCTTTTGCAAACTGGTACCTAAGAACTTTATGGTGAATTTTGGTTCATATTAAATAAGAACACTGAGCCTATAGCTCCAGGAACAAAGAGTGTGAAAGAGTAAACACCTTGGGCCATGGGTGTTTTCTCCTCAGTCTCTGATTCTATTTCTACCATAGCAGGATGCCAGGTTCGAATTGTTCTCTATTTATAGTAAAACATAAGTTCAGTTACGGATAGAATTATTCATTAGTATTTCCAAACAATGATGGTTCTTGGATAGATGCCCTTTTGGATAAGAGGTCTCTACAGACATGCCGCTCTTGCTCCCTCCTCCAGCTGTTTTAGCCACATTGGTTAGTGGCAAACCAGCTAACGGCTTGACTCAGCCTGCAACCTGGGAGTTGTCCTTGACTCTTCTCCCTCTCCTACATTGCCCAAGGCAGAAGCCTGGGAGTCTTTCCAATTCTCCACCTAAGTTTCCTTGGACACCATCCTTTTCTCTCATTTCCCATCACTTGGCCGTATCATGTTTCTCGGGGAAAATTGACATGGGCTCGTCTACTGCTCAATTATACTGAGACTCTCCTATACCAGGTCCATAGAGAAGAGGGCTCTTCCAGTAACTGAGGCTCCAGGCATCCTATAATGTGATGGGAACAATAGTAACTACCGGTTATTAGCATTTACTCAGTTCTAGGCCCTTTGCTTAGTGTCCTGCATATATTACCTCATTTAATAATCACAAAACTCTGTGAGGAAGGTGCTTTCATTATCTCGATTTTACAGATAAGAGCACTAAGCCTTGGAGAGTACATTGCCTACTATCAATGAGTTGGTGTTCTGTAGCAGCAAGATTCAACCTGTTCAAGTATCCAGTGCACTTGACTAATCTCCTATTTTGCCTCTCTTAGCCCTTGAATTACATCAGTGCCATCTGGAAGCCCAGCTCTGAAATGTACTGATACCGTGACCAATGCAAGTAATTTCAGCTTTTGAGCCTCAGTTTCTTCACTTATAAAGTGGACATTATACTATTTATTTTGGGGATTATTTGCTATAACTAAATGAGCTAATGGTTATAACCCACAGCACTGGGTCATGCACCCAGCCTGGCTAATAACAACAACAAAATATTTTAAATCATCGGAAATATTTACCTCTGCCCTAAAGGGGAGATTCGACTCCAGCTTCTCTGGTAGGGAGAAGATCATTTGTTGAAGGTCTATATATAGTACACATTGTCATATACATGCAGGAAGGTGCTGGGATGAATGCCATATTCAGCAAATGAAGTTGGGATTCAAACCACATTTCTTGACTCTTTGCTCTTCCCTCCCACCAACTATGGAGTTTCTGCATTAAGAAGAAAAATCACCAACAAAGGCAGTCTATGAAAAATTTCTCTCTCTCTCATCTCTCCGATCATCCCATTTATCCTAATGCCTTTGCTCAAATTTTCCTGCCCACTGCCTACAATGCAAAGTAACCAGCCTCTTTGTTCTAACACCGCATCTAGATGTTGGGGTTTCTTATGGGCAATTTGAAGATGGCAAATGATGATGGAATGTTCAATCGCGCACAGAACTGCCCTGCTGGAGTGGAATACACCACACAGTGCTTAACGGTTTCCCTGCTAGTGTTTACTGGGGAAGCATTATTACCTCAGGTATAGAACAAGCAACAGAAGGCAGGCTGAAAAGACTAAGGTTTCCTGATGCCTCAGGGAGGGGTATGATCAGTTTATCTTTTGATGGGTTGTTTTGTGCATCAGTTAACAGGGTTACCATAAACCCCTTCGACCCAGAGCAATCAGTCAGCTGTTGTACTGGAAAGAAAGGTGAGCACAATAGGGCTGCTGCCTCACCTGGACTAGGTCCAGCTGTCCCTTCAGAGACCGGGAAACGAGTGTTGGTGGAAAAGGGGAGGGCGACTCAGATATGTGCCCTGTTGCCTTGCAGAATTTCTGGCAAGAAAGTATGATTGCAGCCTCTTTGAATGCCACTAGCAGCCAAGAAGCCTTGAGCCTCTTAATTCTGACCTTCCTGGCCTTGCATCTGTTCCCCTAAATCTCTCATCTGTTCATTTGTGAAACCTTCAATCTGTTACTCCTCCCCAAAGGATGACACTCGGTGGTCCCCCTGAAGCTAAGCAGATCATTTTAGCAGAGACTCTGTATAGAGGCATTCACTTTCAGTTCATTCATTTGTTCGTTAACAGTGTTGTTCTTTTGGGGAAAGGGGCATCACCAGGGAAGAACCTTCATTAGAGACCTTAATGTTGAAACCACCTATGAACAGTCAGACGACAACAAAATCACTAGGACTTTTTAATCGTCTCAGGACCTCACCTCTTAAGAATAGTTCATCAGGTCATCTGATGGAGGCAACCCACTTCCCAAAGAGATTTGTGAGCCCAAGGAAAAATGAGGAACCAGGACCCCGATATGTGATGGGCACTTGGTGCTGGAGATACGATGATGAATCCATTCGTGTTCCTATCCTCAAGTAGTCACAGCCCAACCCTTGCTACTTTATGAACAGTGTTTGCACAGAGATGTCTACAGGGAGAAGGAAGAGACTAGCTTCTTGAAGACACTCAACAAACATCAATGCACTCTGTATTTCCATATCAAATCAACTTTTGAACATGGGAAGTGGAGCAAATGAGGGCCCAGAATTTGAGGAGTGAAGTGGTGGGAGCCAGCAAAGACCCAGCATGGAGGGAACGATCAGGGGCCAAGTATGGATGCATCTACTCAGAGCCATAGGTTATTTCCACCAACATGAAAACAGCAAAGTAGGGATGGGAGCCACCCTAGGTGATGAAATCTTGGAAAACTGGGCTGAGCCTCCATAATGTATAAAGAACTCGCACAACTCAACAACGAAAAATCAAACAACCCAATCAAAAAGTGGGCAGGGGACATAAACAGACATTTCTCCAAAGAAGATATACGGATGGCCAATAGACACATGAAAAGATGCTCACCATCACTAATCATGAGGGAAATGCAAATCAAAACTACACTAAGATATCACCTTACACCTCTTAGAATGGCAAAAATAACCAAAACAAAAAGTGACAAATGTTGGAGAGGTTGTGGGGAAAAAGGAACCCTCATACACTGTTGGTGGGAATGCAAACTAGTGCAGTCACTATGGAAATCAGTATGGAGATTTCTCAAAAAATTAAACACAGAAATTTATGATCCAGCCATCCCAGTATTGGGTATCTATCCAAAGAACTTGAAATCAGCAATTCCAAAAGTCACATGCACCCCTATGTTCATCGCAGCATTATTTACAATAGCCAAGACGTGGAAGCGACCTAAATACCCATCAACAGATGATTGGATAAGGAAGATATGGTATATATATACAATGGAATACTACTCAGCCATAAAAAAGATAAAATTGTCCCATTCACAACAACATGGATGGACCTTGAAGGTATTATGTTAAGTGAAATAAGCCAGAGAGAGAAAGACGAAATCTGTATGACTCCTCTCATAGGTGGAAGTTAAACATAGGGACAAAGAGAACTGATTGGTGGTTACCAGGGGAAAGGGGGGTTGTGGGGAGGGCACAAAGGGTGAAGTGGTGTATCTACAACACGACTAACAATAACGTACAACTGAAATTTCACAAGGTTGTAAACTATCATAATCTTAATAAAATGATAAAAAAAAAAAAAAAACTGGGCTAAGTGAGGAGGACATGGACATGGAACACAGGGAGACTTCTTGAAACAGGAAAAAGGAAGCCAGCCAAGGACTTAATGGAGGAAAATCAGACCTCAGACAGGAGTGCATTCTCTGTCACTTAGTAAATACTGCTTTTTCCTCATCTACATTTAAATAAAGCAGAGAAGAAGGAATGAACTTGCTCATTGTTTTATTTGGGGCTAATTGGCTTTGAAGTCTGAAGCAGTAGAGTGAGGGGCGATGATAGGCCCTGTTCATGATGGCCCATGATGCATGGTGATCTCAGGCTCTATCAGGCCATTCCCCATGTAGGGGGCTCCAGTTCAGGATCTGGAGCATGCATGGAGGGGCAAGTAGCAAAAAATGTGATAGTGCCATAACTTCAGACTTTCCAAATTCCCAGGCAGAAATTTGGCTTTGATATACAAGATCAAGATACTAAGGGTCTCAGCTAAGAGGTTAAGATTTGGGATAGGTCTAAATAGGAACAGATTTATAAGAAGGGAAACTGAGGCAGAAGGCCAGAGATGATGCCAGCTCTGAGGAGCAAATGGAAAGAAAAGAGAGGATTTGATGCCCAGAGTTTTCCCAAGGCCTTGGAGAGCTGGGACCCACGGCAGTAAGACACCTGATGGTGTAGCAGTGACAGTGGATCTGGTCAGGATTATCTCAAGGGGAGAGCAGAATTGAGGCTTCAGGTCAAAATCATCAATGATAGTAGCTGGAGGAACCCCACGAGGGCATGGTGGGAGGAAGGCCAGTGTAAGAGAGTGCAATCATAATTTCCTGGTGTCCCCAACATTGAAATAAATGGAAGTCTTGAAGTGGGCAGCAGAGATGACTAAGGGAGAAAGAACAGAGATTTAGAAGTCAGTCAGACCTGAGTTTCATTTCCAACGCTCATGATGGTGATGGGGGTAGTGGCGGTGGTAATGATGTCTTTATCGTTGGTTACTGCAAGGATGAAGTGAGATAAGGAGTAATGAATCTTTTGAGCATGGTAAGAAAACAATACACGTCAACTGTTACTTCTAAGAAGACCTGGAATCTTCCCTGTATCAACCACATTCCCACCCCTTTACATGGCAGCTGTTGTCCCACACTTCGGTTCCAAGCCCCAACTTCTTCCAAAATCACCAGCACCACTAGAACAATGACAATAATGAAAAGAATAGCTAACACTTACAGAGTGCTTATTATATGTCAATAGTTCTAAGTGTTTTTTAAAAATATTATCTCATTAAACTCTCAGAAACATCCTGTGATTCAGGTTTTGAATGCCATCATTCATGTAAAACGATCCTATTTTACGTGTTGGCAAGTCCAAGGAACAGAGAGGTTCACTGACCTGTCCAAAGTCACAAATCCAGCTCCTCACAATTTCTGAGGCTTCTTCTGAGAAAGTTTTGTCCTCTAGTCTGTCACTGTTTGAGGCCCCAAACAGCCCGTCTGTGTGACCCAGCAAGCTGCAGGATCCAACTTGATGGCTCTGCTTTCAGAATGGGGTGGGGAGCCTTGGTAAGGAATGCTGCATAAATCTCAACCTTATAACCTGGGAGCCTCTATTCCAAAGCCGTAACTCCACATCCTTCAGGCTGAGACCTAGGAGTGTTATTAGAGAAAGCACTGGGGATAATTTCTTCCAGGAAAGGGCTCTTTGCTCTGTGATTCATTAAGACTCCCCTCTCAGAGCTGCCTCTTGCTGAGGTGCCAGCAGCTCATTTTCACAGCCAGTGCGAGAACATTTCTTTGTCCTCCAACAATAGGGGTTCCAATGAAGACGTTTGATTTCCATTTTACCCTCTAAGAAGAAGGCTCAGGAGCAAAATTCTCATTAAATATTTATTGCCTACTCACCACCCCTTTCTCCGTATGTTAGACCCCAACAAACCTCCTTAATCACAGGGCAATCAAATCCTTAAGGGCTGGAAGTGCTGACTGAGAAGCAGGGATACCAGACATACAGAGGAGAGGGTGGAAGACAAGAAGGCTTCCTCTGGAGTGAGAGAAAAGCAACACACTGACTGAGTAGCCAGCAACACAGCTTGGAGCTAGGCAGATGGCAAATTTGGGGGAATGGAATAAACTTGCCCTCTAGTAGCTGAAGCTCACCAATGCCAGGGTAATGAGTGTGCCATCTCTCCCTGGCCTCTCAAATTGTCCCCTTCAAGTCAACTGCAGATCTTATCCTCTGGTTCTGCTTGATCACATCGTTCATGGGGTTATCCAGGTTTCAGTTTTTGACTGTCACAGACAGTCCTACCAGCATCTGTCCCATCTTGAGTGCTGGAACTTAATGATGCATTCACACCTGCTATACTGTGACGATGACAGAAGCAACATCACTCAAAGGAATGTTCTGAAGACTGTTCCTTCCTGGTATGGAATGGGTATGCCCCTTCTTTCCACTTTGGACATCCTAGCTCTAGACAGGAAATGGAAACTCAGAGAGGCTAATGTTCTTACTCATTGAAACATCCAGTCAGCATAAGCCTGGAAATGGACTCAAGGCTTCAATAGCCCGTCAAAGGCTTTTAAAAAAAGGCTTTTAAAAATCATTCTGTTTTGTGTTTCTCTCCCACATCTTGTGTTTTGGTCTCTTATCAACACTTTTGGAAAGAGTGTCTAGAAAGAGCTGTTTAAAGTTGTGAAAGCCATCATCCTTGTAACCACCCTGATCAGATGGGGAGGGAGGGGCCTCAGAGGAAAGAAGAGGCCTAGACACTAATCTACCAGCTGTCCTGGAGCACAGGGCTACTAGGTCCCCAGTGATTTGGGAATCAGTTCCTGCAGGGGCATCTAGGCAAAGCTACTTTAATGTTAAGTAAATCAGATTTGCACATCAAATTATCACCTGGGACATCTCTCATTCTGTGTATGTGTTTTTAAGAAATCTTAACCATGACTAGGCAAATGAATGGTGCTTAGCTACAACTATATTTGGGATATACCACTAATAGTTGCAATCCTGGAATTTAAAGCAGCAACAAGAAAGAATGGAGAATTTTAGCTAAGAACAGCAGTAGACAAAATCCAAAGGGCCTGTTGAGTGTGGTGGCACTGGCTGGGAGGCCATCCTATATTCCAGTCTCATAAATCACAACAGACTAGTTGTGTAGGCTTCAAAAGTTTGCCCCAAAGGTTTGGGTAATGAGAATATCAGTGGGCTGTTCAGGCTATCCCATTCCGGAGGGTGCTCACACAGGCTTAGGAATAAAGGATGGAACAGTGGTTGTAATCCTTAATGGCTAAATCTTATTTCAAAAGAGTATAATAAGAGGTGACAATATTCTTAAACCAAGAGGCAGTGACAGTTAACTGTATAACTGCATCCTCAGAACCCAATGGAGGTTCTCTCTTTACCAAATTAACACAGGAGGAAGGAAGAAATAGTAGCCAGTTCCCTGGAAAGACTGCTAGACAAAAAGACAAAATCACCCTAATTCTGCCACGGACTTACTGTGTGCCCTTGACAAACTCTATTTGGGAACCCTAGTTTCCACCTCTGAATAATGGGGAGGTTTTGTTGTTGCATTTTCTCAGCCCTTCCAACTCAAAACTCTATCAGTTTGTAAGAATGTAGGTTACCTCTTGTTGACAAGTACAGCAAAATTCTTTGTCCTTGTAACATCTTCCAATAAGTCATTATGAGTTATGTAACTAGTGAATTTTTCCAGATCATGCTGAAAATTAAAGTTCCCACAGTCCGCACTAAGTCATGGCGCCGGAAACCAGGAAGCTCCTGAGACTTGAGCCATGTGCTGGAAGGTATTCCAAAAGAGCCCCATTAAATGGTGTCCTTGAGACAGACCTGGAGCTCCCCAGGGACTGACTTCATTTATAACCAAGCCAACTACCTAAAAACGCCTGGTTTTTGCCAAAAGCATCAAAAAACTATTGGGTTTCCCTTTAAAAATCTTTCCCTAACTCAAGATGAGCCCATAAAGGTAGCCTCTGAATTGAGTGCTGAGCAGTTGGAAGAATTTCTAATATTTTTAAAAGAGAACTTTCTGATTTTAAAAAAAACAAGGAAAAAATGCAAAATATCGCCTTTCCAATAATTGTAATGCATATAATACATTTTCTGGATGCACAGAGTCTTCAATAGTGACCACTCTGCACTGTAGATAAATTAGAAAACACTTCCTGTACAACTCTTAATCTTTTCTTAAAATGCAAGAGGAACGAGGCATTTGACAAGAACGTTATAGTGGAGAGAAGGATCCTTCATCCTAGTTTTATCTCTAGGTTGACCTTGGTGAAGCCAATGACCCTTTATGGGCTTGCACATCCCTAGGTGTAAAATGAGGAAGTTGAAATTCAATATGTCTTAACTTTATTTCGTTCGTGTATCTTAGATTAATTAGGGCTCTTTTGATGGTGAGCAACAGAACCCAAACCACTAAATGTAACATAAAATCATTGGCTCAATGTACTAAAGGGCCCAGGGATGGATCTACATTCAGGCATGGCTCGTCCAGGGAACTAAGATGTCATCAGAGCCCAGCTTCTCAGACCATCTGTAAGCCCTACCTTAAGGTGTGTAGGTTTCTGTCCTAAACAGCAGGTTAGCACATGAAATCCAGAGCTTCCGTCTAGGAAAAAGGGCTTCTCTCTTAACAATTGATCAAGCACTCTGTGCTGAATCTCATTGTCCTGGATAGGGTCGTGTGGCCAAGCTGATCCAATCACTGGGTCTAGGGAAATCAAAAACACCAATAGCCATATGGAAAGAGTCTTCTCAGGAAGAGAGGTCAACTTCATTCAACCGAAATGTGGGGAATGGTTATTTTCCAAAGAAAATGATGAATGCTCTTTTACTAGAAGAATGTTGAATCATAGGCAGAAAAACCACAGACATTCCCAGTGATCTGATAAAACTCTGAGCATTTTCCTAGGAAATAAGCAAATATACAAACACAAAACCAAAACCAAAAGCAAAGGTTACACAAAGAATCACAGGAGTTAAAGACACTATGAAACTTGCCTATGGATGCCAGTTACTGTGGTAAAATACCTGCTTTAGGAATTGTTCTCAAATGATGCTTAGACTGGGGAGAGCTCACTGGGCTGGAAAATGCAAATTCTGGTGCTCTGTTTGGGGCAAGAAAAGTGAAGAACCCCTCATAAGATCCCCTTTAACTGTGGTGCCCTCCAGTCCTGGTTTTCACGTGTTCCATGTGCATGTATTATATTCTGGTAGGCGTAGATATAACTCAGCCCTTTTGGAAGGCAATTTTGCAATATGTGTTGGGAGCATTAAACTGCCAATGCCCTTTAACCCAGAAATTCCACTTCTGGGAATCTAGCTCAAGAAAATCACCAGGAATACAAAACAGATTTATGCACAATTATGTTAATTGTCTCATTTGTGTAAAAAAATGAAAATGTGAATGCTCATCAATGGCCAGTGATTACTTAAGTTGTGCAACAGACATTTGCTGAGCTGTGATGCAATTCTGTTTAAAGAATTTGACACAGCACAGGAAATATTAATATTCCAACATTGAAAGATAAAATTAAGATATGAGGTTAAATAAATGATATATGTAATATTATATATGTAATATAGTGGTTTGTAAAGATATATTAAGATATTTATAAAAATAGAATAGAATTAAGCTGTTCTTGAGCTCAGGTACTGAGTTGATGCTTGTTTGTCATTTCTATTCTCTCATGCTCTTGTGAGCATAGTTTATTTTATAATGAGAAAATATTTTCTTGAAATTAACAAATAAATGATAAATGAGTGCATGAATTAATATATAAATAAAGATTTATGCATTCAGGAGGTGGCAGGCGGGGGGGGGGATGTGTAAATGAGATCATTGGGACCATTGATGGAATTTGAATATGGACTGTAGTTAGATAATAGTATTAATATTGTGTCAGTGTTGAATGGCATTGTTCTTAGGAAATACACGTGAAATATTTAGGGGTAAAGAAGCAAGTTGTCTCCAACCAACTCACAATATTTAGGGAAAAATTATATATAATATATTTTAGAGAGAGAGAGGCAGAAAGAGAGGGGGAGAAAGAGTGTACAAATGGGACAATATAAGGTAAAGGAAACTCTTCATCGAGTTGTTCCTTATTGAGTGAAGACAAAGACATATCAACCTTGGTACTTCCACAACACCGACTGTGCATAAAATAAATGAATTAAGTGCCCCCTTCTGGTACAAGCTAAGGACTAGATTGAAGCAGCTATCGTAGTTGAATGAAATTAGGGTTTTGTCATTTTTATCTCAGACGCAAGAGCTTTGTCTGTTGAAGGCGCAGGTTTCAGAGTGGCTTTTCTGGAGATGCTGCCTTTGCAGACGTTCCTCTAGGTTTAGAGGAACCAGAAAATGAGAGCTTGAAGGGGGCTTGGAAGACGTTAGTCCAGCAAGTTGCATCCAGCCACTGTGGGTTCCTCACAGATACTTCCCTACATAAAACACTTAACTCAGCAAATTAGAGTACTCAGGATGATCTTTACGAACCCAGAAACCTAAATATCATCATTGACACTTCCCTCTAGGTGACGAACCACTCAGTGTCCTGGGACTGAGGGATTTCCCGGGGTGCAGGACTTTCAGTGCTAAAACTAGGACTGTCATTTAATGACCCTACCTGTCAATCCATCATCTGGTGTTTCCAACCTGTGCCGCATCTGTACGTCTGCCTACCACCATCTTAGTCCCTCACCTCTCTTCTGCTCTACCTAATGGACCAGTCTCCCCACATCCTGTGCTCACAACTTCACCGCAGTGCTGGTTTGGAAAGCATGTCTGATCATGTCAAACCTCTGCTTCAAACCCCTGAAAGCCTTTATACTACTTGTGGGAAAAAGACACCTATCTATTACACGGCTCACGAGGCCCCACATGGCCATGCCCCTGTCTGCCTGAGGTCTCCTCTCCCAGCATCCTCTCCACAGGCGTTCTCTATAGCCAACCTGGCCTCCTTTTGTTCTTCATATGTGTCCTGTGATGGTTAATTTTATGTGCCAACTTGACACGGCCACACGTCTCAGATATTTGGTCAATACCCTTTTTGATGTTACTGTGAGGGTATTTTTTAAGTGAGATTCACATTTAAATCAGTAGACCTTTGAGAGGAGCACCCTCTATGATGTGGGCAGGCCTCATCCAATCAGTTGAAGGCTTTATGAGAAAAAACTGAGATCCCCTGAGGAAGAGAGAACTCTGCCTCCAGACTACCTTTGAACCCATCAGTTCTCTGGGCTTCCAGTCGGCCAGCCTGCCTTACTGATTTTGGACTTGGTAGCCCCCACAATCTCACGAGCCAATTCCTTAAAGTGTCTCTTTGTTTCACACATCCTGTTGGTTCTGTCTCTCTGGAGAACACTCACTAATACACGCCCATACTCCAGAAAGAGGTTTTTCCACTTTGTTACTTATTCCTGAGTTCTCTGACTAGCTCAAACCTCCATACTACACTCTGTTAAAATATTTTTACCTCCGAGACATAGCAATAGTGCAGCCATTTGTATGGTTATTGACAAATACCTGTCTCTTCCATTAGAGGATGTTTTTGGCTTACCATACTAGATGCTCATTAAATATTTACCTTATGAATGAATGAAACCTGAGCGAGTTATGATGTGTGTCTTGGAGGGATACACACTGAGAAACACTGATCTATTCCACCCCTTTTATGTTATGGATGGGGAAACTGAGGTCCACAAATTCAAGAGTGTGCTGAGACTATGTCAATTGGTTTTGCAATTATATCCAATTATTACTTTTGTATTGTAAATTATTTTGAAAAATACACAGTGCCTTAGATAATCAGTAGTTGTCAATTATAACTGCTAAGCAATGCGGAAAATATAATTATCCAAACTCATCTGGAATCACTGTCTTATCTTCATTCTTTCTTCCAGTAAAAAAAAAAAATTAGAGTGTGGTCTACAAAGGAAGGCTGATTAGTTATTTTTTTCTTAGACTAAACCCTTGGAATACATATGTGCTTAAAAATCTGTGATTGTCCTTTTGCTTCTGTTTGAAAAACGAATGCAGAAATCTACACTGACCCATGACATACACCCATTCATTCAGACAGGCATTAAAGCAAATCATTACAGGACACCTACTATGTGGCAGGCGCTTTACCAGGTACTGATTGGGAAAGAGCAGAAATGAATTAGGCAGTTACTACCTTCAAGTTGCTCATAATCCCTTGAAAGTGGGAGTGTGTGTTCAACACAGAGGAGCACATTCCAATTAGGATTCATTCCAATTTGTGTACAGAAGGGGGAATTCACTTCCTGTGGGATGATTTGGAAAGCCATGATGCAGGAGGAGGTCTGGAAGGAAGCTTTGAAAGATGAGTGGGGTTTTGAAATGCAGATATGGGAGAGGCTTTTTCATGTTGAAATGCTGAGAGAAACAGCAAAAACAAAAGCCTAGCAACTAGAAAAGCAACGATGACAACAAAAACACTAGATTTGACCAGATTTTGTTTTATGGTCTGGAGTATAGGTGAAGTCTTTCCGTTACTTATTCATTCATTTACCCATCACTCATATATTTATTCATTCAACAAATGTCCATGCGTGCTCCCTCTGTACCAATCTGTGAGTTAGGTCCTGATTACAGACAGAGGAAATCACAATTTTTATGGCCCCTGATTTTTGGAGTTTCCAGTCTAATGGGCAAGACTGACTTCATTTAAAATTTTACCTCCTGGTTGTACAATTACAAGCTGAATCGACGTCTGCATAGTAAAGAAACAGGTCCTTTGAGGACAGATGACAAAGGAACTTGACTTGTGGCCTCCATAGAGGAAGAGACTCTGAGATGAGAGCTAGCAGGGTAAGGAATTAATTAAATAGGGAAAGATGGGTAGAAATGGAGAATGATGATTCAATCAGAAGGAAAAGGGTGTGCAAAGGCCTTGTGGAGAGAAAGGTGGTCAAACAATGGCCATTGTCTACCTCATTTATCTTTGTGATTTTGGGGAGCTCGTGCTGTCTGTGGCTTTAGTGCTGCCAAAACTGAGTGTTTTTTCCACATATCATGGGTTTCCCAACTGGCTGCAGACTAGAATCACGGTAAGGGGTATATGTGTACTTTTTAAAGCTACCAACTTGTGACTCCTTTCCCATTGATTCTGGTTTAATTGGTCTGAAGTGTGACCTGGGTGTTGATATTTTTTTAAAGCTCCTCCAGGGCTTCGAGTGTGCAGCTGTGTTAGAAACCCAGCTACTAGGTGATCAGTGCGTCCAGTTCTTGAATAGTTTAGTCACTCAGGTTGGGGGAGGGAGCTCTTGAGACTAAAGAGGCTGCCAAAAAATCAGTCCTGTTGAAATTCACCAGTTGGATCCTGTTTTGTACTTCCGGACTCTGTGCTCACCAGGAGGACTTGGTTGTTATTTCAAAGTTAAATCTCTAGAAGTTGGCCATCAACAAACAAGCAATCGTGATAGGATTCACCTCTCTGACCTCACCAGGAAGAGTGAGTCGCTTCCTTTTATGTTTCCCACAGTGCTTTGGGGTATTTCTCTTGGCATTTCTGCCTTTTAATTGCTCTCTTTCTCTCTCTCCTTGCCCCCACCCCCAAAGGACTTTTGGCTCTTTAGCGATTAGAGCCCTCTTTGGTCTCCTTCATATCTCTTTCTAGAGTCCAGCACGAATTTCTGCACTTAGTATATGTTCAATAACTGTTGGACAGGCAGAGATTTCGCTGAAATCTGGGAATTGCTATTCTTCAACACCGAAAGCACATATTCAAAGTGAGCCCTGGTAGACCGGGAGGTGCAGAATTAGACAAGGGGAAACCTGTGTCCACAGTCTGACTCTCCCACTTACTAGCTGGGGGACTTGATTACTACTTATCTGCTTGGAGCCTCGGTCTCCTCATTTGTTAAATGGGAACAATTAAACTTAACTTTAGGAGACGTTGGGGGATTTAAAGAGGTAAAGTGTGTAAAACATTCTGTAAGGCTTGGCAGTGAGTAGGTCCATAGTGAGTGGGTAGGAAGAACTGACAACAAAATTAAACAGCCATTACTAAATCCAGGAGGTACCACACTGGTCTAAATTGTGAATTCTAATCCAAAATTCTAGCCTGAATCTTTCTCCAAGAAAATGTAGACTCTCAAACTCTGGGTTCAGTGACCCTCCTTCATACACTCTGTTCTTCTGTTTACGCATCTGTCTCCCCTCCTACCAGACTGTAAACACTGGAGCCCAGAGACTTTGTCTGTCTTGTTTCCCTCTGGACCCCCAGCTCCAGCTTAGGGCCTGGCCCATCATAAATGCTCAGTAATATACTTGCTTCATGTGTAAAATGGTGGCAGTACCACCTCCCTGGTTGATGGAAAAGGGCTTGGCCTGATGCTCACTTGAGAGTCTTCATCCCTGAGATGGATGGTTATTGGTGAGTCACTTGACGTCCCTGAACCTCAGTTTCCCGTGTGTTCAATGTGGAATTGAGCTGGACCATCTCTGCGGACCTTCTTCCCAGCCTCTGAATCATGGTAATTCAGGAACTGTTCTTTCTATATACTTGACACCATGGATCAGGCCCATGAAAGAGATGTAAAAGATGAATTATTCCTGGCCCCATCTAGTAGCCAGAGTCTCCTTTAAGAAATTAATTTGAGCTCATCATTTTATTCATTTATACCCTCATATATTCATTCATGAAGTATTTATTGAGAACCTGCAATGTAATGTTTATTTTACTACGTCTTGTAAATACAAATAGGAATACAGCATAATCTCTGCTCTCCAAAAGGCAGCAGTCTACTGAGGAAGACAAAAACATAAACCCACAATTTTAGTATAATATGGGAGTGTTCTGATTTAGATTTTCCCAAGGTATAATGACGGCCCACGAGAGAGGAACTAAACTGTTCTCATCTGAATGAGGGAGGTGTTCATCGTGGAATATGGAGGCCCTCCTAGATAAGGTGCCATATTGAATCAATCTTGGAGAATGAATAGAGAATCTCAAATGAAAAAAGGGAAGGAGAAAGAAAGTGGTAGAAGAAAGCAGATCTAATAGCACAGGGCTAAGAAGTAGCATGGAGTATTCTGGCACCTCTAAATACAGTTCTTTGTGGCCGACAAATAAGATGAAGATTTGGAGGAGCAGGAGCCAAAATGAAAGATAGCCATGGGCCAAATCCAAAAGGGACCCTGGTCCTTCCTGACCCTGAGTGGCTGGCTTTATGAAGACCAAGCCTCAGGCAGGAATCAGGAGCCCTTGGGAAAGGGAAACACAATTCGCACCCTGGGATCTGTGGCTGCTCTCCCATACTGTGTGGGCTCCAGGCCAATTCTGGTCCATGTCCATACTCTGATTTGGGTGTAGTCTTCTTTGTAACAGATTTTCCCAGCTCCTTATCATAGCTCCTGCTCTTGTTATGGCAACGGCTGTGGATGTCTCCAGTGAAGTGGGTCATGCCCCTAGATTAGTTATCTCTGCTCCATTTCTCAGTGTTGTTTCAGTTGGCTGGAGAATGCTGTCATCACAGGCAGAAGAGGATGGGAATGCTACTGAGTATCAGCTAACCTTCTTCTCGTCTGACTAAGACTCCGTGAATAAACATTAGCCTGCTCTAAGCTGAGGTCTAAGACCTGTGTTTGATTCCTCATGTTCCTGGATGTCCAGGACAAATCAACAGGCAGTCCATCAGAGTGGACTAGGAGGTCACAAGGTATAATGCCTGATTATGGGCTTTGAGAGTCAGACAGACAGACCTCGGTTCTCATCCTGTCTCTGTCATTTCCTAGCTCTGTGTCTTTGCAGAGTAATTATTTGTTTGGTCTTTAGCTTCCTCATTTGCAAAATGAGGACTTAACACCTATCTTCCAATCTTATTTGGCAGATTCGACAGGGCAAGCACTTGAAGCCCCTTGAGAGTTGTCTGACACGTGGCAATAACTTAATACGTGTTCATCATCATCATCCTCATCATCTAAAATAAAACATATTAAATCAAGTTGACACTACACAAATCTGACAGATACAAGCACCTGATTCCAGCCTTGGCTCCCAAAACATCACAGTAGATTTTGGACAAGTTGCTGGATCTCCCCTGGCCTCAGTTTCCCACTGTGACAGATGATAGGAGTAGGTTTACTGATCTATCTATGAACATTTTCAGTTCTGATAACCCATGGTTTCTTGAATAAGACTGGTGCCAACATATATACCACTCTTTGTCTGATAACCACCCAATGACTGTTTTGTGTGAAAACATGGTAGCAATGAACTTTATTGAATATCTAGAGGGTTTCAGATTGGATAACTTAAATTTTTCAAAAGCTTTCCCACTAGTAACCTTTCTCTCAGTCCAGCACAGTCCAGCAGAGTAAGAAGATGTGGATTTTCAGCTATCAGAGCCCTGGTTGCATAGCACCGCTAAGTATCCCTATGGTCTCCTTAAGGGAGAGAGGGAGCCTAATTTTTTTGTCTGTTTTCTCAGCCCCTATCACATGGCATGACTGATGGTGAGTTATGTGCACATATTTATTAGTTCAAGAAAGGGATAAGTGAACAAAATGAATTAATGAACACACACCTCTCCTTGCTCCTAAGGTTTACATGGACTCAAAGAAAATGGAGATAAAAATTTTCAGGGCACCATAGGACCTCACAGACAAAAAGAGTTTAAAGTCTATCCCTCTTGTGATGCTGAGAATTTTGCTATAGTATTCTAACAATGCACATCTATGTCAAGGGATGAAGAACTCAGTGCCCCTCAAGGTGTCGCATTTTACTTTTGGGCAACTATGATCGTGAGAAAGTCTTTCCTTCTATTATTGAGGCTGAGTCTGTCTTCTGCTGTAGTTAGAAGAGGTGACAGGTATATAAACCTACCGTATGAGGAGGCTAATTGGACATATGACAAAACCACCACGTGTGTGTGTCTATGTGTAGTGGGGAGACGTCATATGATGGGGTCAGCGTGGTCCAAGGACCTGTGTTTGGCCTTGTGATGGCATTCAGAGCCGACCAGACGAAGGAAAGTAATTCATGCCAACCAAGTTTACAGGATACCAATATAAACTTGATCACAGTTTATTTTAACTGTAGAACTTTCTTTTTACCTCACCAAGACATACCTATCTGCTGTTCCAGGCCTGTGTGAAGTCAACCTGAACGTCAGAAGGTGGCTTAGTTGGATAGTTTTGAGACCTGTTTCTCCTAAGCTCTTGAGAGAGGTAGATGAAATAACCCTCCAGCACATCAGAGGATACCTCTCAGATGACACAATAAGGCAGGTTCCCCAGGTCAGTTTCATTTCCTCAAAAGAGACTCACCACATAAACTGCCTTGAGCTTCCCTTTTCTGCTCTTGGTGCAGACCACGTGCTGTCTGTTGCAGGATATGGGGGTTTTGTGCATTCAGTGCAACATGGAATAAACCAGGTCAATATTTTCTGCCCTTTCTTATTGTCAATGATTGAGTTAGGTGTATGTTTCTGGTGATGGATTACCCTGTGGCTTGTTTTAAGGCTTTAGATATGCCAACACGGTTACGTCATTCTCAGATACACCCTGGTCATCTTGATAAATTCGTACCTTCCTACATTCCCTTAACGCCCCATTTCTGGACTTTCCCTTGGGTTGGGCATGTGCCTACACATGCACGATATTCGTTATTTGAGGATTTTATCAGGATAATTGTCAAAGACAGGGGCAGGAACTGTTAGTTGGTTAACTCAATATACCTTCTGGTCCCCTTCTCCTCATTGACTTCATCTACTGTACAGGTATTTCCTAGCCTCCACTGGAGCTAGGGATGGTCCTGTAACACAGTTCTGCCCAATGAGTTATAAATAGAAATTCTTCAACCTTCCTCCTTCCGCTCCCCTGAACTGTGTGGCTTGATATGATACTATACCCATTAATAAATCAAGCCTAGAGGATTGGGATCCATGTTGTGACATGGGACGTCCAGGCTTATTCCTCTTGCCTTTAGGATCCTCCTGGCCTCTCAGATATAACTCAGCCTCTTGAAGATCCAAGGATCTGTCTCACCAGCTACTGGAGTTGTCACCCTGTGTGACCTAACCTCACTCTCTAAGAGAGTAACTTGGCAGGTATTTCTCTTGCTTGGTTACTGGTGGAAAAGACAGATGTGAAAAATCACAGATCATAAAATGTAATGACTTGTCAACTTGGCCAAAGCAAGTGGAAAGACGCAATAGCTTCATTCCAGCAAGAATAGGTATCCCACAGAGGAGAATGCTTTTTAATCCCAAAGGCATGAAATTTTTAACGTAGCTTAAAAAGGCAGAGTGGTTTTGAAAGTAGTCTTTGGAGTCAGGTCAATTTAAATTCGGATCTTGGCTCCAGCACTTCCTGGCTGTGTTACTCTGAGCTGGTTACTCAACCTCTCTCATCCTCAGTTTCCTCCTGTGTTAAATATGAATCATAGAAGAACCTATTTCATAAGGTTGACAGGACTTGTATAAAATGATACATATAAAGCACTTGACAAGGTGTCTCATGTCTAGTAAAATGCCTAATAAAAGACAGTTATTGTTATGACTAATTAGCTATTAATAGTTGGTAAGCTATTTTGATTAAGATATTAATGTTTATTAAGCTTTAATTTTTATTTAGTAGAGAAAGGTGAAATTTTGTATCTCATACTTGATAAATAATGGTAGCAAGACCCAACCAGATTAGACTGGGAACATTCGTTTATTCATCAATAATTTGTTGATACAAAGCCACAATGGGTAACTTTGTTGTCATTGCAAGCTTCTTGGCAAGAATGTCAGGGGCTGATTTCTTCTTCATCTCAGGTCCAGAGCTCTGGGCTGCATCCCTTTGGCTAGAAGGAAATCACATGGCTTGGATAGAGGCGATGTGGGGTGTTCTAGAAATGCAGTGGCCAAGCCCCTCATTCCCAGAGCTGCCAAAAGTTTACAGCCACCTGGGTTCCTGGCTGCACCACTGCGCTGCCAGGGGGCTTTTCATTTCCTGTTCTCAGTCATAGACAGGATTAAAGACGGCTAGAGCCAGAAGGATCCTTAGAGATCATCTAATCACAATTCCCTTTGTTCCAGACAGGTAAACTTACACCCAGAGAGGAGACAGGAATAGAGGTTGTGTATCCAGTTACTCAAATTGTTATTTTCTACTTTTAGCTTCCTGATTATTTTTTCTGCTGCATACTAAATGCTCACCTACTGATGTGACCAATATCTGATACAAAATGAGGAAATAGCTATGCCCATGTGAGAGATGATTCATCTTGAGTCCCAAGATCCTGATGAAAGAATCAGATCAGCATAGGGAATTGGGTGTCAACACCAAAAATAACTTACACATATGCTCGGACCCTGGACTTACCCAAATGGCCCCCCAATACCAAAAGGTAAAGGTCTGCCTCTGGATGAGGAGAAAATTTATGGCAACAAGTGCGATCTGTCTCCACACTAAGAAGGCCAGAGATGTCAGTCAGACGTTCTTACAGCGTCTCACGTTAGGAAGATGTATCATGGTTAGAACACAGGTTTTGGAGTCAGAATGACCGGGGTTTGAGTATCTCTTCCCAGTTGTGTGAACTTGGATATGTTATCTCAACCTTCCTGTGCATTGATTTTCTCATTTGAGAAAGGAGTGTGTAGTTCCAGCTGCTTTCCAAGATAACTTGTTGCTCATAGAATCCGATTCCAGATATTTTTAGTTAGTGTACCTTTAAAAAAAAAAACAAAAACCCAGCCATGTCTGGTGTGATTTCAAAGAGCAGCCATGTTAATGGAAAGGGAGGGAATCTGGCCCCCATTTCCTGCCCTCAGGGTCACAACCTCCGGGGTGGGTCCTGGCTCAGTCTGGTGGGAAGAGGTGTGTCTGAGGCCTGGTTTCTATCCCATTGCTCCTGGAGAAAACCCAGCTCTTATTTTTGCTTTTCCTTGGATAAGTGTAGAGAAAGCTCAGAGGGCAGGGAAAAACCCAGGTTTGAGTGATCTCTGGTCTCTGAGGCAATGCATCGACGCATTCCTTTTACAGAACCAAAGTTTCTCTCAAATTGTCCACTGCGTGCTGTTTTCTTCTCTCCCTAGTTCATCCCCGGATCTTCTTGTTTCTTCTCAACAGCAGGACAAGTGATTTTAAAATTTCTTTATGGAGCATAAAAAGGTCAAAGAGATCAGTACCTAAACTTTACATTCGACAGATGAGGCAACCAAGTTAGAGAGGCCTGCCTTATCTTAAAACTCACAGGTCACTTCATGACCCCTGGGAGTCCTACCTAGGCCTGTTTCCTCCATGCCCAAATGAAGAAGCATCTGTCCTGGAAGTCACCATCATGTGAAACCGGGCTTCCTGGGAAGCTACTTGATGCAACAAAAAAGAACAATCTGTGGATTTGTGATGAGGCCATGATTGGAGTTGAAATTAAGTTCTTTGCCCATTATCTCCATCTGGTCATTATTTAGGGTTAGAGTGAGAGACAATAAGATCATGTGGGTCACAGACCTAATATTTATCCAGTGGAGGAGCCTATGAAGGGTTTTAAAGGGAATCGGTCTGACCGATCCTTCTGGCTGTAGTGGGAAATGCATTAGAGAAGAAAAGGAGAGAAGGCACACGGAGAAACACTACACTAATCCTGGTGAGAGATGATGCTCTGGACCAGAGCCCTTAGTCTGGGCACGGAGAGCGAGAGGCCTAGATGGGCACAGAGGGAAAAGGATTGTGTGGGCTGGTGAGTTCCTTTAGGGCTGATCTCACTGAACTTTCCACAGATTCCCTTTTGTGCCTTGAATTAAAATCTTGGCACAATCTTCAATCTTCCTTCTAATGTACCCTGATGCCCATCTCTACCATTGCTAAGCATATCACTTCCACTTCCGTAAAGTTCATAATTTCTTACTGGGTACCTATGGTGTCAGGCACTGTGTGAGAAGATGAAATCAAATCAAGAAAACTTCATGATGGAGCAGATTTGAAGAATGAGGCAAGGTTTGGTAAAAAATGATTCTTCAGATTCTGGCTTATCCATCAGGGTGTTTTGGAGAGAGACCATTGGATGAGAAAACCGGGTCTGGTGCATGCACCTTGCATTTGATTTTAGTCACGTTCAGATGTCCGAGGGAAGATGTCAAGCAGGCAGTTACAGAGTCTGACTTGAACCAGGTATTATCAGCTTGACCTTGAATAGGCTGCTTCATCCTCCTGAAACTCAGTTTCTCCATCTGTATAACACGTAACTAATCTCGCCTCTTAAGACTGTTATTGGACTTAAATGATCTCTCTGTAAAAGCATTTAGTGTAGTCACTAGAATCCTGTAAGTGCTCAGTAATTGGCATTAGTCTGCCAGGTTTAGCTTCTTCTGAGTCCTCTCTCTTTGTCTTGCAGATGGTCACATTCTTGCTTGCTGTGTCTTCATAAGGTCTTTTCTGTGTGTGCCATGCCTGTGATGTCCTTTTTAGTGTCCAAATGTCCTCTTCTTATAAGGACGTCAGTCAGAGTGGATTAGTCCCCACGCTAAAGGGCTCGTTTCAACTTAGTCATCCCCTTAAAGGCCTTATCACCAAACACCATCACCTTCTGAGGTACCAGGGGTTAGGGTTTCCCATAGGAATCTTGGAGGGACACAACTCAGCCCACAAGAGCTATTGTTTCATTACTTTACATTTTACTAAGTCACAGGAATAAGAATTTGTGCTCATTTTTTTCTGTCTCCTAAACCTTTAATCACACCACAATAGTTCTGCTTCTATAACTTGGGAAGTCTGTGAAACACAATACCATGTGGTCGGAGTGATGTGACACTGAAGTCAGACTCAAAAGGAATCACCAGTGAGAGAGTCGGCCATATGCCCCGTGTCATGTCTTCACGTGTTCCTCCGTCTCTCCTTTCTTTGCCAGAAGCAATAAAGCTAACTGATTTTGTCATCAATAGAACTTGCTGTTCCCACCATCTATTCTGTCTTCTTCTGGTGACGGAGACTCTTTCTGCATTTGGAACCCTCTTCCCTCTCACTTTCTGTCTATGTGATTTCTGTGGGGCTAGCATCACCACAGGGTCCAGGAGTAGAGACGTGATCCTGACACAGCCTAAAATGTAGAACATTGCCTACATTCAACATTTTGCTCAAAACTTTGCTAAAATGATTTGAGAAGAGGCACCCTGTCTTCTACAGATTCTGGGCACTTATGGAATACCTAAGCCATGTGCCATCTTAGGCACTTTATCAATGGAGTCCAGCCAGAAATCGAGCTGACAAAGGGAATATCAGAACCAAGAGATGAGTAATAAAAACATTATTTTGAGTGGCTGCAACAAGCCATATCTGACACTATATGAAACCCCTTGCTTCCTGGGTATGTGACTACATAAATCCCTTTTTCAGTTGAAAATAGTATGAGTTGTACGGCAGTCATTTGCAGGAGAAAGAGGCTTGACTATAGAAATTGGGCTGTAATCTGAATCTGTTTCACCCAAAGGCTCAAGTGTTCTTCATGTACACCGCAGGTGAAGAACCGTTGCTCCTGCCTCTGGATGGGAGTTACCTTAGGTTAGTTACTCCAGAAACACACCAGGATGTCAAGATCTGGTTACAGTCGAAGGTAGACAACGTGTGTTTATCTTCTCCAAAGGACCACAATCCTCTTCTATCTGTTTCATAATGCCAGAAACCATTTGCTCCATCATTGTGTCCATTTTATAGTTGTTTACATTGGGAAGGCAAGCTCAGTATCTGTTACACTATCACGGCCAGAGGAAGACTCTATCTATGAAAAAAAAAAGTAAGAGTTTTGCCAATTTTTCTGAATACCATCCGTGAAAATCATGGCAGACATTGTGTGACTGCTGTCCAGAAGAGGCTTAAAGAAAGAGCTGAAGAAGGAATTTGAGCTTGGACAGAGCTGAAGTCCACAAAACATAAATATATTGAAAATGGTAAGTGAGAAGTTTCTAGTTATGCCACAGAATAACCCTGTGATCTTGGGTAAACCACTTCACTCATCTAGATTTCAGCTGTCAAATGGATATTGTAGGAGATTTTTTTAAATACTAACACTGATGCTATATTAATATTCACTCTAATAACAATATTAATTCTAATGCTAAGAGTACCATGAGTAGCTTTCATTTGTTGAATGCTTACAATGATCTGGGCATATGCTTAACGTTACATACATGATCTTTGTTAGTTCTCATAAAATTCCTGTGTGGGATTATTATATGTTTTTTTATAAGTGGGGGAAATGAAGCATAGTTTTGCCACCATCATACAATTTGTCCCTGGTAGAGTTGGTATTTGAACCCAGGTCCGTTGGATTCAAAACACTGGCTCTTTATTTCCGGAGACTTTTCTTTAACTATCACAAGGACTTGTGGGGATCACCTCAGGCCGTATGTACGCTTCCTGGTATGAACCCCTCTCCTTCCTGCCCTGTTAACCTCTTTCTTCCCAGCTGTGCAGAGTTTAGCACAAGAAGAGGCCCCAAACTAAAGTTGCGCAATCACTCTTGCTAATGAATCAGACCTTCAAATGATGGCTTTTGGTCCATTATTACTTTCTCTAATAATGTCTAATTTATACATTTCTCACAGGTCCTGTAGGTTAATTTACCAGGGGGAAAAAAAGTGAGTAAAAACCTATTAGTCTTTTTTTTTTCCTGCCTTGGAAATTATAGACTTGGATGTTTCTATGAGGCAACATTAATAATGCGTTTATCATTTCAAGCCCTTAACCTCTTAAGTTCCTCAAACAGAATTAAAAGAATCCTGAACTACTAAATAATTGCATTATGCGGCCGAATGGAGAGAGCAGACACCTCTAAAATGACACTAATCTATTTATTCTCCTCCTCACAGGCTCACCACTCAGAGCAGGGTGGATGCTGTCACTACACGTTGTTTCTGCCTCACAGCCTCCTTGGACCTGCTCTCCGATTAGGCACCGAAGCTTCTTCCCCCAGCCATCTCTAGACTACCAGCCAATTCTTCCCCCACTAGCAGAAGGCCATACAAATGAAGCACGGGCATGGTTAATTGCACAGCTTCTCTTTGGAAACACATCACCCTGGGTTTTTTTGTTTCATTTTTTCCCTCTTCTCTGGTAGTTGTTTGGGGGCATGAGGACGTATTCATAGGGCTTCTGCTTCAATATGTTATTTTGTCAATGACTTCATGGTCCAGCTTAAGCTGGCCTAGTTTCAGGGGCTGAAGACCGTGAGGTCCTGTCCCACCCACTTTTGGGACCAATGCTGATCAAAGCTAAGAATATCCTGTGAGACTGGCAGCCACCTTCAAAGGGCGGCTGGAATTAGCCTTGCTGCCCTAGAGTGTGTATCTGGGGCAGGGTGGGAGGGCCTCTGGGTACTCATCCACTTACACTGCTTTTTTTTTTTTTTTCCTTTGTCTCGGTGACAATTTCCAATCCTGGTCTTATTTCTCCCTGAATACAGGTCTGCCTGGTTGTCGCTCTGACTCTTAAGCAGTTACCCAGCCCTGACAAGTGGGGGGCCATCTCTTCCATCCATCCCACATCCTGGCTAATTGGGGGCACTCTATTTCACTCATTCAAAAATGAATAAGTGATTGAATCGATGAAAGCATTAGTGAATGCCACCCTACCCAGATTCCCTACCTGGTGATGGCTGGGGTACCTCTTTAACTCATGAATATAAACACAACTCTTCCTGGGGTACCCCACTCAGTAGACAGGGGCCTTCACCACCACCATTATTTCATTCTCATGATTACCTTCTGAGGAGTCTGCCTTACTATTGACCTAATTTTTCCTACCTGGCCTCTTCCCTCCCTCAGCTGCCCACCAGTTTGGTGGCTGAGCCCACAGCTATCGTGGTAAATTCTGGTGAATCCCTTCATGATACCCAAACATTTGGGTGGACATTGCCAGTGTGTTTCATTAGCAGGGTGACAGTCTCATTTAGTCAAAATTTATTTTTTATCCATAAATGATCTAAAGAATGTCTACAAAATATGCCCTTTCATATTTCCCATAAACTAACCTCTGAGTCCATACAGATCCACCTAGACATGGATCTCCAACTCCTCTTCTTCCTCTGACTTCCCTCCCTCGTCTACTCTGTCGTTGTTACTCTGGGCCTTATTCTAATGCCTCTGTCTTCATCCCAGAGCCCTGACTCACACTTAAGGGGTTAAGTCTTTCAGAATCTTCAGAATAGAGTAACTACAAGACGAATACACCTTTCCCTTTTTAATGGGGATGGCCTCGTTGCTTTTATCCTAACGAAGTCTCTATCACTTTATTCTTCCGCATCGAATTCTGTCTCCACACAAAGCTTGAGAAAGTACAGATAAAGACATGGGGGAGGGGGTATGAAGCATCCTATTTTGCCTCCTCGGATTTTCCACCAGGGACTATGAAATTTGCTTGGAAAAGTATTCAAGATTCATAATGCTTTCTATACATTTTTTTCTCACCTTATTCTAAGATGGCTAATGTGGGTATCAGGACAGCAGAGAGGGACACAGGGAGAGTCTTAAGATTTTATGAAATGGATACCAAAGGCCAACTAAACTTAGACAATTCATCTATGGTCCCATAAGAATTGTGTAATTTTAGAACACCAAGATTTTTCCCTTTTTTTGTGGTTTCTTTCTTTTTCCCTCATAAGCAACCTCTGCCTTGGGGCAAGAGTGGAATTCAGTATTATCTGTTCAAGTACTTCCTCTGTGGTAGACTCAAATGCACACGCCTGCGCGCACGCGGGTACGCACACACACACACACACACACACACGAAACTTCTCTATTTCAGTCTCTGGAAGAGTATTTTATGACCACAGAGTTGAGGTTTGTCCGGCCTTTGCTAATCCCGATTCTTAAATAAGGGGGTGAGAAGTTCTAAAATGCATGTTGCTCTGGCCCCAGAGATCTTCCGATCTGAAAATGAACTCTGTTTTAGTCAAGTTTCACCTTGTCTTGGTGCCATCTCATTCTATCTAGCTGCAGAATAATGAAGACAGTGTATATTTCCTTAGGAATTCTCTAACAGTTCCCATCGTGTTTGTGATGCTACTCATTCATTATTCCATTTGTTGCTTGCAAAAACTCTTGGAAGCACCTTCATTTGACACATATGGACACTAAGACTTATGTAAATTCATTGAGTAGTTCAAAGATGCACGGTTAATAAATGACAAATTAGGAATTTAGAAGCCAGGATTATTATCTGGATAATATGCCACAGTTGGCACATTTCACCAAACTTTCTCAGAAAACAGTGTTTTAGTTTTTACATGTTGCTATTTCCATGGTCTACCTTTATTTGATGTCTTCGTCATGTAGCATAAAGAAAATGCAGTAAAAATAGAGGGGACAGGAAAAACAAAAAGAGAGACACAGATAAGGAAGAGAGAGAGAGAGAGAAGAGCTTCCCATAGTCTCAACTTTCAACCAAACCACATTATTATTTTTAGGATAAATGAGAGCTGCATGATGGGTGCTAAGTGAGACGACTTCCATTAGAAACCCAAGAGCAGCGATTACAGGTGATTGGAAAGCATTTTCATTGGCTGCTGTGTTTAGATTGCTCTTCCATCTTAATCATAAAAGATCTGACCACTGAGTGGTGAAATTCTACTCCTAATATGAGTCGAGTGCCTCTCTTATTGGCATATCTCGTGAAGCGAATTAGCCATCTAATAGCTAACACGATGCCATGAAGAGAAGTCAAATGTAGCATTGATTCCCCAGGAGGCTTCAAAGTAGATCAAGTAACACTAAAATAAAATTGTCAAACCAGAAAATGGTTCTCATCAGAATATTCCTTTTCTCCCCTATAAATAAATGGCATGGTCCAGTTCAAGAACTTCACAGGCTGTGGAAGTTACAGCTTAGTGTGGTTTCAACAAAGTGCTGGTTACCATTTTTTATACTTGTCTGTAATAGGAGATCTGTCATTTGAAGACTAGAGACTGGTTTAAGCTTGAGAATTCTCCTCAATTCCCTTTGAGAGACAGAAATAACATGGATAAAACTGGCTCCCAGCTTCCTGTAATTCCACTGCCTGGAGAATGTTTCAGCAACTTATCCCAGAACTTGCAAGGTTCTTTTTGCTTGGGTACTTGACATACCATCTGGTTCAGGGAGCCCCCATTTAAGAAATGGAAGACGAGAAATTGTAATAATTATTAAGAATATGTGCTTCCTTATCTCCTGTGAGAGAACTTTTGCAAAACGTATGTTAGCACAAAGAATACAGCATTTGGAGTGAGACAGACCTGGGCTTAAATCCTAGCTATGTGTCTTTGGGAAAGCCACTTCTCCTTTTCGACTATTGCTGTCCTCATCCATCTAATGGGGTCACAAATTCTTAGTTTTATTATTAAATATATTGATAAGATTTTAAAGCCAACATTTATTAATGTTAACTTTGTGTCAGGCATGATGCTAAGCACTTTGTGCATATTATGTCATTTATTCTTCACAGAAACCTCTTTGTGTGTGTGTTTTTTTTTTTCTTTTTTTGAGGAAGATTAGGCCTGAGCTAACATCTGCTGCCAATCCTCCTCTTTTTGCTGAGGAAGACTGGCCCTGAGCTAACATCCGTGCCCATCTTCCTCCACTTTATACGTGGGATGCCTGCCACAGCATGGCTTGACAAGCAGTATCATGTCCCGACCCGGGATCCCACCCGGTGAACCTCGGGCCACAGAAACGGAATGTGCGCACTTAACCGCTGCGCCACTGGGCCGGCCCAGACAGAAACCTCTTTTACAGTATCTTTATCACCTCCTTTTCTTATTTTGTTGTTGTATTTTGCAAATGAGAAACCGAGACTTGGAGACGTTAAGTTCATTCCCTGAGGTTACCGTGCTATTTCGTGGCAGAGCCAGGATTCAAACTTTCATATTCTTACTTTAAACTATTGTGTGATTAGTCCAATATCATTATTTTACAAATGGGGGCAGGGTTAGAGAATTTAGGGGAGGTGTGAGAGACTAGCTAGCTAGTAAGTGACAGAGTCACAAATTCTGGGAAGGCTGAGGCCAGGATGGGGGTCTGACCCTTGGGGGGTCCCTAAAACTAAGTTCCTTCTCTCAGTCTCAAAATAATTATGCACCATCGTGACAGATAGGAGTCTGGTGTCATTAACCGGAATGCTGAGCTTTTCAATTTGGGAAAGAAGGATCTGCAGCTCTGAATTTCCTAAGACAGTTGGAACATCTGGTCTAAATGCATGTTGACATCACAAGGAATAAAACCTGAAACACAACAGAAATTATTCCCTTCACAAAACGAATGTTAGAGGGAGAACTCACGGAGTAATTCCGCCAGATTTCTTGGCAATTCTCACAAGATTGTGCATGTTAATTGCTTGTAGCTGCAGATTAGTGCTGCTAGTTCCTGAGTGGCAACTTAGTACCAAATGGCAGACCCTTCAATCACAGAACTATAGACATTAGGGGCTGGAGATGCCTGCCAGGTCACTCTCCTGATTCTTCACCCACGTAGGCTGTTCCTGAAGACCAGTCTTCATGTCCTTTTGCATAGTGGAGTTTGAAATGACTGAGTGATGGAGTTTCTTCAGGGGAGTCGTTATAAATTATAGATTTAACTGCGGGGCAATGTTTTATTTGGTTCAAACTGTCCTGTTATTTGCTCAGTTACCCTCATTAATTCTAGTTCCCCTCTGGAATGCTTGGTCTCTCATCACACATATTAAACTCTGGTCTTGGTGTCCCCAGTCTGCCACTGATTTGGGGGGTAACTATAGGAAGCTTATTTCTCCTCCCTGGTCCTCAGTTTCCCTTTCTGCAAAATGGAAGAATTGGAAGGGATGATATGTAAGGTCTGTGTTTCTCCCTTTTCTTTTGTTCTCTGTTCTGTCCTTCTTTCTTTCTCTTATTTATTTACTGTTTGTTTATTTATGCTTTGTCCCTGCCCTTCCTTCCTTCTTGCTTTCCTCCGTGACTATCTTGAAAGGTCACTTCCTCATGCTGGGAGCCCGTGGTGTGCTGAAGCGAGCTCT
This sequence comes from Equus quagga, assembly GCF_021613505.1. Lineage (NCBI taxonomy): Eukaryota > Metazoa > Chordata > Mammalia > Perissodactyla > Equidae > Equus > Equus quagga. The sequence goes on from NC_060279.1 coordinate 60,030,535, forward strand.
TACCAGCTTGGAAGATCCCATTGTGCTCACTTCTTCCCAACGCTGTGATCAGTGATGGCTCCTTGGTAGCTAGAAATCAGCCACGGTGGGAATATTTGCACTATGGGATTCAGCAAAAGTGACCAATCACCCCGTCCCCAAGGAGAGCCACTTGTCAAACACTTACCAGCACACCACTGCTGTGCCCACTTCCTGAGCAGAACGCTGGCGTAAACGGCCTCCTCTCCAAATAACCATGAGCAAAACGTTTAGAAAATCAGATCATCCAGCCATCCTCAAAACTTGGGGAAAAAACTCGCATTCAAGGAAGGTGTGTGTGTGGCAGGGTGAGTTTGGCAGATAGGTTTGCAGCATCTTCCATGCACCAGAAATATGTTTTTTAAGCAATCCTCACCACAGCTTTAAAGGTAGGTTTTATCCCCATTTCACATAAGGAAACAGACTAAGCAAGATTAAATAACTTGCCCAAACTTATAGAAATGATAAGTGGCAGAAGCTCACTGCCTGGGAACAATCTGAGAGGTCAGCACCATTTATGTTTTCGTTCCATTCAGCAAATGTTGAGGGTGTAGAATGAAACCAAATGCCCTTGAGTTCATGCAAGATCCTCCCAGAACCACTGAGATGGAAACAACTCAGGATGCCGCGGATCCGGGTTCAAAGAGGAGTTCAACTGAGCCCCCCTGGGATTTTAGAGACAATCGCTTTACAGATGAATGTAGAGATCAGAAAAGGAAATTCGCTTGCGTGCTTCCCCTTTGAAGTGCTGAAGTCCACATGTCTAGAGTGGTCAGTTGGCTTTAATATCTCAAAGTAAATTAGAGTAGTTAAGTTTTCTTAATTATCCGTTTCTGCCTTTAAGAACAATATTAAGGTCATTTAGAGTGGCGATCTTACTCCAACGCCTCTGCAGACCTTTCTGTAACTTTTGCACCCGCCCTGAGGCTCAGGGTCTGCGACTTGGTAGAGTTCAAATTCAAACCCCAATATGTTTGACTCTGAATCACGTGGGTTTGCTTTCGTCACGGCAGCCTGGTCCGCAGTGATGGGAGAGAAATGAGCGCCATTTTGGATGTGGCCTGAGTAACGTCTGTGTCCAAGACACTCTTGTCTGCAGCAGCCTCCTCCATACTGGTATTTTTCAGCACATCTCAGACTAGGACATTAATTTGCTTCCTCCTTTTAACATATCGATAGTCTCCCCACTGCTAATAGAGAACAGAGGCACTGGCCACAATGGGAGACCTCCAGGCAGAACAGGGATGGACTCTTCAAAGGCCTGGAGAAGGAGGGGCTTCCGGAACCCAGCTGCCTCACAGATGGGCCTCGTTATCCACACCACTCTCCCACATTGAAGGAAGGCCAGAAGAGAACCACAGAAAATTAGAGGCTTGTGCTGGAGAGGCCAGATGTCGAGACAACAGGGACATCCTGTCTCCACTGGCTGGGCTAGTGGCTTTGAGTGCTCTTTGCTGTGGTGGACAATGTGGGTTTAGGAAGGTTATGTTAAGATTTTCTGTCAAGTAAAAAGTTAGGGGACGATGTTGTGGAATGAAGTTGTAGCATCGTTTCCTTGAGCCCCACCTGTGCAATTATGGAGGAATACAAAGAAATGAAAGGGATCTTGCACTGCTTGAAGCTCTGCTATGTATACAACTGTGCCTTGACACACATTATCTTATTGATTCCTAAGGACAATATTTTGACCTAGGGATTATTTCAACCTTTTATAAACAGTAGCAGCAGCAGCAACAGCAGCAACATCAACAATACCCTATAACTCAAAGTGGTAAAGTAACTTGGCCAAGGCCCATGATTATAGGTGGCAACAGTGGGGTTTGAACTTATGTAATCTTGATTCTCAACTTTTTCCTCCCTTTAAATCAATGCTTCTTAGGATGGTCCTTGGACGAGCTGTATCAGCATCAACTGAGAATTTGTTACAAATGCAGATCCCCATGCCTCACTCCAGACTTAACTAAATACCCAGAGATCTGAGCTTTAATGAGCCCTCCAGGTGATGTGGATGCACACTGAAGTTTGAGAGCCTACACTATGCTCCTGTCCTTTGAAGCAACCCCTGATATAATCTCAAGAGATTTTGTAGTCTCTTCCATTCTCTTTCAGTTAAAGCTCTAGTTTTCAGGAACAGAGAAACAGCCCTTCAGGAGTCTCCCGGGCTAGGCATTGTGAGATTTGGCCATTTTCAAGGAAAACAAATGCCCAGTGAAGTAATTTTTTGCTTAGCTCGGCCTGACTTCCTTCAGTTCAGTGGCTACAGGTGGTGAGATGCAAGGAGGCAAGGGAGCCGAACATGGCAAAAAGCTTTGAGGCAACCCAAATCCTGTCTTGGCTTCCTGAGTTCCTTACTCACTGAGGAGGATTCATATGCAGGCTTCTCAGCAAGCACCATGGATGGCCGTAGGGCTTGCATCTCAAAGAAACCACTCCTCTGATAATCTTTCACAATCCAAATGCATGCTCATCCTCCAGGGGCCATAATCAATGAACAACCACTCATCCACCAATGGTCTAGGTCATTCCTATCACTGTGATGGGCCTTGCTTAAGTGAAGAAGTCCTGTTTAGATTAGTAATTTACTTTCTTATAGTTGTTTTAGGCCTTCGTTATAATACCAACTCTAGGACATGGAAGCTGGATTTTCATGACCAAATATGGCAAATTCTATGATAAAAAAGGTTAAAATCTCTTCCAGATTGTGACCAAAACAAAGAGGCAGCTACTATGGAAAACAGTATGGAGATTCCTCAAAAAGATAAGAATAGAACTACCGTATGATCCTGCTATTCCACTGCTGGGTATTTATTCAAAGAACATGAAAACACAAATGCTTAAAGATATTTGTGCCCCTACATTCATTGCAGCATTATTCACAATAGCCAAGACTTGTAAACAACCTAAGTGCCCATCAGTGAATGATTGGATAAAGAAGACATGGTATATGTACACATGGACTACTATTCAGCCCTAAAAAAAGATAAAATCTTGCCATTTGCAGCAACATGGATGGATGGACCTTGAGCATATTATGCTAAGCAAAATAAGCCAGATGGAGAAAGTTAAATATAGGATTTCACTCATAAGAAGAGGATAAAAACAACAACAACAAACAAACTCATAGATACAGAGATTAGATTGGTGGGTACCAGAGGGGAATGGAGGGGGGAGAAGGGTTGATAGGGAACATGTGTACAATAAAGGATGCTAATTAGTCTTCAGATGGTGAACATGACGTAGTCTACACAGAAATCAAAATACAATGGTGTACACCTGAAATTTATATAATGTTATAAACCAATGTTACCTCAATAAAAAAAATTAAAAAGGCATCAAATTAAGAAACTGGAAATATGAGTTGTAAACAGCTTAGGCAGTCCCAGGATACTAGCTGGTATCCAGGCAATAGCCAGTACCAAATCCTGTGAGAAAATGAATGTTACAGAATCCTCGAACAGGCTGAGATATAGGGAGATGATTTAAGGAAGATGCTCCATGAGGACAATGAGGACTTGTGGGTGCAATTACAAGAGATAAAGTTACTGTTGGGCCATAGGAATGAGTTGTTAAAATAAAGGCTGTTTACTGTTTTCACAAATTGTTATTTATCTGCCAATACAACCCATTGGAATCACAAGATGAGGGGGTTGAGTTGGGAAGCCACTCTCTCCCATATCCTCCCTACTTAGTGTAAGCTAAGCAGAAAAATAAATAAAAGTGATAACCCTCGTCAGCTCACAGGTTGACTATTGTGTTCATTCTGAATTCCATGTTTTAAAAAGATGTTGATAAGCTGGATGAAATCCAGAGAAGGAAATTATATCTCTTGAGAGACAATGGCAGGACTTGGAGCTGTTTTAACTTGGAAATAAACAGCTTAAGAAAGACAGGGTGCCAAATCTGCTGTCTTCCAATGCTTCGGTCTTAAAGAATCTCTGTCATTAAAAACTATAGGAAACATTTGACCAAGTTTGAGAACATTTGAAAATAGGTAACGTAAGTCTTCATGGTTTCACCGTTCCAACATGAAGCCTATTTATGTATTTCGCCTTTTCCCTTTTAGGACTCTGGTACATTTGTGTTGCTGCAACCCACATGTTCTTTCTTCTCTGTGGCCCCCAAATTCAATCTGAGGACCAGGGGTGAAAATTACAGGGAGGCCATGTGCAGTGCATGACTAACAAGAGGGTCCACATGTGTAGCAAATTATAATTAAGAGGGACCTCACAATCAAAGCCATGTAACAATAGAGTCAGACACCGGGCTGGGGAAGAGCTCTTTTTCCCTGAGGCTACTCAAGCATGAACTGGAAGGGAGTCTATCAGTAAGGCTTCCAGGGAGCTTTCTAGATAAAGTCAGCAGTTGATCAGGATGGTTTTCATCGTCTCTTCCTGTTCATAAATGTGCTTGGGTCTATGTCTTCAATATGGATGTTTTATTTCCTTTCTTGGAAACAGACTTTGGCTCACCATTTCAGAAAGTAAATGGCACGAATGGAACAAAATTTTTATTTTTCCTTTTTTTCTTGTTTTTTCTAATATTTTTTCCATGCATACTATGTGTCTTTGCTTTTGGCCCCTTTACATTCATTAGCTCTTGTCTAGACAAACTTTGTTAAGTATGTATCAGTTAACTTTGCATTACAGATGGGAAATTTTAGGATACGTTTGCTCCTAAAATGTAGAAATATGATCAAACTGGCCCAAAATACAAAAGAATAAATGAAGAAAAACTGAATTACAGAAGTTCTTAGCATGAACAGGAGCCAAACTGCCCTAAGGGACCTCAGGATCAAGAGTTGCTAGGTCTTTACACTTCTATTCCCCGTTGACAGGATTCAGCTACCAACTCGCAGGATGTCTCCTTAGTCTGAGAAAGAGAAACCAATTCGTTTAGTTCATTCGGTAGCATGGTTTGCCTCGGGTCAGGTGCAAAGAGCTATGATGAGGGGTGTGCACAGTGACTCCTGTGAGGTGACTTGGTCTGCAGTGTGTGCAGGTTGTGGATGGTGGTAGGCACAGTGGTGGGGTTATCTTAGAAAGATATGAGTAAGGGGCAATAGTCAGCATCTCTTGGAGAGTGTGACATTGCCTGAGATCTCATAGCTACAGTTCCCAGAGCCAATAGTCAGAAGAAGGTTGGCTGGATAAAGTTACCAATTTTCCAAACTTGCCTGGTAACAATAGACAACGCTGACTCTCAGAGAAGCTAATCCCTTGTCCAAGGTAACAAGGTTAGTGGGAAGAGGATGCAAGTATCATTCACTGTAGATAACTCTGCCCAACGTTGGAACATGCTGGAGAAGAGTCCATCCAGGCATTAATTTCAGCTAGTATTAACAGAGTAAATAGAATCCCGTGGGCAATGATAAGGGTTTCATAATTAGACTGATGTGGGTTCAAGTCCAGAATCTGCTTCTTGCCAACTGTGGGATCTTGGGCAGGTTTATTATGGGATGAACCAAGTACTGATTCTGAGATCTCAATTCCTCTATTCTAGGAACCTCAGTGCATTAATTTGTAAATGAGGGTGTTGAATAATCTTCTCTCTCGAAGCCCCTCCATATTTCAAATTCTATGATGATCTAGAGCAGGTTTGGCAAACTACTCCCCATGGATCAAATCCATCTATTTTTGTCAAATAAAGATTTATTGGAACATAGCCACACTCATTCGTTTACCTATTGTCCATGGTTGCTTTTGCACTACAACTGTGGAGTTGAGTAGTTGCAACAGAGACTGTAGAACCTGCAAAACATAAAATATTTACTATCCGACCCTTTGCGGAACAAGTTTGTCAACACCTGGCCAGAGGAATGTAATTTTTTTCTGCCTTCAGCACCCACGCTCTTTTGCCCAGTTCTCACCTTCCTTCGATAGCGTTCTTCTTTAATTCCTCCTACAAGAATTTAGAGACCAATCTGTGAACATATTCTGCCTAGGATCAGATCCTGGCTCTGCCATTTACTAATGGTGTGAGCTTGGGCACATTCCATAAATTATCTGAGCTTCGGCTTTCTTCTCTGGAAAACAAGATTGGATAGAACTCCCTCTCAGTGTTCTCCTGGGACTTTAATGGGATACTCCATGGAAACTGCTTAGAAAGTGCCCAGTGGATGTTAGCTCCTGTTACAATGACTGTTATTTTTGTCATTCATCCCTCTGGGCAAATGTCCATCTCTGTGTTTCTTCACTTAGGAGTTTGGCACTTAATAGCCAGTAGCTCATGGTGCAATAATTGATTTGGTCCATGGCAAACAAATTCTGGGAGAAGAAGATGTCTGGGAAGTGAGAGGGTTGGCAGAATTATACTTGTAGCCTACCCCTCTTTCCAGGGTGAAAGCCAGCCATGTGTCACACCTTACTTGGGGCAGGGGCTTGGAGGGCCAGAAATGCCAACAAAGCCTCATGGGATGCCTCTACCCATTCTTTTCTCATGACAATGAGACCCAGACAGCACACAGGGGCCCAGATTCCTGAGACAGCCCAACCCAGGCAGGGAGTCAGGTCGCCTGGCTACCCTCCTTATGTTAATCAGAAGCAGGCATGCTCTGCTGAATGGGCTGCTCAGGAAAGAATATAAATGCCTGAGCCTGGGGTTTAGAGAGTGGTGCTCAGCCAAAATCACACGTCCCCTCCCCTTCCTTTCCCCCAGCACAGGAAGCTTCAGGCTAAAGGCCTATAAGCAGACCATGCAACCATTCCCAGCATCCCCACCCCCTTCCCCAGCCATGGGGGTTGAAGTTTCATTACATATCTCAGGAGGGGGTGTTCATTCTTTGTCAATGAACATCTGGCCCAAGAGACCTCCTAATTAAAACCACAAGCTAATTATTTGTCACCTACTCTTTCCTCTTATTGTTTATGATCTCTGTACACTCTCCACACTGCCCCCAGCACACATGGATCCTTCAGAAATAGCTAATCTCTCTTAGTTTTCTTTTTTCATTAATGAATTTTATGTCCCAGCTATGTTTCTAAGTGGAGTTGGAGGTCTGGGACCCTGATTACAACCAGGGTTTCCAATTGCCTATTCTCCCTCTGGCCTTTCTGAAAGGATCCGTTGAGAGAGAGGTCATGATTAAAGCCCTTGAAACAGGCAAAGTGTAATTGAAACAGTGCCTGGCGCCTCTCGGCTTAACCTCCCTCCCCGTAAACCAGGGCCAAGCCCAGCAGGCTGCAGACCCTTTCCTTCTACTCTGCAAGGGGAATGTGGTGTGAGGTGGGGGCGGGGGACATCTGAAGTCTCGGAAAGCCAAAAATGCAGGGTGCTAAGAGGAAACATCCCTGCTGTGTGATGAAGATGTTTAGGAGAAGCTAAGCCTAAAGAATTATGGCAGACATCACGAAAAGAGTGCAAAATGTATTTATACTGCATATATTACAGCCTCATACATGCAACTCAGACATTAAAGGTTTGTTACGGGGGGGGTCTCTCAGAAGAGTGGTATGGTGTGATAGAGGAAAAGTGGGCTTCTGATATCACACCTGTGTTTGAATCCAGCTTGATATGTCCTGGCTGTATTATCTTGGAGCAGTCACTTCATTTTGGGTCCCATTTCCTTCTAAAGCTCTTCCTACAAGGTAGTGATGAGGAGTCAAGAAGTTGATGTGCACCGAGTGTCTAATACAGAGGCTGTGCACACAAGGTACTTACTCAGTGTGAGTGTCTATTTTTTCTATCAAGTCCTAGCAGAAGAGAAATGGAGAGCCAGGAGGTGGGGAGAGCCGGGAGCCTTGCTGTTTGACTTGAATCACCATGTTCAACACTTTCATCAGAGGAGCCAACACTATACAGTTTTACTACGTGAGACACACATACACACATATACACACGTGTACATACAAAACATACACATTCACACATACACATCGATGCCACAACAATGATACAACATACAAGCCAGGTGCTATTATTTTCCTCATTTGAGGAGTCAATTGCTAACATGTGGTTCTTATTAAGAACGGAATCAGGTCTTGAAAACCACTTCAAGACATTTAACATGTTATTACTTTTGCACTCTGATAAGGGAACTATGTTGCAAAAGATGCTCATTGCCACATTATTTATATCCCAAAGCAATAAAAATAATAAGAAAAATAACCCAAACATGTACCCACAGCTTATAGGTGTGAATAAATTGCAGTCTACGTATCTATACTATTTAGCAATACTCTGCAGACAATAAAATCATTTACGGTTATGGTTATCAAGAGTTTCTGATGCTAATATGTTCATGACATTATAGTTTTTAGATAAAAGCAAGATACAAAATTGTACCCATGCACAAACAAACAGGTATCAACTACATACAAAAGAAAATTATGCAAAGGAAAAATAAAAGACTGGAAAGAAATGCACCACTATGTTGAGTTAAATCTCTTGATTATTTCTTAGCATCTTTCTTTATAAACTTTGATATTTCAGGGTAGTGTAGAGCATGGCCTTAGACCTGGGGATGAATCCAGGTTGTAATATTTGCAAGGCTTGGGATTGTGGGCAAGGAACTCACTTTCCTAGCTCTGATTTTCCTCTTGTGTAAAATAAGTATAGTGATAATGTCTCCAACATGACAATGCTGTGAGTGTTAAAACAGAAAATACATGTAACTCTTTTAGTGTGGTATGTAATATTATAGTTTATGGTGTCTTGCTATTAAAACAAAGTGGAGTGGGTGGAGCAAAAGCCCAGAAGACAAGACGAAGGAGAGTTGGGCTTTATTGACCGAGAGTGAAGCTGGATCCAGACCCCTCTGGTGTTGATTACGGGCCTGGCAGTCATGGCCTGCACCTATCTCTTTCCACAAACAAACGGGACTGTCCTGGAGTGAAACTCCACATGGACCATCTGTGTTCATTCAACACCCGCATTCACCCTCTTTACCCCACCAGCTTCCATTTTCAGCTTTTCCTTCTCTTTGATGTAGATAACAATCTGCCCGGAGCACCAAATGTTTTTAAGTGTGAGATTTAGCCAACAGGCTCCTGTCTGTGTTGGAGAAAACTCCCAGCCAGGTTGAGGAGAAAACCAGCATGAGGTCAGGGACACCTGGATGCGGGGGTCAGGGTTCTGCTCTATGCTGAGCAAACAGCTAAGCAGGACCATGGCCGGGAAATTTGCATTGGAAATAGGAGTATGTTCTGCTTCTCTCAAGTGTTTTCCCTCCCTCCCTCTCTCTCTCCCTCAACAGGTTCAACATTGCTCACTCAGAGATCCTTTCTTGGCTCAAGATAACCCCAAGAACTTCTGTTACTCATTCTCATTCCTGCAACCCCATGTTATGTCTCTAATGCAAGAGGATCTTATTTAAAGATGGCTCATATAATATCGGCTTTTCCAACCTGTTGAAAATTTCACAAGGACAAGGGTTTTATCCGACTTATTAGACCTTGTTTCCCCAGGACAATGTCTGGCATGATACTTTGATACTCGAATGAATAAAATGAGTGAATGCACCCATATGGAAGCCCTAACTGAACTGAGGAGCCCTAACTAGATAGAGTTTTGAGAGTTACAGGTTGTAGGGTGGCAGCGAAGGTAATGCCATTGGATGGGACAAGACTGTCTGAGTGATTCCAATGGCCCAGGCGCCACTTAGACTTGCCTGCTCGTTAAGAAGTATGCAAACTCAGGGCTCTGACTCTTTACGATCTTTGTGGGTAGGAATGTGTGCATGCTGAGAGAGACCTTTGAGCTTAATGACGATGGTGATGGTGGTGGCTATTCTGGTGCTGTCTCTGAAGCTGTCCCCTCCTCCCCAGCAAGTAATGTGCATTTCTGCAGTGCTCTGTCCAATGCCTGACATGCAGTATGGGCTCAGTTCATCTTTGTTGCTTCTTAAAATATCACAGCATGCAAAGAAGACGTGGAAACTAAAAGCCGGAAGCTTCAGAACCTAGTTAATTGGCTCTGCCTTGATGAGTTTGAGTTCTTTAGATACCTCAATAAGTGGCATCATACCAGGGGCTGGGGGAGGAGGAGATGGGGATGAAATGAAATGAAAAGCTGTTCACTGGGTATAAAGTTTCAGTTATGCAAGACGAGAAAGTTCCAGAGATTTGCTGTACAACACTCTGACTGTAGTTAATAATACTGTACCATATGTGCAAAATGTGTTGGGGATCACACATTGTATGTGTTTTACCAAAAATTTAAAAAGAAACTCATTTTTTAATTAAAAGGAAATCTCTCCTGTTTTGTGGGGGTCAGATCTGGAGAGTTTTAGTGAAGGTCCTGTCTGCTAGGATGGATGGCTGCACAGTGAGGACCAGATAGCTACCTGGTGTCTCAGGAGAACAGCAACCTCTCAGGACGCCTGGGGTGACCATCATCTTTGATTGTGGAGATTAGCCTCACTGACTCCATGACTAGGCTGTCATTACAAAACCACTCAGCATCTCCAAACATCATCTCGCAGCCTCCAGACCCAGCTCTGGACTCCGGTCACAGCCATGTGACATGACTGCACGTATCCTTTAGATGCCCCTTTGGCTTTCGTTCTTCAGTTTCATGTTAGGAAATGGGATTTTTGTGGCGCCACCTCCTTGGTTCTTTGGGGACTTCTTAGCTTTGCAGTAATGCCCTGGGATTCCCTTAGCTGTGTTTGTAATCAGGGTTACACAGTCAAGGAAAAAGCCAGCGGAGCAGCTGTCGTTTCATGTGGAAGAGCAGGAAAGTTATTTGGTTGCGTCCAAGAAAAGACATTGAACCCTCGGGGATGGCAGTGGCTCTCTGCCCCTTCCTTCTCTTCCTCTGCTGTGTTCCCTGTGGGTCTCCTGCAGAAGCAGCCACTGTCATTTAGGACACTCTGAGAATTTCTGTCCCCGTTACCAGACGTGCCTCTTGCCTGTACTCCACCACCTGCGGGAGTGCGTTCGGCTCCCCTGGAGGCAACCTTAAAGGCAGTGTCAATGATGGATGCGCACAATTTCACTTCTGACTTCTGAATACACTCTGGCTGCATGACACCACAGGAGGGGCAAGGTGTGTCAGTGGTCTGCCACCACCCAGCTCTCTCCCTCAGCTTAAAGAGCCCTAGCCTGGTCGCACAGGCTTGGCGATCTTGCACATGTTGGCGGATCAGATAAGAGCACATAATAGCAATAATACTGTGCTTCCCACCCTGAACCCGTCACTCTCAATCCCCCACCCTCCTTTATTTTTCCTCCTAGCTCTCATCCACTTACACAATACACATCTTCTCTTGTTGCCTGTCCCCCATCCACTCCAAAGATCAAGGCAGTGCTGTGTCTCTGTTGTGTCCTGCTGTGTCCCCAGTGCCAGGAACAGTGCCTGGCTTATAACAGCCCTCAGTACGTATTTATTGAATGAATGGACTGGACTCGATGATGGTGTGGGTTTGAGAGTCAGCACACTGCAGCCACAATTCTGGTGCTAATGGTGAACAGCTGTCTGCTGCAGCACCATCTCCTCCTCTCCAGGGGCCTCAGTTTCCCCCTCCATACAAGGAGAGTTGTAGTTACCCAGACTTCCTGGACATCTTGTGAAGACCATGTAGGAGAATGCAGGTGAAAGTGTTTATGAAACTACAATATTCCTGTATTTGTAAGGCATGATTTGTTTGGCCTGATTTTTTTTTAAAGACACACTCTCTCTCTCTTTTTTTTTGTTTTTGCAGGGGAAGATTTGCCCTTCACTAACATCTGTTGCCAATCTTCCTCCTTTTTTCTCCCCAAGAAATCTCAAGTGCATAGTTGTGTATAGTTGTAAGTTCTTCTAGTTCTTCTGTGTGAGCCATGGCCACAACATGGCTACTGACAGATGAGTGGTGTGGTTCCAAACCTGGGCACTGAACCCAGGCTGCTGAAGCAGAGTGCACTGAACTTTAACCACAAGGCCATCAGGAATGGCTCTGTTTTGCCTGATTTTAACGTTTTGATTGCATCTTGATCTTTTGTGGTAAATTACTTACAATCCTTTTGAAAGCAGGTAGAATATAAATGATATAGGTAGAAAAAGAAAATGCGTGAAAATTTCACAAATGAGCATGTTATTAAGAGAAAATTCACAAAAGGCAAAAAAATGTATTAGTGGTAAAAATACATGAGGATAATGAGAATTAGTCCACTGATAAGAGATGTTACTTTAAGAAGCAAATTGGTGATGATTTTATACACACCCACACACACCCCCAGGGTGGATAAGGGTCTCATGAGATGATACCCATACGTTCCTGGTGGAAACAGAAATTTTTGCAAAAAGTAACTTAGCATGAAGTATCAAGAGCTTTAAAAGACCCATATTTTTTGATTGACTAATCTGTTTGGAATTTATCCAAAGAATGGATTGCAGGCAGAGTCATGTGTACAAGATTGTTCAAGATGGTGTTGCTTATAGTAGAGAACTCTTGGCAATAACCTAAATCCTGACAACAGGGGAAAACTCAAAAAATGATTCAAATCTTTCAGTAAAGAATAATGTATCCAAATTCATCAATTAAAGATTTTATACTCCAAGAATATTTAACGTCAGGGGAAAATGCTCTCAACATAATGTCAAGTGGCAAAAAGAAGAAATAAACTGTAAATATATAGCGTTTCCCAAGTTTGCAAATAAAAGGGTATCTGTATAAAATAACTATATCAAAAGTTTACAAATATAGAAGTAAAATTGTCAGCACGCCTTAACACAATGATAAATATTGCATATTTGCAAATTTTATATATATGTGTACATATGTATATATGTAATTCACTTTCAATAATGCTTTTTTGACATCTTCATGTTGTTCCTAGTAATAATGTATGACTGAAATAGGAAATCATTGTTATTTTTCAAAGGCAAAATTTAATTTGAACTCTAATTTCCGATTTTCATATAATATACTAGTAAACAAATATACCAGTTGTATTATTATTATTAAACCTGAAAAGCTAAATGTGGGATTCCTTTTCAATGAATAAAACAATTCTCTGCTGGAGAAAGACCTGGAATAACTGAATGAGGCCCCAGCAATCCCTGGGAGGGAGGCCAGCCCTGCGCATCCTGCCATTCGCATCCACTCCTGGCCCCCAGGCCTGAAGCTGTTCTTCCCCAAACCCTGGCAGTGTTTTATGGCCAGTTGTCTCTATTTCTGTCTCCTTGTCTCTCTCTCTTTGCCTCTTTTGTTGCTCTCCCCTCCGTCTTCCTTGTAAAAGGAAAGCCCCCTGTTGAGAGAGTGGGGCATAATCAGGGAAGAATCCTAGGTCAATTTGGAGATAAATTAACTGACCCAATTTGTGCCCTCCTTGTTTCCATCTGCGTCCTTTCTGTAGAACGGAAACCTCCCCAAGAGCTCCCTCCACGGAGTCCCCCTCACCCCTCAACAATCCAGGCAGAGCCCAGGTCCCTGTCTTGGGATTCCAGGAACACACATTTAGATTCTGGAGTTTCTCCTCTACCAAAATCTGAATTTTAGGAAGACTCAAAAGTCATATGGACTAAAGTGCACATTAATTGGACAAATTATACAGAAACTTTGGATACAGAATTCCAAATGCCAAGTATATGGAGATTATTCTCCAGTTAGATATATATGTGCATTCCACATCTACAAAGACGGAGAGCAAAGAGGGAAGGACCAAACTGGAGGCATCAGAGAGACGAGAGACCGGATTCCCTTTCTGTCTTTCACAGTTCTATTTGAAGTTGCTCCTATGTTGCTTACACAATCAAAGTATTTTGCAAAACAGTGATTCTAAATAAGGAAATGGACTCAGGGAGGTTTAGCAATTTCCCCAAAGGCACACAGGAGAAGAGGCAGAGCCAGGATTCAAATTAAGGCCTGATTCTACCATGCTTTCTAATATATACTTCATGGTATTCTGCGAAATGAGATTGACCATCACAACATTTGGCACAAATCATAAAACCATGCTTAGAACCAGAAGACAGATATATGATTAGGGATGGGAGGGCATAAGGGAAAAAAAGAAAGAAAGAAAATGGAGACTAGGCAACCGACTGTATCCATTTTGCTAAATTGTGCCTTAGAAATAGTTCAGACTTTGGAGTTAGAAAATTTACCTCCCCCCCCACTTGTCCTTTCCGGCTAAGTCAAAGCCAGGCTATTAGACATTCTCTTAAGTGTCTAAAAATTAATTTTAGGGCATTTATCTTAGTTGCAATTTTACATTTATTTTTGTACTTATTTATTTAGTACCTGTCTCTTCCAATAGACCAAAAACTCCTAATGGCAAAAGCTGTGTCTGCTTTTCTTCACTGTGTTGCTAGTCTAGAACTGAGTTGGGCATATAGTAGATGTTCAATTAATGTTTGTTGAATGAATGGGTGGATAATGAATTTTCATCTGTCCTGATGTTTGAGGTGCAGGCTGCTCTGTGGGTACTTCACCTGTTCAGTGTGCTGACAGCTGGAGCCCAGACCACTCTCCACCATCCCTTCAACATTCTCACGCTGGACCTTCCAAGAAGGTCCATTCCTTCGTCAGCAAAATGTAGGAATCCTCCTTGGTGCTCCTTCTCTACTGAAGTCCCGGGGGAGAGCCAGGATTGAATCCTGAGGACCAACTCCTGCCCACTCCGGGAGAAATGGGAAGGCTTTACAAGCCTGCAAGCTCCTGGTGTGGAGGCTTTATCTTTACCTTTACCTTATCTTTACACCTTTTAAAACATTCACTTCCCTTTTCCTTTACACTTGAGCTTCTTGAATTCAGGACCTCAAGGTATATATCCCTCTGTGCCCAGCATGCAGACCCATTGACTCATCCATCCTTTAATTTATCCCTTCTTTGACAACTTTTTATTAAGCATATTTTTTATTCTGGGCACTGGCGATACAAGGAAAACAGTGCCCAGGTTAGTCAGAAAAACAGAGAAGACTGAAATTCGGTTCCCAAGAATAAATGCCTTCACCCTGAGACCCCCCCCAGGATCCATGCTTGAGGAATATGCTAATGGATTAGTTAGTAGTGTTTGATGTGTGAAAGCTCATATTTAAGATAGAAAACTAAATAGATGTGGTATCAATGATATTTTCCCATTTCAGGCACTTAACTGACATTTATTCTTCATTTACAATCCCTCCCATACAATGTTACTAAGATGCTTTTAAATTTATGTGGCTTTGTTGCTGGTGACATGCTTATTAAGGGGATTAAAGAGTGTGTCTGGTCCATCAGCCAAATGTCTATTTCCCTTTGATTGTTTGGAGCACGCTTGACTACCATAGCTTTGGTCAATTATAGAATAATTAGAATGCTTTGTGATGTATATTTAACAAATTTCTAGGAGAATTTCTCAAACCCTTTTGCATAGTTTTATTCATTTTGAACTCCACTCTCCTGATTTGTTTGTTTTTCTTTTCATATGATGATCAATGAAAGATATTAAATCTTGTGTTCTTGGGTTTGAGAAATAAGAAATTGTTTAGGCAGTGCAAATTCCTATGCTGCGATTGCTTGAAATAGGCCCCCGTTGGTGTGAGGCAATTCCTATTAATCGATGGTACTGGTGAAAACGGAATGTCAAAGGGAAACTGCGGCTGAGACCTCAAGACAAAAGGCATTCTAGAGTTGGAAAATTGGAGTGATAGTTACTAAGTGATTCAATTACACCAAAAGTGATGGGAAGTTAAAGGAGGCAGCTCTTGGTGTCCTGTGAGTGTCCCCAGCTCCCTCAGTGGAAAGAGGAGCAGGAGACTTTCTTCGCTCAGGTCTCCGCGGTCGGAGGCCTTGGCAGAACTACTCTGAACGCTTAATGTACTTTTTCTTGAAATTTTGATGGCGTGATAGGCTGGTGTCTGACATCTGACTTGAAAACAACAACAACGACAATAATAATAATAAGTAAATGCTTGCTAGCAGCTTCAATAGAGAAGCAAAGGTGAGAACTATATGTTAAGTAGCTCATGCTCCTAGAGTTGAGCCTGCAAATGCTGTGTGATTGTTTACCATGATACGGAAAGTTCGTCCCACTCCCCACTCATGTAAACACACGAGAGAGAGTGATCGAGAGAGAGTGATCTGACGTGAGATCTTAGGATGCCCCCAAACAGGGCTGCCTGGAGGGTTGAACAGATCCCAGGAGAGAATCTAGGCACTTAGGGGCTAAGGAACAAGTCAGTGTCCAACCGAAACAGAGATGCATTCCCCCTGGTGGGGAAAGTGGCTGAGAGAGCCCCAGCAAAGGAAGCTGGGGGTCTTTGAAGAATCCCAAAAAGTGTTTCTGGAGAAAGTCAGTTTTAAATAGGACATCACGCATGCCACACCACTACAGGACCAAATCTGAGCCTAGAAATGTACAAATTTACTTGGACTCTTGGTATTCACACACTTGTCATCTCCGCTTACTACTCTCCTCTCTCTGTTTGAAAACATTTCATATTCACATCATTCAGCCCTCCTCCGTTTTCCCCAAAGGGTCAACACATCAGATTACAACTCTCCTGTGCCCCTTGCCATTGCTCCACCCTGGTGAAGCTCAGAAACCTCAGTGGGCAGATTAAGGGAAAAGGAACCCAAGCACAGGAGAAGAAGAGAGAGAAGAGACTGGCCACCCACTCTCCTCCTGAAACTTCAGTTTTCATGTCTGCACTGGGGCACTGGAAGGGGGAGAAATCCCAGCTTTCAAAGGCAATTGTCATTTGATTATTCCATGGGACCAGATGTTATGCTCGCTAAAGTGAGATTTGTGTGTGTGAATTGAATTGACCTGGGAACTGTTTGCATGGGCTAAAACTGACAAGGAAGTGTTGGGTGCTCGCCATATTTATCCAGTGGCAGGGAAAGAGGTGGCTCTAAGGGGGGACAGATTTGGAGGGACCATGAGAGACAAAGATGGAAGTGTCCTTATGAGTCCTCCTCATTCAATGTTTTGGCTACAAATGACACAGAATCATTAGTGGGTCGACGGGGATAGGAACAGGGCCTAATCTGACCTGAGGGATCAGAGAAAGTGTCTCAGAGTGGGAGATGTCTGAGATGAGCCTTGAATAATCAGTGGAAGTTGACAGAGTGCGGAGGCCTGATTGTTCTTAATACCGAAGCGTCTGAAGCCGAAATGCACACCTCATGAGATCACTCAGAAATCTGAGCCTAGACATTTACAAATTTACATGGACCCTTGATATTCACACACTTGTCATCTCTGCTTGATTCTCTCCTCTCTCTGTCTAATTCTCTCTCTCTTTCATATTCTTTACATCATTCAGCTATCCTCCATTTTCCCCAAAGGGTCAAGGCGGTCCATTTAAGCCAGTGAAGGTAATAAACGAGGCCTGCCATGCTGCCTCTCCTGGCCCTGGTGTGAGACCCAGCAGGAAAAGGCATGCATCTAATCTCTCCCAGCTTCCCCACTGCTGTCAGAGGCTGCTTTCTGACGCAAAGCCCTGTTGGCATTCTGTAATTTCCTGATATTGCAAGGAAATTGATATTGAGGGAGCCTGTGAGGATCACCTTGGGAAATACACATCGAAAGACAATACTCAGCGGTCTTACCTTGCTCCTCAGTCCTTATGCAAACCACACCCCACAGAAATATCATGCATTCCATTAAAAGCATGGGCCCTCGCCGGCCAGTCAGGGAGATGGAGCATAGGAAGAATGATAAATCCAGCTACCATTTATTGAGCATCTATTGTGAGTAGTGTAGTATGATAAGAAGTCCTTTGTGTATAGTATCTCCAAATTTCACCCCTAAGCAGCAAGGGGGAGGTTGTTGCTTCCATTTTGTGG
The DNA here is from genome assembly GCF_021613505.1 of Equus quagga. Classification (NCBI taxonomy): domain Eukaryota; kingdom Metazoa; phylum Chordata; class Mammalia; order Perissodactyla; family Equidae; genus Equus; species Equus quagga. Next base: position 60,048,245 of record NC_060279.1, read on the forward strand.
ATGAGGAAAATGATCTAGTAGGGTTAAATTGATGCCCTGCTCTCAGTGAGTGAGAGATGGAGTAGTTTTTTTCTTTTTTAATTTTTTTTTTTAAAGATTGGTACCTGAGCTAACAACTGTTGCCAATCTTCTCCCCCACCCCACCCCACGCTTGCTTCTTCTCCCCAAAGCCCCCCAGTACATAGTTGTGTATTCTAGTTCTGAGTGCCACCTCAATGTGGCCTGATGAGTGGTGCCATGTCTGGGCCCTGGACCCGAACCAGCAAAACCCTGGGCCACCAAAGCGGAGCGTGTGAACTTAACCACTCGGCCACGGGGCCGGCCCTGGAGTGGAGTTTTCACTAGGTACTTGCCGGCCCCAGCTGGTGCTGGTGACTGTTCTTATGTGGCCGGTGAGTTCATCCGTTAATTAATTCTCAAAGCATATCCTCAGGAGAGCTATCCCTGACTCCTCCAGACAGCAGCCTGAAGTTGTTTCCTGCTTTTGCTCCTGAAAACCTTCGCCCAAATCTTGAAAAAGGCATTTCCCTTGTTACTGTAAAGATTTATTTATATGCCTATTTCCCATTAAACTGGAAAATTTTTCAAGTGCTGAGATGGAGCTCTGGGCTTCTATTTTCACTAAATACTTCAGTCAGCTTTGCACACAATAGGACTTCTTAAAGTCTTTGAATGATGAAGGTATCATCATTTATAAATGAAAATAGATATTTCAGGGAGATGGTGTAATAAACAGAGGCCACACAACCAGTCACTTGGGAGTCAGAATCTAAAATCCCTGTGTCCTGACTTCAAATGTAGGGTTCTTTCCTATATACTCAAGTTGGAATTAATAACACTTTCATGTTTCCTCTGGATATATTATACTAGATTACTAAGGCAGAATCAGACAGGGGTGTCTGTGTGTGCATGTGTGAGTGTACATACACACAAGTATAGAAATACAGATCAAACTTTTTTTCTTAGTTGACTAATTTGGGCCATTAACGTGGTAATTCTCCAACCAGCATCACTGGTGACCCTAATTCCTATTTCTTTTCTTTTTTTTTTTGAGATAGTATTGCACCATTCTACAAGTTTCATTCAACAATTCTTTATTGATTACTTACCATGTTGCAGGCAATGTGATAGATGTGGGGGATGTGCAAACATATATTATATATGTATATATGTACATATGTATATATATATATATATATTTACCCATCTGCATTTCAGTGATGTGAAGGAAAAGCACAAGATGCTTTGAAGATGTATGATAACCTTGACCTAGGCTGGCTCTTCAGAATAAGCGTCTCTAGAAGAGTGAAGGCAGATCTAAGGTCTAGAGGAAAGATGAGGTTTATGTTGAGAGTAAGCAGATGAGGCGATAGGGGCTCATGGAATGTTTGGGAAACTAAAGGGAGGCTCATGTAGCTGGAACTCAGAGATCAAGAGGAAGAGCTGCATGGTGCCCTGTAGGCACGGGCTGTGGCAGGTTGTGCAGGACCCTGTTAGAACTATTGATATTCTGTTATTTCCTCTAAAAGCACCATAAAGGCCCTGCAATGCTTCAGCTGGAGAGTAATATAGGCAGTCTTGAATTTCTCTCCCTGGTGTGAGGAGAATGAGTTGGAGGGAGATAAGACTGGATGTGGGGAGGCCAGTTACGAAGAACTGAAGTGGTCAGGGAAGAGATGATAACAGCATGTCCAAATATTCTGTAAATCACCAGTCATCTATTTTTGTCTCTCTATGAAAGGAGAAAATTCAGTCCTCTGGTTTTGGCCATAAACCATTAAAGAAATTCTCCCCAAAGGATGCTGCCCTAATTGTCCCACACCATCCTCCAAATGTCCTTTAAAGGCACCTAGTGTGGCAGAAATGTGTGCTGGCGTTTTTCAAGTCTGTGTTTGTTGAAGGTCTTTTACATGCCGTACATTTTCTTTCTCTGCCAATCTAGCATTGCCCCGTCTGTGGCTGAGCCTTTCCTCCACAAAACTGGTGCTGACCTGATTTTGGGAGGCCACATCTGGGAGGAGCCTGAGTGGCCAGCTGAGTTAGCTACTGTCTGGAAACCAATGGAGACCTAATTCTCCACCTTGTTTGTGTCTCTGGTGGAGGGCAAGGGTGTCTTCGACTCCAGTGTCTCCCCAGTTTGTCTTGCCAGCTCCCACACTCAAAACTGATGCCCTTGGGGTCGACCCTGTGGCTAAGTGATTAAGTTCACGTGCTCTGCTACGGCGGCCCCGGGTTTCTCTGGTTTGGATCCTGGGCGCGGACATGGCACCGCTCATCAGGCCACATTGAGGCAGCGTCCCACGTACCACAACTAGAAGGCCCACAACTAAAATATACAACTATATACTGGGGAGATTTGGGGAGAAAAAGCAGAAAGAATAAACAACAACAACAAAACCAAAAAACTGATGCCCTTGGACGCTTATCTCCTTCTCCTCCTCCTCCTTCTCCTCCTCCTCCTTTTCCCCTCCTCATCCTTCTCCTCCTCCTCCTTTTCCCCTCCTCTTCCTTCTCCTCCTCCTCCTCCTTCTCCTCCTCCTCCTTTTCCCCTCCTCTTCCTTCTCCTCCTCCTCCTTTTCTCCTCCTCTTCCTCCCCCTCCTCCTACCTCACTGTGGTAATGCAATGGGGGTGGAGGGATTGGGGTGATGATTAGAGTGGTTAACTCTGATCTGTAACATCAGAATTGAAGGAAAGGGAAAAGGAGAGTGGAGCATCCCGTGGGGTCTTTCTTAACCAGTCATTGCATGTCACACTTGCAAAGGTAATGCCCAACTAGTGGCTCTCTCAGCCTAATTAAGCCTTTCTTATGTCCCCTAATACTGCATAGAGCCAAAAACCACATTAGCCATCTGACCCAGACCTAACAGCAGTAGATTTCCATACCTTTTATCCTTTGAGAACTAGATACCTCCTTGCATTGTACAGATGGGAAAATTGATAAACAAAGAACAAATTCATTCATTCATCCAAAACTTTGTACAAAGCACTCTTTGTATGGTAGGCTTTGTGCCAGGATAGGGAATCAGAGAAAAATGAGTACAAGTCTTTGCTGATGAGGAGCTCACTGCCTGATAAACCAGTGAACTAACCACAGCCTGGAGAGAGCTCTGAACTTGCAAGGGACTGATAGCTCATAGTGAGGAGGCCAGAGCGGGCTGGCCCTGGGTCCAAAGCTCCTACAGAGGCTAAATCAAAAGTCCTTTCTCTACTGGGAATTATTTTTTAGAGAAAACATCTAACCTGGTCAGCCTTGGAGTTAAATAAAATTTTTTCTCCTTATTTTGTGTTTTTCAAGCTGAGATTGTTTCCACTACACCTTATTAGACAGATAAATGTATATTTTAGTGCTTTAATTTGGATTCAGGAAAAGATTAATAATTTTGTAAAACTTATCCTAAGGCCACCAATATTGTAACTATTTAACAGAGTAAGTGCTGACTATGCGCTGGGAAATAATAGAGACTGTCTCATTTCCTGCTTAGATGTGATGTCTGATTAACTGTGTCTCAATAGGCATAATGCAACTTACAACATGCTGCTATAAGAGATGCACCAGTAGTGAAGATTTGGTGGTGCTTAGTGAAGGACAGAGCCTTTGCATCAGTCCTACAAGAATGGGCATGATGTCAACTAGTGGCTATGTACTGGGCAATGTCCTTCCAAGTATGATCCTCAATAAGCTATTTCACTCATTTAAGCCTGAGTTTCCTCACCTATAAAGAAAGGACGTTAATTAATAATATCTGTCTGCCTCATGCTGTGAGTGCTAAAGGAAATATTTAATGCTAACTCAGTCCCTGATGCATAGCAATAATGATGATGATGGTGACTGTGATGGTGATGATAATGATGATGATGATCATGGTGATGGTGATGATGATGAAGATGATGATGGTGGTGATGGATTATGATAATGATGATAATGATGATGATGGTGATGGTGGTGGTGGTGGTGGGATGGTGGTGGTGGTAGTGTTGATGGTGGTGATGATGATGGCTGTGATGAATGGCACCATTTCCACAGATGTCTTTGATAACCTTCAAACATGCTTCAGAGTTCTATACTTACTCAGTTCTTCCTTTCAGAGACTGATGCACACTGGTTAGAATGACAATTTCCCTGAGGCATTGTCCAGTCATTCACGAGGCCCCAGATGATGGAGTGGCATCTCCCAATTGGCAAACAAGGCTATGAGCCTTGCCTGCCCAGGGGTGTTGCCACCCAGACACCCACAGGCAGAAGATAGACATAGCAGAGGGATTTGACATCCGACACAAGAATTTTCTCTTGTCTTTCAATAGGAGGTTTATTTTCTATGTGGGAGAGTTTGATGGATATTTCTTATTTCTCTGTTTTCTGTCCTAGATGGTAAACAACACATTCCATTTCATTCTTTACAGTGTTTTATCAATAACAAGATTGCCTCTCTCTGCCTTTCTTGTAAGTAGTTGGATTCAAGATTCCATTTATAGTGTTTCCAATCAGGGAATTCTTTTTAGTCTGAGGAAGAATAGCAGAGAGCTTGAGAGGAAGGGATTTCTGGAGTTCAAATTTTGGGTCCCATATATTTGCAATATGGCCATGGGCAACCTTCTTGTACCCTCTGAGATCCATAATACCCATCTCATGCTTTTTGTCTCCCTCTGCTCTATCCTCACCCCCTTCTTCTCTCTAGTCTAATCTTTCTCATTCTTGATGATAGTGTCACCCAAGACGTTTGCAGCGAGCTCCCTTGGGCTGTCTGGTGCTCTCTTTAGTTAAGTGAGAACAGTTCTGGGATGAAGGCAAACCTTTGATTCCGCATGTTAGATGGATCCTAGCTATAGAGATGCTGCTCTGCTATGTAGAGAGAACTGGAACTTTCGAGATGCTCTTGATATGTCAGTAAGACACTGAGGATACCATATTGCAAGAGTTGGTGGAGTTGTTCACAGAAGAGCATTTCTTTTAAAAATAGCTCACAGCTCCCTCGTGCAGCTTGGCCCTTTCTCCCTCATTCTGATTCTGCTGCAGTCTGTAATCAAACATGAGTGAAAGCAGGTCTACCTAACCTTGAGATAAAAGCTTTCTTAAAAAAGAAAAGATAGTATTAAAAACTGAGTGCTTTCCAGAAAATGGAAATAGAAGATGAGTAATAATAACAGCAATGGAAACAAAAATAACAGCAAAGTAGTTGACCATTTACTCTGCACTTGGTGTCTCTCTAAGATCTTTATATGCATTATCTCATTCAATCCTTGCAAGAAGCTCAAGGGGTTTGTGCTAGTATTTCCCTAAATGTGCAGGTGAGGAAACTGAGTCATCAAGAGTGTAAGTCACCCCCGCAACAAGCACAAGTGATGGGCAGCAGAGTCAGGGTTGGCATTTGGTCCTTCTACTTTATGCTTCTTCCTAAGACACATGCCAGAGTTATGTCATTTGTTTCCCAGATTTTCGTTAGAATGCTGATATATAAAAGCAGCAAGGAATATAAAATGCAAATGAGCACAGGAGTCCTCAGTGGAGGATGGAGGGTTTCTTCACCTCAGCACTATCCACATTTTGGGCCAGATACTTTTTTGTAGTGGAGGGCTTTCCTACACATTGTAGGATGTTTTGCATCATCTCTGGCCTCTACCCACTGTATGCCAGTAGCACTCGTACCTCCGGTGTGACAACCAAAAATGTCTCCAGATATTGCCAAATGTCCCTTGGGGGGACAAAATTGCCCCATTTGAGAACCACTGCTCTAATATATTCTGTCACTCCAGGTCTTGATGTCAATCACAGGACCCAGTTTAACATCCTTTAGCTATCGAATCCCAGGTCCTTCCTTCATAGTTTGTGTTCTTGTCAATCTGACCTTTCCTAGATGCCAACAATCACTCTTCATCCTAGTGTGGTCAACAGTAAAATGAAGACAAGGCTTCATAGAACTAATGTGAATTTTAAAGTATGACCTTCCTCATAGATGACAATGTCAAATAATATTTATTAAAAGACCTACAACATTATGATTCTCAACAAATGCTAATCACACTTTGCACATTTCACCTAAACTGCAAAAGAAAACAAAATTAAACACCCTCTTCTCCTCCTTCCGTGAAAGAATCTAATAATCCACACTCTACACACACCACACTCAAGAATCGAAGAAATCTTGAAAAAAAATCTGTTGCCACATTTGACTATTTTGTATGTATACATTGAGTTAAGTAGACATGTGGAAACGTCTGGATAAAGAATGGCTTTCCTTAGTCTTTATCCATATGGCTGTGCCTCTCAGACACTACCTAACTTGATTTTACTTGACTATCAAAACTTAAGTAGGCTATGTATGGACTCAGTCCATGAAGTCTTTTGTTTAAAACACCACCATAGTGGCATAGATTTGCATTACAATGCTTCAGATTTTGATGTGGAATAGAACTCATTTCACATCCCTGCCACCAACTTTTCATTTTGATTGAAAAAGCAGATTTTCTATGTGTATATGTGTATATATGTGTGTGTTTGTGTATATTTGTGTGTGTATTTACATATTTATGTTAATGTATATGGGTGTATGTACATATACACATATATACACACATGCATAAACACACATAATCATACATATAAATATATTTATATAGATATATATATGTAATTCCATGCATTAGTGAGAAAAATTACATGGCTGACATAAAGCCATCTGTATTAGAGGAAGAAGTGAAAAAGAAAGTTTAACATCTTGGCCAATCTGCATAGAACATGCATACACAATGGCAGCCCATCTTGGAAGGCAAAAAACCATACTTTCCTGGCTCTAATGGCTTGATAATAGCCATTATCGGCAACAATGCAAATGAAAAGAAAATAAAAAGAGGCATTTTTAGGCACTGCCCATTAAGAGCAGCATACATATAAACTCATGAACTTAGAAAATAAATAAACAGACGGGTTGCTAAACAAAAGCTTGATTTCATTTCCAGTGCTGTCGACGGATAGTTTGTCATTAAAAAGATAGAGCTGTTTAAGCTGTCCTAAGGGAAAGACTTAAAGTGGGATAAAAAAGAATCCAGTGGAGTATGCAGACCTGAGCCAATTTTAAATAATTGCCATTTCACCATGAATCCAAAGAGACTGTATTGAGATATGGTCCATCAGGCACAGGGAGCGGGGCTTTCATTGGGAGGGGCCACATCCTCCACTCTCGAGCCCATGGGGGACAGCCCTTTGGCAAAGGTGGAGGAGTGCTTGCCTTTACTATGTGATAAAATGGCACTTAAAGGCATGTATATTTTCGTTGCTGGTTTCCTATGTGGCCTCATATATCTTTAGAAGATTGTCTGTTAATCCTGGAATGGAACTCAAGAGGTCGTTAGGTCCAGCCGCTCGCCTTACCCTCTCTAAATCAGTTTAGCCCTAAGTTCTTTTATAGCCGTCCATAACAGGGCACTGACTTTGTTTCTGGGTGCATTAACTCATTAAACGATTTGTATGCAGGGAGTTTACAATAGTGGCTGGTACATAAGAGCTGCTCAATATATGACCATTTTCACTTTATAATTATGATTTGTTTGGAAGGCAATTGATATAAGAGAAACTTTGTTGACTTCAGAATGAGACAGAACTACCTTCAAATTGTTGCTGTGTGTTCTTGGTTAAGGACCCAGCATCCAGGAGCCTTAGTTCCCTTATCTATGAAACACGGAGAATGGCACTTTGTACGTTTCATGACTGTTGTGAGAATTAAATGAGGAAACACTTGCAAAAGGAGGGGACCCAGTAAATTCTTAGTGAAAATCAGCTATTATTATCAACACTGCTGTTATCATTTGCATCTCAATGGACAACAATTATTTCTGTTATTGAAACTGTACATGTCTCTGAGATGGAAAATGAATGGTACTCTCATCTATTACTTTTGCCTTGTAGGGAAGTTATGTATTGAGTAATTTTCCTCTTGACTGGGAGCTGGCAGTAGAGTTTTATGGGGAAACAGAGAAGAAGGAAGATGAAGAAGAAGAGGATGGAGAGAAAAACACAGCGAGGATGCTGGGTGAGAAGAGGATTCTGGGTAGCATCCACGGTCCTTTGGAAGGGTGACAAAGAAGGTCCAAGAGAGCTCATTCAAAACCTCATTTTCACACTGGACATGGACTGTGCTGGGGCCTGGGACACGGTGCCTGGCTTAAGGAGCTGAAGGTCCAGTCGGGGAGAGAGGGAGGTAAACGGGCCCTTAGAATACAAGTGGCATTTACTAGGATGGGGTAGAAACTCAGAGATGGTGGTGCTTAACCCAGACCTAAGGCAACAAGGAGTACTTCCTGGAGGAAAATACATCTTGGTAGCAGCTCCTAAAGGATTCATAAGACCTAGGAGAAGATGGCAATGCTCTGCCACTTTTGAGTTATCTTGCTTAAAGTTTCTGAACTTCAGTCTCTTTTTTCTGTAAAATATAAAAAAAGTAATATGAATTATGCTGACTGTATATATTGTACTATACATAATACATGTAATATGTATATTATAATAGATGCTTCATCTGCATTTCTTGCTCATTCATTTATTCGGCCAATGCTAGCCTTTATTGCCAAGCTGAGGATCTTGGGCCAGTTACTCACCAACTCTGGTTTTCAGTTGGCAAGCAGAAGATTCTAAAACCTTACTCTTATGCTGTACAATTTGTACAATTCGATGAACAGGGCAGGACTTCTCTCTGGCAGATCTCTCTGTCTCTCTCCCTCCCTCTTTTGCTCTCTTGCTCTTTTCCTTCCCTCCCTCTCCTGCTATCCAGTCCCTCCTTAAAAGGCCTCAAGGCCTGCTGAGTACAAGAGGGCATATTAAATGCTGGGCGCGCACCCAATGGGGACCACTTCCCAGACCTCAGCATCTCCCTCCATAATTGAAGTGGAGGCTTTGAAATGTTCACTGCAGCTTTCTCTGAAGTTGCAGCTGACCAGTTTCTCCCGCTGCCTCCCAAACCTTTAATTTGTCAGTAAAATTGTTCAGTTTTCTTACGACCTCTCGGGGTTTTTCATCCCCCTGCGGCTGCGGAAATGGAGTCCGGTGGGCAATGCCTATTTTTACGAGAACTCCCTTGCACAACACTCTGGCTATCTCTGGGAGCTGCTTCAAAGGAGAATGGATGAGTGATTTCCTTCAAGGGCACCTCCGTACCCAGGGAATTTGAGTTTCAGTTTTTATTTCCTTGAGGACTAAGGATGTGTGTTGCTTGCTCCTAAACAGTGCCGCTGAAGAATGATTCCAAGAAATGCGTTTTTCTCTAAGCCATAATCCCAACTCTGCCCTTCATCAGCTATATAACTTAGGGACGTTACCTGAATTCTTTGCACACCTCACTTTCCTCTTCTATATAATGGACATTAAAATGTGACCTAACAGGGCAGATTCGAGAGTGAAAATTGTTGGCACACTATATTTGAATCACTAACACAGCTTTGGTACAGATGTTGGCACCTTCCCTGCCTTCAAGGGGAATATAATCTACTGAGCAAACCTAGAGATTTTGACGAGGTTTCAGTCCCAAATCTCCTCTTCCATTCTGGATTTGTAGACCTAGGGAGCTACACACACAATAGCAATAATTACGGAGAAAATATAGTGTCGATTATATTCTTAGCTCAGACGTGACTCTATAGCCTCCAGTTTAGAATTTCTTAGGATACAGCCTTGGAGTTACGGCTGTCTTCTTTCTCTCTCCTCTTTGAATCTACAATAGTTGGGCCTGCAAGGTGGATGCTGAGTCCTCTTAGCAGATCAGCTGCATGGATGAGGTGAGCTAGTCGGGCCCTTCCTTCTGGAGAGCGCACCAATTGATAGATGCTCTTTACTTTTCAGCACAGGGTGACCCTGTCCACCAGCAAACCATGGGCTGGCCCATCAAATGTCAAGCAATGCCATTGTTCTCGCTTGAAAAGGAGTTAATAATGTGGCAGGTGGGAGGGGAAGGGGCACGGAGGGTTAAAGATGTTGGTTGGTTTGTTTGTTTTCTCTATCGCTAACATGCAATGCTAAAACACGAGGGGAAGGGCCCACAAGTAACTCTCCTTCCGCAAGTGAGCAGGGGAGACATCTGTGAATTGAAACAGATCAGTACAAGTGCAACCCGCTGCATTCTATAATCAAGGGTTGGAAAAGGCCTACATTTTTATCAACTCTATTGCAGATACTACAAACAAGATGAAGAATGAGGCAAAGAAATTGTGAGGTGGCCTTAGGCATCAGCCACCTCTTAGGGACATTGCTCTGCGCTCTGCAGGTTCATTTCCCTGCTCAGGTGTAGGAATCTATTTTCAGACAGCCATCCTGAAGGCCTTTTTCCAGGTTCACAGAGCTATGGGAGGTAGAGTAGGAAGGATAGAAATGCAAAGTTCCTTAGCATCAGATGGCCCCATGTTATAGAGGATGGAGAAAGAGCTTGGGAGCAAGACATCTGGGAGACGGTTTATCTCTTTTCTGGTACTCGCAAGCTGAATGTTCTTAGATAAGTCACTTCCCCTCTCTAAGCCTCAGTTTTCTCATCTGCAAAATGGGGTGGATAAAACCTACTTCTGAGCTCTTGATATAATTTCATTTAAGCATCCAGCACACAAAAGTTTCTTAGTAAATGTTCGTTTCCTTTTCCTACACTACCCACAGGAGAACTCAGATACTGGACACCATCCATAGTGAAATGGGAAATGGAAAATGTGGGGATAATAAATTCCAACATCTGCTTGCTGGACATTTTATCTGTACTTGGAGACAGGGCGTTTATTGGGACAAGGTATGTTTGCAGTGATACATTATTAATAGTTTGTGATACCTTCTGGGTGATGGATGTCTCCCCTCAGGCATACAGCCACAGCTGCATTCTCTCTTGGGGAAAACAACAGCATCGAACCAGAGCAGATAGCTCCAAGGGAAAAAACAAAAAAACTTCTGATGCAGATTCTAGTCCATTTTGTTTTTCTTTGGGTGACTCAAAGGGTTCCTCCCACCTCCCACCTCATCAACATCATGAATCTTTTGCTTTGAATTCACAGCACTTCTGTTTAGAAGTCCTTCCTGGTATAGACACTACACTGATTAGATTTGCAAAATATCCTCTTTGGTTGTTTCATGATAAAGCTTAGAGACCCACAGTGCCTCACTATCTACTGTCTTCTCTGTGTCATGTGATAAGATCTTTGTCCTGGGTAAAGATTGGTTATCTTGGCAGCAGTTCAGGCAACAGTGATTCCAGAAGATAAAAACATGGAGTTATGCTATAGAATCAAAACCTTTGAAAGCGAACTAAGAGATTGAAGAGATCATCGATTCCTACTCTGGAGAAAAGTTGAATGTCCTGGTAAAGGTCACATAGGAAATTAGAGTTTGAAGAAGGGCTAAGAGTATTGGGGTCTGACACCATGCACTCATGATTATTAGGGCATGACTATCATTCTGACTTTATGAATATGCAAAGTATGTAAGATGGTGGGGGTGTCAGTGAGGACACGCCACTCTTCCATTCCACACTAGCTCTTCTTCACTCAATTCTTGTGATCCCAACATGGGTAAGATGCCTTCCATTCACTCACAGTGGGACAGACAGATGGAGTCGCTGTTCTTGGAGCCCTGCTAGCTACATTCCTGCTGTCATCTTGGGGAATATACTTAACCTCCTCCAGCTTTGGTTTCTTCACAGGTAGAACATTTAATAACAAGTTTTCCCCAACCTGAGTTAATTTTATTTCTGTGACTCATTTCATTGCTATTTATAGGGCACGTACTAGATGCCTGATAATATCTACATGCTGTGACATAGATAAAGCAGGATACAGCATTGTCCCTCCAGTTTAGAGCTTGGAATTCTAACACTAGGTCTTCTCTGACCAGATCCTGGGATCCTGGCTGAGCTGCGACTCTGTCAACATGGCAAAGAAGAGCTTTCCACTTTGGGGATCACCCTAGTAAAGGGTTGCATGGCCAGTGCAAGTTGAAAAGTTAAATGTCACCAGAAAGACTCAGCTTGGCTTTGTGTCAGGTATTAATAGGAATGAGCTTATTGGGGAGGGCTGCCTGGTTGTATTTTGCATCTATTAGGATCAAGGCATGCAGGCTACTACCTCCGCTAACTTTCCTCTCTTCTTCCTTTCTTCCCTCCCTCCCACTTTCAAACTTTTACTGATACCTGCTCTATGAGAGGCCTTGATCTAGGCATTATAAGAGCTATCAAGATGAATTGGCCTCTCTGTCCACGAAGCTCGTGGTCTACATGGGGAAAGGTAGTATTTCTTCTAGGGAGGCTTGCTGAGGGAGCGATATGGAGAGCATAGATCTGATCTAGAACGTTGACATCTCCAACAACATGATAGGAGGGTATCACCCTTTTTAAGACGACAATCTAATATGGTAGCTTATAGCTGACTTGGTTGTAGTTAGATTGTGAAGGCTGAGGACATTTCTTATCTATGGAGGTATTTAGCTTGATGAGTAAAATTTACTTGCCTAGAAGCCCATGATTTTATATAAGCTCTCTTCCAAAAGGTTTGGTCTTAGAGAACAAACACTTCCTGCATGTGTGTGTGCATGTGTGTGTGTGCATATGCGTCGAGCTGTCTAGGTGCATGTTACAGAGGCATAGATCCATGGGGCACTACTCTTCTATCTGGAGCGTGTTCCTAAGCACCTCCCACCTTCATCTGTCAATCAGAACCTTGTGCTCTCTCATGAGGTAACACATCAGTGTTTACCCATGACAGGGTGAATGTCCTCTGAGAAGAATCTGTTGAATAGTGAAGACAGTGAAGTTCCATAAAGAGTTTGGTTAAAAGATCTTTTGGTGGTTTTGATAATGGTCATTCTGAGGGGAAATTGGTCTAACATCTCAATCTAGGGAACTTGTGTCACCATAGGGACCATTTAGAGACATCTTGCTACAGGGTCTGGCTTAGAAATCTCTTCTCTGACTCAAATTGGTTTCCTCATCCTTTCTGCTTCCCTCTTGCAGCGGCAGAGAACTAGTCCTCAGCCCCCTGCTCTTTGAATGCACCACCACCCCCATTTCCCAGTTTTTCACAGCCAAATCCACCACCGCCCCCTTATTTTCCTTATTCTCTTGGTTAAACACACAGACTCTTTTTGGTTTATTTGTTTTTAAAGTTGGAAATCTGGAGGAAGAAGGAACTTAATTATTATTAATTGATCTCTCTCTTTTTTTTTTTTCAAATAGGACTTTAAAACAACCTCATTGCTAGGTCCATTTAAAGAATTATTTTATTTAATATTACTAATAACTCTGTAAGTAAACATTACTCTATTCCCAATTTATAGGTAAAGAAACTGAGGTACCAAATGATTAAATGACTTGCCTAATATTACATAACTAACAAGAAGTTGAACTTTTATAGATTTCATTGCTAACATGCAGGGGAAAATGGAGATGAATTAACAAAATAGGAAAAGCTGGGACATTTGAAAGTTATAGAATTCTTAAAAGATCCTCATTGAACTCTTTTTTTGGTTGGTCCCTTTGGTATAAAACTCTTCCATTCTCTTCTTCATTATCTTTCTGTCCCATCCTTTACTCAAGGAAGGTCAAATTATGTCATTCTTTGGGAAAAGCTATGCTGCTATAATTGTTTAAAAATGCATGATACAGTTAACTTCTCAAAATAGTTCAAAGTTTTGAAAATGAATCATGTTTCAAACAGTCATCAACAGCAGGCCAATTTGCCTGGCATTAGGTGGTTTCCTAGATGCAGAATTTACCAAATGATTTCACTTTGTTCCATCATCTATTCCTGACAGCATTTAAGAATCATGAAGGAACTGAAGATTTCTTGAAGAATTCCTAATGCTAATAATTGTGGTTGTCATTTATCAAGCCCCTTTATGCAACAGACACTCTGTTAAGGTCTTTTTATACACACCACCTCGTTTGACCATCATGGCAACTCTATGAGGTGAAGATTACTATCTCGAGCTTTCACAATGGGGATAATAAAGCTTGGGAATGTTAAGTAATGCTCCTAAGGTTACAAAGCTAGTAATTAGCGAGCTGGAATAAGAATAGAAGTGTCCCTACCTTAAAAAACCCCACTGATGGAACCAGCTGAGCCAATCTTCCATTTAGTGGCTAGATTTTCCTGTTGAAAGAGGCAGATGCCACAGGATCAAGAAGACAGAGCACTTTGATGACCTCCTAACTATAATTCGGACAAGATCTCATCATCTATCAAGGTCTTAAGGGGAGATTTTGCTTCTAAAGCCCTCAACCAATTGGGATGATTTTCTGTCATCATCCAATAAAATGACAAGATACCTGTCAACACGCATATGGCTCAGTCAACACCAGATACTAACTGAATTGTACCCTTTGAGACAGTTTCAAAGAAGACCAAGAGAAGCACACCCACAGCAGACACACAGCAATAGTACAGCTCTTGGAAAATTGCCTCACTTAACAAAAAGAGTAATTAACTGAGTAGTTCTGGAAGCAGTCACTAGTTCTCTCCATGACGTAGGCAGGATACTTTTCTCCTTTGTGCCGCTCTCTGTTCTTCTGTAAAAATGGGTATGTGATTTAAGAGGTCCTTGGCAAATGTAGATTTTTAAGAGATTATTTGTTTTGTATCTTTAATCTAAAACAAGATTATTCCCCCCACAATTTTTAAATATAAAACCAATTGTAAAATTGTGTGTGCGTATGTATGTAGTTAAATTGAAGATATGAAGAAGGAATGTAGAAAATTCTCAAAACTTAGAATATTTATAATTCGTGTATTTATAATACTCACGTACCGAGGGCTTAACACACCTTAATGTGTTGAGCATTTTGTGTACATTATTTGTAGTAAAATGTGTGATAGAATAAAATCTCCACTTTATAGGAGAGCAAACTGAGGTTTAGTGAAGCTGACTGACTTGCTCAAGGTCACCCTTCTCACAAGCCCATGTTGGTCTGATGCCAAACTCTTCCCTTTCTCACTGGCACACTGACCAGAACTGCCTCTCCCGCCTGCCCGGCAGAGCACATAGCTAGTACTAGCCCGCTTGAAATGGCAGCATCGTTTGGTATGTGATCTGATATCAGGCACATGTTCCATTCGCCTAAAGATGCCAGACCCAGCCTGTGCTTAAGAGTCAAACCAAATTCCAGCAAATACCAAACTGAGGGACTCGATTAGATAAAGATGCTCTGCTCGGTGAGTCCCATGAGATAGTGAAGACCTGGAGGACTGAGATCTTTCTGGAAGATGGGTAGATAAGTCCTCCCAAGGCAAATTCCTAAGCTCTGCTTCTTTCTGTTTCCTGCCACTTTAATAAACTCCCACAAGACCCACATGACCGTCTGAAGAGTCTCATTCAATAGCAGCTTCTTCAGATCCCAGGTATTTGCAGGTTCCGGGCAGCCTCTGGGTGACCCTGTGTGGACAGCCTTTACATTCCAGTGAGTGACATCATTGAAGAAATGCTCCTGCTCTCCGAAGCAGAGGGAGGCGAGTGCTGGTACGTGCTGGCTCCTTATACACGTGTTCAGCACAGCTCAGAGCAACTGAATAAGGCAGATGGCATGCCCACTTTTCAGACGAGCAAAGTGAGGATTAGGGGAGACAATGCTTTCCCCATGGATCCAGGCGAAATCTGAGATTCTGAACCTACGCTTCCTGACTCCAAAGCCAGTCTTCTCTTGCCACACTCTTCCTTCCTCACCATTTCCTTTAAGCATTCAGGATCTGTTTGGTGTCTCAGGCTAGTACAGAATGGCCCTCCCCTTAAAAGCTGAGCATGAACTCTGAAGAGCTCATTCTCACCCTCTGGGCGGAGTCCTCTCTTGGAGCTCAGATGTCGCGTGTGGTTGCAAAGCTGGATCCATGCATGATGGAGACAATAATGCTGCGGGGGAGTGGTGGGGAGTTCACTGGTCACAAGCCAGTTGGCTCAGGGGACTGTCTCTCTTCTCTTTTCTGGAGCAAGCAGTGTTATGTCTGGCCATGCTTATCTGCTCTGGTGCCCAATTCCACAGCCATTTCAAGTCTTGCCTCTCCCCAAAATGAGCACTTACACTTCCATGGATCACCCTGTTGATATTTCTAGCCATGTCACTCCATCTCAGAAAACAAATCAGGAGTGACAATCTGCTACTGTATTTTCAGCTATAGCTCATAATTCGGTGTAAAGCTTGTCATTGTCTAAGAAACAGATCCCTGTGCAGGGAGCCCATTGGACACCAGAATGAAACTGACTAAATAAAAGCAGTTTCACTGAACAATTTGCAAATATCACTGCTTCTCGCCAAGCCTTTTTGGCAAAATCATCTTGAGTGACTCGAGAGCTTTTCCAGCCAGAAAGAGATTTGAGTTACCTTATGTGTTCCTCTCTCCTTTTTCTGATGTAAATCTTTCCTTAAAGCCACATAAGTCTCAGACAATAGCAATGTCATTCAGGGGAACACTGGCATTTATTTTTCAGGAAACATTATTTACTGTTTTTCTTTTTCACAGGGAGGGGAGGAACCTTATTTTAGAGGCCAAGGTAATATTTACTAGAGACAGTTTGGTGCTGCAAAAAAGGAAGGGGTGCGTGAGTGTGTAGACATGTTTGCGTGTGGGGCTGGGTGGCAATGGGGAAGAAGATGTTACTGGAGCTGTGTCTCCTGGGGAAAAATGTGTGAGATTCTCTGTTTCTCGTAGAGCTTAAGATTGCAGAAAGGATCTCTTTAGGATAGGAAAGAAGTATGGCATGAAGGATAATTGCAAAAATCCTGGCATAGACATCCGTAGTCATGGATTCTAGTCTGAATCTAACCAACCAATCTAATTTTCATCTATAAAATTGGGTAAAAAAAGAAGCAACAACCCAAATTGATACTTATGTGATCATGTGCCAGACTCCACATGAAACTTAAGACAATATGTCATTAGCCCAGTTTTCCACTTGACAAAATCAAAGCTCTTCCAGTTAATCATTCTTTTGAGACATATTTTTGTGGCTCTTACTAAGGGAAGATGCCATTATGAATAGAACAATCCTGTCTCCTTTCTTTGTGGATCTTATAGCTAGTGACTGAGATCACATAGCTAAAATATCAGCATCCGGACAAGGAAATCAGGCCCCATGGACTGAGGCCTGGGTTCTTCCTACTGTCCTGCTGCACCCAGGACAGTCTCAGTTGATGGCTGATCTTCAAGCATAATTATAAACGGCCAGTGTGCTAGTTTGGATGATAAATTACATGCTTACACAAATATGATGCCCAGGGTTCCTTCGAAGACTTACAGGTGGACGATTTCTTTTAGGATACCCAGGTGAAACTAGGGCAGGACATCAGCTGAAAGTTTCAGTCCAGCAGAACTTTAAGAAGTTTCTGGAATCAACAATTTACTGACCCATAAAGTTGGAATAGGAGATAGGAGACATTGTGTAGAGACCTGGAAGGTTAGAGCTTTTAAAGGGCTCTTATCAGAAGATCTAAGACCCATTTACAGATGAGAAGAGAAGCCCAGAAACAGGAGCTGACTCAAAGAAGGTTCAACTCAACATGAATAAAACAACAGATCCCAGACACTAACCAGGTTTTCTGGACTCTGATCCAGACTTCTATCAATCTTCCTACATCTCTATTTGGTTGTGGTCCTCAAAGCCATGTGATTGCGTAATAAAAGAAAGAGAGAAGCTGGAGTAATAGAGGGCGGGAATCTTGCAAGATGGAGCTGCTGGTGCTTTGAAGCTGTTTGCAAGGAGAGAGAAAACCAAACCTCCTAATGAAGAACAGTCCACAGGACTATTTGGCCTGTTTTCCTTCGTTCTTTCCAGTTACTTTTAAATTCTTGTTATTTTCCTTTTTCAAAAGCACGGTAGGATTTTTTGATAGTAGAATATGCACAAATATGTAAATATATAAATATATAGTATATATCAAAAATCTAATTCCACCACTAACAGATAAGCCTGATTAAACGCCCAAGGATAAAGCCTGCTAGACATCATCTATGCATACATATATTACCTTTGTTACCACAATAAGATCACACTGTTTGTATTATCAGGTAGTCTGTTTTATTTGTTTTCACCTACTTAACCATATGCCTAACCTTGCTGATAAAATTCTTTGAGTCTTCCGGAGGTGACTTGAGGAGGACAGGAAAGGCTTTCTTCCAACCCTCATCACTGGAATAGCCCTTCCCAGTCTCCTACGGATGCCAGGAATTCCATTAGCGCCACCGCATTCTTGTGGACCCGTGGATTAGCATATAGATGCCAGGAGAGCCAGGACAGGAGGCCCTTATCGGTAACTGAAATCAAAGCCCTATCAAGCTGCTTGGATCCTACTAAGCAGGCAGCCCGAGAGATTTCTGGCAGGAGGGAGAAAGGACTAGGGAAGTGGGATGTATAATGTATGTCACTGGAAGGAAGATGAGGAAGGAGAGAGCTCCAGGCACTGCTCCTCAAGAGGCCGGACAGGGAAAGGCAAATGAGCAACAGGAAAAGACCTGAGCTCAGAAACCTGGACATGTGAAGCACGAGAGAATGGAGCTGAGAGAAAAACAGAAGACTCGCCCTGCTGAAAGTGTCATGTTCAAGAGTGTCCACGTCCTCAGTATTAAAAATGTATGAGAGCCAGCCCTGATGGCCTAGTGCTTAAAGTTTGGCACACTCCACTTCAGTGGCCTGGGTTTGGTTCTCGGGCATGGAGTTACACCACTTGCCTGTCAGTAGCCATGCTGTGGCAGCAGCTCACATAGAAGAACTAGAAGGGCCTAGAACTATAATATACAGCCACGTCCTGGGGCTTTAGGAAGGAAAAAAAAGAGAGAGAGGAAAATTGGCGATAAATGTTAGCTCAGGGCAAATCTTTCCCAGCAAGAAAAAATATGTGTGTGTGTGTGTGTGTGTGTGTGTGTCTGCAGTTTCATGAAAAAAAATTAAAAAAATTAAAAACCTAAAAATATTAAAATAAGAAATATGTGATAATATTGCTGTTCATATCTCTCTTCCTTTCCTCCTTCCTTCCTTTCTTCTTTCCCCTCTCTCCTCCCTTCCTCCCTCCCTCCTTTCTTTCTTTCTTTTGCAAAGTATTTATTGAAAGGTGGCCATGTGCCAGGAGGTCTCTGCATGCTGGCTTGTGATGATGAGCACAGCAGACACGGTCTTGTCCCCATGAAGCTGACAGCCCAGTGGTGGAGTCAGACTTTTAACACAGAGATAATTACATAATTAAATCTTGTTACAAGTGCTAAGTGTAAAGGATGAAAATAGCAGAGTTCTATGAGAGAGAATGACAGAGTGGGACATAAATTAGCCTATAGGGTCAGAGATGGCCCACTGACACTGTGGTATTTAAAGGAAATCTGAAGAATGAGTAGGGACCGGGCAGCCAAAGAGACAAGGAGAGGGCTCTCCAGGGAGGAGAATAGCATGAACAGAGGCCTGGAGGCTGGAAAGAGCAGAGCAGGGTGGAAGATCAGAGAGTCTGTGCCCTGTGGCTGGAGTTTCTCCAGCAGTAAGAGGGGATAGCCGGAGGTGGGGCCCTTAGACGATCTGTTAGGGATTTTAGATGTTTGAGGAATTTTATGCAGAAAAGTGATATTTTCCTATTTCACTATTTTTCAAATTATTCTGGCGGCTCTATGGAGAATTTATATCCAATATTTTTTAAAACATGTTTCTTTTTTTTTTTAATCACCCATTAAAAAAAAAATATGGGAGACCAGCCTGGTGGCATAGTGTTTAAGATCGCACGTTCTGGTTCAGCTGCCTGGGGTTTGCCAGTTCGGATCCTGGGCTCAGACCTACACAGGGCTCATCAAGCCATGCTGTGGTGGTGTCCCAGATAGAAGAACTAGAAGGACTTACAACTAGGATATCAACTATGTACTGGGGCTTTGGGGAGGAAAAAAAATGAGGAAGATTGGCAACAGATGTTAGCTCAGGGCCAATCTTCCTCACAAAAAAAAAAAAGACCCTAATGTAGGTGTTGTCTCTCTGAGTTGAAAGTAGTTTGTATTCCATGGAAATTTTCTGAAGTTCTGAAAAGGTAGATCCATTCTTAGCAAAGCCAAAGCTGTGCTTCAATGGCTCATATTTTTTGCCTACTTATTATTTGCCAGGCATTTCACTAAGACATTTGCATGGATTATTATTTTTTTTTTACTTAAAAAAATAAAATCCATATAGTAACTTTATGCAGGAAACATGATTATTCCCATTTGACAACTTAGGTCATAACAGACTCATTCAACCGCTCCCCCGCCCCCCACCCCGCCCTGGCCCAGTAAACTGGAATTGATTCCCTTCGCCTGGAATCTGTGCTGGTCCTGACTGCCTTAGGCTGCTGCCCCAAGGGGTCTGCTGGTCCCCAAAGTCTCTCCCTCCCATCCTCTTTGTTGTCAGTGCCCTGGTATTGATTCTGACTCTTAGCATCCCTGTGGACAGCAGAGCGGAACTCTGCCCAGTCTTTTTGCGCCATCCCATCTCCTTCTAGTGCTATATCAGACTGCTCCCCTGCTATTCATGGGGTTTTCAGGCCAATTTTTTCACAAGTTGATCACTAGGTCCTTCTTCCTACTCTGTCTTTGTCTGGAAGCTCTGCTGAAACCTGTCCACCATGGGTGACCCTGCTGGTATTTGAAATACTGGTGGCATAGCTTTCAGCATCACAGCAACACAGACAGCCACCGCAGTATGACAATGACAGATGGGCAGTGTGGTTCCCTGATCGGGAAACAAACCCAGACCTCGGCAGTGAGAGCCCCAAATCTTAACCACTAGACCACCAGGGCTGACTCCCCCATCCTCTAAAATGGCTTAAATTTGCTTCCAAATAGTTTGGACTATAGGTCAAATTGTGGACCTTTAAAGACAGCTTTTCTCTTATATTTAGAAAATGTACTTCACGGTGGAAGGAGAAATTTCTGGATGTCTAGAAAACCTTACCAGGATGGAAAGAAAAAAAACCCTCTTATCAGCTGCTTCTGTCTGCTGCTGCTTGGGCTCTGGTGACAACTGATGTCTTAAAAAGGGATAACATCTGTTGGTGATTCTTAGTGACAGCGTCAAGATTGGTTGAGCTGGGACCTCAACCCTTGGGCTGCAGGGCCCTCCACGGAGCATCTGGTTCAGCCCTTTGTCTTCAGACTGGGGCAAACCCAATCAATCAACCCATCCATCAGTACGTGGTACCTGTTAAGACGTGAAGGATCGAGATATGAGGTAACATTTAGGTTCAAGAAACAACTGGAGAATACTGTAGCATTTGTTAGGTTGCAAAGCAAGTGTTCTTTCCAGGTCAAAAAACCTGAAACTCAAAACCCAACAATTTCTAGTTTTAAATTTTATAACAATTAGGAAAAATAGGAACTGCAAATAGCGAATTAAAATGCAACATAAGAACTTTCAAAAAGACAATTTTTAAGAACTAATATTTCTTTTTCCAGCTCCCACAAGATCTCTTTGTATGCGTTGTGTATGCTCACGCTGATTTGCAGATAAGCTAACTGGATGTCAAGCTGACACACAGTCATTTCCCTTCACTTCTATAAACTTTTCCCCTTTTTGTACAAACCAAGTCTGGTGGACACGTTAAACATATCAGTTCTTTGAGTGTTTACTTTTATAGATAATATTTCTGTGTATTTAATTATAGTCCAGTATCTACTCACTAAAGAAAATAGGGAGAGGGTAGATAAGCAGAAACAGCCATCTCAAAGTCCATGTGCCAGCTACAATAGGTTTTACTGTTATGGGAAATTGCAATTTCTTCTAAATCATCTTCTTTTCAATCTTTTTTTTTTTTGCTCAAGTAAAATGCTCATCCATAAATTGAAATTTGGAAGAGTTTAAGAACAAAAGCAGAAACTAGTTGAAAAATGCAAATAAAGCTATGGTAAGTATTGATAAATCTGTCTTCTACCCCTAGGCATTGTTTAATGTAAGCATTAAAATACTATACAGACAACTTTTACCGTTTGGCCACTTCTTTTGAGATTTTTAAATTTTTTTTTCTTTTGGAGGAAGATTAGCCCTGAGCTAACATCTGCTGCCACTCTTCCTCTCTTTTTGCTGAGGAAGACTGGCCCTGAGCTAACATCGTGCCCATCTTCCTCTACTTTCTATGTGGGACGCCTGCCACAGCATGGCTTGCCAAGCAGTGCCGTGTCCACACCTGGGATCTGACCCAGCGAACCCCGGGCTGCTGAAGTGGAACATGTGAACTTAACTCCTATGCCACTGGGCCAGCCTGTGACACATTATTTTTAACTAAAATCCATACTTTATTCAGAGTTCCTTAGTTTTTACCTGACATCCTTTTTCTCGCCCGGCATCCCATACAGGACATCACATTACATTTAGTTGTCCTGTCTGCTTAGCTCCTCTTGGCTGTGCCAATTTCTCAGGCTTTCCTTGATTCTGATGCTCTTGCAAGTATTGAGAAGTATTTTCAGATATTTTCTAAAATGTTGCTCAATTGAGATTTGTCTAATTTTTTTCTCATGATCTGACTGGGGAGTTAGGAGTTTTGTGGAGGAGGAACACGGGTGAAGTGCCCTTTTCATCATATCATAGCAAGGACACATACTATTAACATGCCTCACATCACTGTTGATGTTGACCTTGGTCACCAGGCTGAGCTAGTGTTGTCAGGTTTTTCCCTGTAAAGTTACTATCCACCCCCCCTTTCGATACTGTACTTTTTGGAAGGAAGTCACTATGCAGCCAATACATGGGACTTTATCTACCTCCTTGAGAGTGGAATGTCTACATAAATTATTTGGAATTTGTATGCATGGAAGATTTATCTCTTCTTCCTATCTATTTATTTATTCAATCATTTATTTGCATCAGTATGGTCTCATTGATATTTATTTTATACGTTGGGTTACAATCTAACACTACTTTGTTTATTTGGTTGCTGAGATTGTCCCCACTTTGGCCATTGGAAGCTCTTCCAGTTGGCTCCTCTATCCTTTTGATATATTCCCATCATTGTGAGTTTTCTTGCATCTTAATTCTGGCTCTCTGTCTCTGTACATGCTTATGAACGCAACTGCTGTAAAGTGTGTGGAAATTTTGTGTGTGGGTGTGTGTGTTTTAAATTGTCATCATACTAATGGTGACGATGATTTAGACAGAGAAATCATATAAGAAAGCTTAAAACAACAAGACACCAACTTTATTTAAGGGGCATAGAGCCTTTCCTTGGAATCAGACACCAGGGTTTCAGAATGACTGTGAGAGATTATTACATTAATGGCCCTCAATAAATCATATTTTCTAAACTCCATGCCTTGAGAAGATCAGCACCCCCCCCCAACACACACACACAGATTGACTCCAGGCTTGACAATGTGAATTTCTTTGGCTAATGCTGTGTGAGCAAACTTGACACAAGAAAGGCTCGATGAGCACTTGCACACAAGCATGCACTCTTTTAATTTTTGTACCACTGTGTGAGAAACAAGGGCTATCCTGCTAGAAGGGACATATGGGAGAGACCAGCCCCCCAGCTGACAGCCCCAGCTGGGATGTAAATACATCCATCTTATAACAACTAGCCTGACTTGGGCACCTGACAACTGTGCACACGTGCATGACCCAGGGGGGTCTACCAGAAGAACTGCTCAGCTAAGCTCAGCCCCAAATGCAAACTTGTGAGCAAACAAATTGCTTATTACAATCTAATATATTTTGGGTAGCTTGTTGTGTTGAAAATGATAACAGACAGAAGAGCTATACCGGAAGTGGGCTTCAAATCCATGTAGAGAGAGAATATTAGTTTCTGGAATTTCAGCTTGTTATTTTAACTCCCTAAACTTCAGTTATCCATGCCCTGAGGGGAAGAATACTCCCTACTCCCGCTCATTGAATCGAGCTTTCCACCAAAGGAGATGGTGCTCCTCCACTGTCCCAGCCAGGGCTGGAGCACAGAACTGCCTCTCGCCAAAGCTTCCTCTGCCTCACCCGTTTTACTAAAGCAAAGTCACTAGAATATTCCTTCTTTTCTCAAACACAATGTTAGCTGAGTCAGAGTCCCTTGACGATAAAGAATATTACAAATTAGGCTCATTGATGCAGCAAAAAGGGGATTATGAACCAATGCCTCATCCACAAAAACTGCAGTCCTGGGATGTGCTGGTTGAGTGCTAGTTGGAACATTCTGACATGGCCTTCCAATGCCATTTATATAAAAGGATTTGATTCCAGAAAAGAAAGGAAGCCAAACCAAGCTTTTCCTCCTCCTTTCCCAGCACCTAGAAGGAATCCTGAGTGCTGGGCTGTACTTTGTAGATTTAATGCCAGAATATAAACATGCGCCTTGGAAATAGAGATCTGTGAGCATGGCATGGGGAATCAGACATTCCAGAGAAGCACATATGGCTGAGAAATAGGGACAGAGACTCAGCGCTCCATTCTTCCTGTTGCAAAGCAAGTTATGCAAAAACTTTCTGGGTTTAGTTTTGGTTGAGTAAGAGCATTTAAGACTGAGGCTGGACTGGTACACTGTCATCACGGATTTACTCTTAATCTTTTCTCTCTGTCACTCTACTAGATGTCACTATATCCAAATTGACTAATTGAATGCAAGTGGTTATGTATCTTGACATGTTGGGCAAATGGTGTTCAAGTTCTGACCTATTAACAAAGCAATTATTTAAATTATCTCAGTTTCAGTGTTTCTCCATCTGCCAAGTTGGGTTTAGGCAACTTCATTTCTTAAATGCCATTCAGGATCTTAACACATACATGTCACACACACACACATATAAAGAAACATAAACACACATGTATAAATAACTGCATACAAATAGACACCCATGTACACATATAAACACACACATTTTTTCCACCATCACCATCACCACGATTATTGACTGACTGAATGAGTTCTTATATAACCTTCTAATATCACTTTTAGCAGGACTAAGCCCAGGGGTAAGACGAGCTGGTAAGGCACTGTCAGAGCACCCAGTTAGTACCCAGACATAGGAATGAGGGTGGTGAGCTTCACAGGGAACCTTGGGGGAGGGGCGTTCAACATGTATTGTAACCCACATATCCTTCCATCCTCCCTGAGTAAAAATTTCCACATTTACTCTCGGAAGGGAGCAGTCAAAAAGATCTGGAAGTCCTGGATTCTGGTTCCACCTCTTCCACTGCCTTACTTTGTGACCTTGTGCAAATCACTTACATTCCTGGACCCTTAGCTTCTGCTGCTCTAAAATGAGAAGGTGATGGCTTCCATTTCTAGCCAAGATAGAGTAAGCTCACAATATCCTACCTCTCCTACTGATTATAATTAAAATCTATAAACTGAATGCAAAAAGCAATTACCTGGAGTCTCTGAAAAGTAAGACCTTGCAAGCTGATTGGGGACAGAAGTGAGAATTTTAAGAATGATCAATATGGTAGTGGGGTTTTCTTTCTCCTTTATCTCCCAGCATTGACCTAAGTACAGAAGAGCACGTCCGGTGTGGAGAGCGAAAGCCCTGAGAGAAGTTCTCTGTAGTCAGAAGAGGGGCCACTGAGAACCAAAAAGTATGAGGTCACTGGAGCCAGAGAGCCACTTTTTATTCATCCTTCCCCTACCCCAGTTTTATTGAGATATTATTGATATATTACATGGGTAAGGTTAAGATATACAGTGTGACGATGTGATACACATATATATTGCAAAATGATTACCATAATAAGGTTAGTTAACACCTCCATCCCCTCACATAATTACCATTTTTACTGTGATGATACTATTTAAGATTTACTCTCTTAACAACTTCCAAGTATATAATATCTTCTTTTCTTCTTTCCTCCCTCCTGGCTGTCCTCAGAGGCCAGCGTGTGTTGCTGCATGATGGTGGCAGCAGTGTGGAGGTGTGGGCACTGAAAGCCCCGGGAGAAAATCCTATCTCCGTGATCAGATAACCTATGCTGTGAAGGCCACCTGTGGGAGGGGAAGCCACATTGTGTGATTATTTTTCTCACACTGCTTTTCCCTGAGGTCATCCTAGGAACATGGAAATGACCAACAGCAGATAAACTCTGAGAACACTTCTTTCTGGTCAGAGGAACAGGAGCAGGGAAAAGCGACTCTCAAGAGCTGGAGAGTGTAAGGGAATCCTGGAGAGAAGAAGACTGGAGGATTCTCCTAATTCTGTGGATGAGCATCAGAAATCCTGAGCTCACCCCTGAACTGCACACATACAGAACAGACCCGAAGAATCATAGCAAGGCTCTGAGAAGGGATCTAGATTGGAAGCCATGACCCACGTTTGGTGATGGTTTGTGTGGCCACACTAAGCTGTGAGTGGTGCACGTATGGATGAAGCACATGCAGAGAGCACAGCAAAGCCTTTGGAAATTGGACATATATCGGAACCTCTGGCCACAGAAGGCAAGACAGAACTTGTGATCTGTACCTGACCTACCCTGTCAAAACAAACAAAATGACATCAGTATTCTCCAGAAGATTTCAACAGCAATCGGAGTCTCCTAACATATTTAACCTGTACAGGATACAATTAAAAATGAATTACATAAAGGGAACCGGGAACCAGAAAACTGTGACATTCTCAAGGTGGGCATCGGCAGACTATGATCCCTGGACCAAATCTGCTTCACCACCTATAAGGCTCATAATGTCAGAAGAGAATCTACGTTTATAAACATTGAAAAAAATCAGAATAATATTTTTTAAATGTGAAAACTTTACATAATTCAAATTTTAGTGTCCATAAATAAAGTGTTCTTGGTATATAGCCACACCCATTCATTCCTCTATTGTCTATAGCAGCTTTCATCTACAATGCCACATGTCAGATGAGTCATTGTAACAGAAACCGTATGGCTAAGCCACAAAGTCTAAAACAATTACTATCTGATCCTTACAGAAAAAAATGTGCTGACTCCTGCTAAGCAAAAACAGAGTCCAAACAAATACCAATTTTTGAGATAACTTAGATGTTGGAATTATTGGGCAAAGACTTTAATGCAGATATTATAACCATGGTCAATAAGGTAAGGATTAGTTCTCTTGAAATGAATGGAAAGATAGACATTCTCCAAAGAGACATGAAAACTATAAAAACAAAACCAAATGGAAATTTTAGAACTGAAAAATACGATATCTACAATTAAAAAATCACTAGATGGACTTAGTAGCAGAATGGAGATGGCAGAGTAAATGTCAGCCAACTGAAAGATGGATCAAAAAAATTATCCAAACTGAAGAACACAGAGGAAAAGGTTGGGAAGGGGGAAAACAGGGCCTCAGAAACCCATGAGACAATACAAAAAAGGTGTAATGCTTATGCCATTTGTGTCTCAGAGGAAAACAGAGAAAGATTGAGGGCAGAAAAAATACTTGAAGAAATAATGGCTGAAAATTTCCCATACTTGGCAACAGACAGAAATTTACAGCTTCAAGAAGCTCAGAAAACTCCACCCAGGATAGACTCAAATAAAATTATGCCTAGACACATCATAATAAAGCTCCTGAAAACCAAAAATAAAAGGGAAATGTAGAGCCAAATAGTTACTGCAACCTCAACAAAGTCTAAAAATTAAAGTGATAAAGAGGTCAGTCACAGAGAGAGAAATTTGAAATAAACATGGAACTTCATGGTCGTAAGAAACTGTAAATATTGTGGCGCTCTGAATATTTTGTCACACATGGATGTTTTTATCTGAGCAAAGTGAAGGCCAGAAAGATTGAATGGCTTGGCCAAAATAACTTTCAGGCAAGTATGCTCAAAAAAAGAAGACCAAGAGACCAAAGGAAAGGAGGGAGGAAGGAAGGGAGGGAGAGAGAGAAAGAGAGACTGAGAGAGAGGAAGCAAGGAAGGAAAGAAGGAAGGAAGGAAGGAAGGAAGGAAAGAAGTAGGGAAGGAAGGGAGGAAAGAAAAGAGAAGAAAGAAAAGAAAGGAGGAAAAAATAGCAATGTGTGTAGAGTGGATGATGTTAGTAGGGATCTTAACACTGACTCTTATGACCATATGTTTTTCTCTAGGAAGAAGAAAATGGTGATTTTTGTTTGTTTTTGAGGAAGATTAGCCCTGAGCTAACTGCTGCCAATCCTCCTCTTCTTGTTGAGGAAGACTGGCCCTGAGCTAACATCCGTGCCCATCTTCCTCTACTTTCTGTGTGGGACGCCTGCCACAGCATGGCTTACCAAGCGGTACCATGTCCACACCCAGGACCTGAACCGGTGAACCCCTGGCCGCTGAAGCAGCACGTGCGAACTTCATCTCTGCGCCACCAGGCGGCCCTGAAAATGGCGATTTGTTTTTTTTATTGAGTTAATGATAGGTTACAATCTTGTGTGATTTCAGTTGTACATTAATGTTTGTCATTCGTGTTGTAGGTGCACCATTTCACCCTTTGTGTCCACCCTCCACCCCACCTTTCCCCTGGTAGCCACTAATCTGTTCTCTTTGTCCACATTTTTAAATTCCTCGTATGAGTGGAGTCATACAGAGATTATCCTTCTCTAACTGGCTTATTTCACTTAACATAATTCCCTTAAGGTCCATCCATGTTGTTGCAAATGGGATGATTTTGTTCTGTTTTGCAGCTGAGTAGTATTCCATTGTATATATATACCACATCTTCTTTATCCATTCGTCTGTTGATGGGCACTTAGGTTGCTTCCATGTCTTGGCTATTGTAAATAATGCTGCAATGAACATTGGGGTACATAGGACTTTTCAAATTGCTGACTTCAAGCTCTTTGGATAGATACCCAGTACTGGAATGGCTGGATCGTATGGTATACCATTCTATTTTTAATTTTTTGAGGAATCTCCATACTGTTTTCCATAGTGGCTGCACCAGTTTGCATTCCCACCAGCAGTGTATGAGGGTTCCATTCTCTCCACAACCTCTCCAACATTTGTTACTATTAGATTTAGATATTTTTGTCATTCTAATGGGTGTAAGGTGATATATTAGTGTAGTTTTGATTTGCATTTCCCTGATGATCAGCGATGATGAGCATCTTTTCATGTGCCTGTTGGCCATCCGTATATCTTCTTTGGAGAAATGTCTGTTCATGTCTCCAGCCCATTTTTTGATCGGGTTGTTTGATTTTTTGTTGTTGAGTTGTGAGAGTTCTTTATATATTATGGATATTAAGCCTTTGTCAGATATATGACTTGCAAATATTTTTTCCCAGTTAGTGGGCGGTTTTATTGTTTCAATCCTGTTTTCATTTGCCTTGAAGAAGCTCTTTAGTCTGATGAAGTCCCATTTGTTTATTCTTTCTCTTGTTTCCCTTGTCTGAGAAGACATGGTGTCCGAAAAGATCCTTTTAATACTGATGTCAAAGAGTGTACTGCCTACGTTTTCTTCTAGAAGCCGTATGGTTTCAGGTCTCACCTTTAGGTCTTTGATCCATTTTGAGTTTATTTTGGTGAATGGTGAAAAAGAATGGTCAATTTTCATTCTTTTACATATGGCTTTCCAGTTTTCCCAGCACCATTTGTTGAAAAGACTTTCTTTTTTCCATTGTGTGCACTCAGCTCCTTTGTCGAAGATAAGCTGTCTATAGATGTGTGGTTTTATTTCTGGGCTTTCAATTCTGTTCCATTGATCTGTGCACCTGTTTTTGTACCAGTACCATGCTGTTTTGATTACTGTAGATTTGTAGTAAGTTTTGAAGTCAGGGATTGTGATGCCTCCCGTTTTGTTCTTTTTTCTCAGGATTGCTTTAGCAATTCGGGGTCTTTTGTTGCCCCATATAAATTTTAGGATTCTTTGTTCTAATTCTGTAAAGAATGTCATTGGGATTCTGATTGGGATAGTGTTGAATCTGTAGATTGCTTTAGGTAGAACGGACATTTTAACTATGTTTATTCTTCCAATCCATGTACATGGAATGTCTTTCCATCTCCTTATGTCGTCATCCAATTCTCTCAGAAAGGCCTTGTAATTTTCATTATATAGGTCCTTCACTTCCTTAGTTAAATTTACCCCAAGGTATTTTATTCTTTTTGTTGCGATTGTGAAGGGTATTGTGTTCTTGAGTTCTTTTTCTGTTAGTTTGTTACTAGAATATAGAAATGCTACTGATTTATGCAAATTGATTCTATACCCTGCAACTTTGCTGTAGTTGTTGATTACTTCTAAGAGTTTTCCAATGGATTCTTTGGGGTTTTCTATATATAAGATCATGTCATCTGCAAACAGCGAGAGTTTCACTTCTTCCCACCCTATTTGGATTCCTTTTATTCCTTTTTCTTGCCTGATTACTCTGGCCAGGACCTCCAGTACTATGTTAAGTAAGAGTGGTGACAGAGGGCATCCTTGTCTTGTTCCTGTTTTCAGGGGGATGGCACTCAGTTTTTGCCCATTGAGTATGATGTTGGCTGTGGGTTTGTCATATATGGCCTTTATTATGTTGAGGTAGTTCCCTTCTATGCCCATTTTGTTCAGAGTTTTTATCATAAATGGCTGTTGGATCTTGTCAAATGCTTTCTCTGCATCTATTGAGATGATCATGTGGTTTTTATTCCTCAGTTTGTTGATGTGGTGTATCACGTTGATTGATTTGCAGATGTTGAACCATCCCTATGTCCCTGATATGAATCCCACTTGATCATGATGTATGATCCTTTTGATGAATTGCTGAATTCTGCTGGCCAAAATTTTGTTTAGAATTTTTGCATCTATGTTCATCAGTGATATTGGCCTGTAGTTCTCTTTTTTTCGTGGTGTCCTTGTCAGGCTTTGGATCAGCGTGATGTTGGCCTCATGGAATGTGTTAGGAAGTGTTCCATCTTCCCTAATTTTTTGGAATAGCTTGAAAAAGATAGGTATTAATTCCTCTCTGAAAGTTTGGTAGAATTCCCCAGGGAAGCCATCTGGTCCTGGGGTTTTATTCTTTGGGATGTTTTTGATTGCTGTTTCAATCTCTTTCCTTGTGATTGGTCTGTTCAAATTTTCTGCTTCTTCTTGAGTGAGCTTTGGGAGATTGTAGCAGTCCAAGAATTTATCCATTGAAAATGGTGATTTTTTTAATGAAATGAAGTATTTTAGGAGAAGGCAATGCTCATTGAAGCATCTCAGTTAGGGATTTGGGACATCCAGCTTTCCTCTGGATAGTGGTAGGGATCACAAAGATGCAGCAAATGCTTGAAGGTGAATGTGGAAAAGTGTCAGTGAGATATTTTGCTTACTTGTAGATTTTTGGTGAAGTCATCTTTAAAAGGGCAGGGGCGGGGGTGGGGGGAGGGTGACAGAGGACAGTGCCTTTTTTATACAAGGACAAAACCATTGGAAAATCCAATCACAAAAGATAACTCATTTCTGTGCCAAGAAAATCAGATGAAATATTTGTTGATCTCATGTAGACAGAGAAAGGAAAGTGAGACAACAGATTCTTGGCTAAACTCACAAACATTGTGGCTTCTCCTTCTCCACATCTGCCTCCTCTTCTTCCTCCCTCTCCACCTCCTACTCCTCCTCCATTCTTCCTCCTCCTCTTCTTTCTCCTCCTCTTCCTCCTTCTCCTCCTTGTCCTTCTTTCCTAAGTCTCTCTTTCAAACACACACATGCACAGACACACACACACACCACTCACTGAGGATGCAATAGGTGGGCTTCAATCTTTATACCCATCTTGGGAACTCTGACATGCTAGACTGGTCCAAAAGAATACAGGTTTCATGAGAACCTACTAGATCTTGTTGAAGACCTGTCAAAGAAGCTCTTGAAACTACTACTTGAGACCTAAAACTTTAGGACTTAAGATAATGAAGCAAAGAGAGAGGAGAAATTCTACTTGGAAAATGTCTTGAGATTCACTCTAAGACACAGAAAGTTGAAATCTTATCAAGGTCCCTGGCTACGTGTCAGGATATACAGACTCAGTTGACTTCCAGTTAAGACCCAGAGTAATTTATCTAAATTTCTTAGTAAGGGATCAAGGACTGAAAGAGCACTGTCAATTAATGGGACTAACTTCCAATGGTAGTGAGGAAAGGGACTCTTCAGACCCAGCCAGGTCAGCATTAAAAGCCAGGAATGCAGCAAGGTGGGCCACAGCAGCTCCTGGAGTGACAACTTCCATCTGAGTTGTCAGGTGGCCACCACCATTCTGAGCAGAGACAGCAAGAACAGAATGGGTAGCAGCTAGAGGACATTTTAAAATTCAGTCAAATAGACTGCTCCACGATTCTCAGAATTCTTCTAGAACGACAAATGGGACTTGCCATCCTTCACTCTTCTGAGATTTGTCTTCGAGCAGACGTGGTACAAACTACCATTTGTAGCCCTGCCGTAAATCATAGACATATTCTTGCTGCTGCTGTGGTCTAGAAAAGGAAGGATCATATCTGTGTCATTGTTCCTTGCAAAGGATAACTAAAACAGCACAGCTTATGGAATGTAAAGATATTTTGAACAAGACCAGCATTTCAGAAAAATTCCTGCAACTGCTGGTATTTTCCATTCCTAGGTTGATCTCATCTAATCTTTGTGTATCTGACATTTTCCTTTGTTCTGTCATTTTTGTCTCCAGACTTAATATAAAAAAACATTGTTTTAAAAAATGAAATGGATGGCTGACATCAAAAGGAAAGGCCCAAGGGGGTTTCTTGCAAAGGACAATAGAGGCCCAAGGATTGTTCTGAAAGCTCTGTTGCTCTGGCCCTTCAGGACACAAATTGGGAGTGGAAGAGGTGAGATTAAACCTGATTCGAATTTCGCAGGAGAAAGAAATCCCTGGCAGATAGTCAGACACATTCTATTTAGATAGACTTGGCTAAAAAGACTTCTTTCAGGGCCGGCCCAGTAGTGCAGCGGTTAAGTGTGCACGTTCCGCTTCAGCGGTCCAGGATTCGTGGGTTAGGATCCCGGGTGTGCACATGGCACTGCTTGACAAGCCATGCTGTAGTAGGCATCCCACCTATAAAGTAGAGGAAGATGGGCACGGATGTTAGCTCAGGGCCAGTCTTCCTCAGCAAAAAGAGGAGGATTGGCAGCAGATGTTAGCTCAGGGCTAATCTTCCTTAAAAAAAAAAAAAAAAGACTTCTTTCTTCAATTTTGTTCAGATCTCTGATTTCATTTTATCTTACTTATCATTATTATTATTGTAGACAGCTGAGCTGAAAGGACTTGCCTTGAGTAACAGTTATAAGAACATAACAAAACACTCCTCTAGGTGACATCCAGTGAGAAGATCCTGTACCGTGGTTGCCCCTTATCCACAAGAGATGCCTTCCAAGACCCCCAGTGGATGCCTGAAACCATGGATAGTACCAAACCCTATATATACTATGCTTTTTCTTATACATACATACCTATGATAGTTTAATTTATAAATTAGGCAAAGTAAGAGATTAAAACAATAACTAATAATAAAATAAACAATTATCACAATATACTGTAATCAAAGTTATGTGAATGTCATCTCTCTCTCAAAATATGTTATTGTACTGTTCTCGCCTTCTTCTTGTGGTGATGTGAGATGATACAATGCCTCCATGGTGAGATGAAGTGAAGTGAATGACGTCCGCACTGTGATGTATCATTAGGCTACAATTGACCTTCTGAGAATACCTTAGAAGGAGGATTGTGGAGCCATGATGATGTTGATGGTTGAGTGTCAGGAGTAGACAATATAGACGGTTGGGGATCCAAGAAAGGGAGGATTCACATCTTGCGGGGGACAGCACAGGATGGCGTGAGATTTCGTCATGCTACTCAAAATGGCACATGATTTAAAATTTATGAATTGCTTATTTCTGGAATTTTCCATCTACTGTTTTTAGACCGTGGTTGACCATGGGTAACTGAAACTGTGGAAAGCAAAACCACGGAAAATGAAACCGCGGAGAAGGGGGATGACTACTGTATAATTGTTCTATTGACAATGTTTTGAGAGATGTGACTCTGAAGAGTAAACAAATCTAAAAATTATTAGGCATGATTGCTGCCGATTAGATGTTAATTGATTCTAAGTGGGGTGATAAGCTTCAAAGGAAGTTTGCACATGCACAAAGCCACTTCCTTGGTTTTGTGCTCAGTATTGACTAAGGATGTTGGGCTCGATGTCCTGTGAAGGAAGATACCTTCTGCATTGTGGCAGCAGCCACTGGGAATGAAGAGGCCTCCTCTGATTGCTTAAGAAAGGGAAAAGGGTGATTCTGGGGAACCCACAGGTGGATACGCAACATGTCCACAGGCTGCAAAACTGGGGAAGGGTGGAGGAGAATCAGGGATCCTGCATTAAGTCCAAACTCATAAAATTATGAGTGTCAGCAATCCTTTTGGTAAAATAAATGAGGTACCAGAGTTCACATCTTGACAAATTATGAAATGCTTCCCTCTCTACTCCTCTCTTCATACCCTCCTCCCCTATTCTTTATTCCCATTAACTTGTGAGCTTGTTTTCACCAAAGGAAGCAGTAGAGATGGGAATCTTAATTTATTTAAGGTCCTTCCAGCAAACGATATTTGTAAGCTGTTGGTGTGTTGGTGAGCTGAACCAGTGTGCACAGGGCAGGTAACCTTCTGGAGCCTGGTAAGCGTCACCAATAGGAATTTTTTGGAGGCTTATCTAATTGATTTCAGCAGAAGATTTCTTTTTTCTTCCTTAATAAGTAGAGTCACAAACTCCTGACTTCTTCCTTTTCACTTGAAACCAATTTACTGAATATTAATTAGCTACTACTCTGTGCCAAGTAATCGCTGCTGCTAAAAGAGATGCGAACAAGGCAGGGCATCCTCTCAAGAAATATAGTCCAAGATGCAAGACAGACATAGAAAGAGATTGTCATGCCAAGTGATATGTATAGTCCTAGAAGATCGGAGGAGCACAGAAAACAGAGAAATTAGCTGTGTATGTGCTTAAAATTTGAGCTCATTTTTGAAGGGACTAAAACAGTGTTTGCATTTTAAACAAAGGGGAAGGTATGGCCCTCCCGGAAGCAACAACCGCATTTGCAAGGCACAGAAGTGGGGAATGTCTGGCGTGTTATAAAAAGTCCAAGTAGCTTGGTATTGGCAGAGCCTAAAGTTGTGTGTAAGCAAGTAATGAAGCGCAGCTCTTCAGGAAGCCCACAGCCGGCAGGATCTTCTCCAAAGAGAAAAGAAACGATCAGGTTTGGTGAACTCCATCCTCAGGTAGCAGAGAGGACAGGAGCTCAATGCAGCTTACAGTTACATCTCCGAGATTATCAAAGGAGAAGAACCAAGATGGGTAAAGAAGTGGTGAAATTCCAGACTTCTGTTACTTTCCCATGCATGTTAATCTCTACTTGTTTCCTCAAGACCAGGGAAACCTTGAAAGCAATACTGGTCTTTGAGCTTTTATCTTCAAGAGAAATAAGAAATAGAGGAACTGGGGAGTTCCTACACAGGCTGAGGAATAGACTTCCCTGGGGGAGAATGGGTCAAGGCAGCTACAGAAAAAGATATGCAGACAGACTACAATGGAGAAACGTCCTCAGAGGGAGAGAATAATTGGTGTGTGGGAAACACCTGTTTTGGTCTGAGGACGGGCCCAGGTTGTGGGACTGAAGGTTTATCAAGGAGGGATGTTTTCTCTCACATAGAGATCAGGCTAAAGCATGGCTTTTTCAGTTTGAACAGGAAGTCTCCTGTCCCCAGAAGAGGACGTGAGACTGGATCCAACACTCCATCCCAAAGTCTGGAAGCATTAACAGGCATGTGATTCTCTGCATTTAGTGATAAACAATACTGACTTGGGAATCATGTCTAAGAATGGTGTGGGTCTATTCATTTTGATAGCCAGGAGAATCAGCCATTTTGGAAGCAAAGTGAAAAAAAAAAAAGGAACAACACAAGAGCATATACTCAGAATCATTGGATGCTGGAGATGAAATACAATATAGAGGTCAGAATCTAAAGTTTGCTCAAAGAACTGACTTCTCTCCAGTATCTCCCTTACAAGTGGAAACAGTAGAGTGTGGTGTGTACATCCAGAGGATGGAGATTTGCAAGGCTTTATCTGCAAAATGGGGTAACAAGGCTATCTATCGCATGGGGATCTATTTACTGAAAACATTTTCCTTCTCAAATATCTGACATCCAGTAACTCCTCCATATTTATGTCCTCTGAGTAACAGCTGAAGAATGTACACTGGCTAATGGGCCCCATATGGGGGGCTGGGGAATATCAAATTCATGAAATCAGTTCCTATTTATTAAACTGATGATGTTGGAACCCATCATTTGATTTCAGCAAGTGATCTGGAGCTGTGGGATGTCTAATAACGACCATGTGCTGTGGACAGTAAAAGGGATTCCGTATAGATATTATTATCTCTTCTTGACATCAGCATTGAGATGTAGGTTTATTACTAGTCTCACAGATGAGGAAACTGAGGTTGGGTAATTTGTCCAAGCTCCCACTGCTACTAAATGGCAAAGGAAAAATCAATGACCAGGATCGTTTCATGTTAAAAATCATGGGGTTTCTTCAAAAAATGGTGCTGGAACATCTGGATATCCATACACAAAAGAATCGAGTTGGACAGCTCCTTCACACCATACACAAAAATTAACTCAAAGTGGATCATAGCCTTCAATGTAAGAACTAAAACTATAAAAATCTTAGAAGAAAACATCAGGGTAATTCTTCATGACCTTGGGTTAGGTAATAGTATCTGAGATACGACACTAAAAGCACAAGTAACAAAAGAAAAAATTAGACAAATTGGATGACATCAAAGTTAAAGATTTTTGTGCTGCAAAAGATATCAAGTAAGTGAAAAGACTACGAAAATATAGAGACAACACATGGAGAAAATGGGCAAAGGATTTGAATCAACATTTCTCCAAAATAGTATATAAATGACTAATCAGCACATGAAAAGATGTTTAACATTATTAGTCATTAGGGAAATGTAAATCAAAATTACAATGAGATACCACTTTATACACACTGGGATAATTAAAACCAAGAGGACAGACAATACAAGTGTTGGTGAGAATGTGGAGAAATTGGAACCCTCATACGATCCTGGCAGGAATGCAAAACAGTGCAGTCGCTTTGGGAAATGGTTTGAAAGTTTCTTAAAATGTTAAACATAGAGTTGTCATATGAGCCAGCAATTCCACTCTTAGGTAAATATCTAAAAGAACTGAGGACATACATCCACACAAAAACTTGAACACAAATGTATATAGCAGCATTACTCATAATAATCAAATAGTGAAAACAACCCCAATATCCATGAATTGATGACTGGATCAATAAAATGTGGTATATCCATAGAATGGGCTATTATTTAGCAATAAAAAGGAAGGTAGTACTGATACATGCTACAACATGGAAGAGCCTTGAAAACATTATCCCAAGTAAAAGAACCAGTCACGGAAGACCGTATATTGTGTGATACCATTTATCTGAAACATCCAGAACAGGAAAATCAACAGAGACAGAAAGTAGATTAGTGGTTGGTCACCTAGGACTGGGGATTTGAGGGGGATGAGGAGTGACTGCTAACAGGGATGGGGTTTCTTTACAGAAGATACAAATGTTGTAAAATTAGATTGTGGTTATTCACAGTGTTGTACAACCCTGTGAATTTACTAAAAACATTAAATTTTAGACTTTAAATGATTCCTGGATGGCAAGTGAACGATACCTCAATAAAACTGCTTGAAAATATGAGTAAACAAATAAATAAACAGAAGCCCCATTCTATTTTTCTCTATAGCTTTTAAACAGTACGCCGTGCTTCTGGAATGGGCTCTGGGTTCCCACAACCTAGGTCGGATCACATTCTACAGCTCACTACCTCTATGACTTTGAGAAGCTCATCTCTCTGTATGCCTCAGTTTTCCTCATCTGTAAAGTGGAAATAACAGTGCCCATCTCACTGGATTGAGATGAGGGTTAAGAGATAATGCATGTAAAATGCTTAGCAAAGTGCCAGACACACCTCAGAACTTCGTTAGTTGTGTTTTTCGTTCATTCTTCTTTCAATTTGTCAGAAGGGATCCAGGCTCAATCACTACGGCCATTTTCTAGAACCTGCCACCAACGCTCCCACTAAAACAGCAGTCACAGTGTTTTATGACTTTGTTGACTGCTGATGCTTTGTGTGGGCACATGTGTGACACTCAATGAAACCACAGAATCTAGTCGGAAGAGCATAGACTTGTTCAAGATAGAAATAGGTTCAAAATCTGATTCCACCATGATAAGTATTAGTAAATCCCTGTAAGCTTCAGTTTCGTTAATTGATAAATGAGTCAATAGTGTTTGCCTGAAAGGTTGTTATGAGGATTAAATGCCGTGAGCTGTGATAATATGGAGAACACCAAATACGGTACTTGGCACTAAATAGACACTCACTCAATATGAGCTCCCTCTCTGTCCTTCCCTATCTTGCTTTCAGCCTCAATAAAATAAAATTACCTAATAAGAGAACAAAAATGCACTTGACATGAAGGAGAAAAAACTACCTTGGCTGATGGCTTTCTCTGCCAGAAAGAGCTTACCCAGAGGTTCCTAAATGACTCCAATTAAGAGGCATTTTTTGTAAGCACGCACATGGACGCTGTTTTTCATTCCCTCTTTCTCCAGTGATCAGGTTAGACAGAAAGAAATAGACAGACTACTTCAATTTCACATAGAATTTCATGAAAAATTTAGAACTCTAACCACTCCTGCTCCCCAAATTGGCATTTATTAGAGTTATGAGGAGAGTTTGCAAGCGAGAACTACATCAAAAATATGCACAGGGCTCTTGGAGAGTTACTTTCTGCAAGTAATGATGTCTTACTGTCAGTCTTTGAAAGAAATATCAAAAAGGTAATGTGAGCTGAAGCTTAAGATTTCTCAATATGTCCATTTGAGTTACAAAGGATTTTTATGCTCCATTTCAGACATTATTTAAACATTGTTATTCCTGCAAACATGCCACACAGAGATAAGGTTTTGCTCTGAACCACATCGAAATGCAGATTGGTCTAGAAAGTCAGTTTCAAAGTGCCTTCTTGGAGGTAACTGTTTATTAAGCCTTGGAGGAATTTCAATTGCAAACCCTTAGTGGAAGGGGGGAGAACAGTAAGAATTGTAATATTCTCCTTAATCATGTGATTTGCACAACACTGGTACAGTTATAATCTAAATAAAGTTCCTGGAGCCATCAGGGCATTATACTGTAGCTGCTTCATTTAATCTAATGGTCCACATTTAGGTAATTTCCATGCATTTTAATCTATTTAATGATCACCTTTCTTGGGTGATTTACAGCAGCTGGATGTCTGGGACTCTGGTCCTAGGAGCCATGCACTGCACAATGAACTGCGAGAAAATACTAGTGGAAAATGCATGTTTTGTAGAGATCCGCCCTCATTAAACACCATGATAATATTTGCTCAGGATGTCTATCTCCCTCACAAGATTTAGTAATGGGCTTTGTATGGCACCCAAAGAATTGAATCAGTCTTAGGTTATTTTGCTAAATAATGTAGAATATATTGAAATCCTGTACCCTTTATTGGACCAGATGGCCACTTACTGACAGATCGTTTCCCTAGGTCAGGGTATTCCAGAATGTTCTATGGGAGATGGTCGAATATGGTAGCTTCTTCACACTTTAGGAGATTTAGGCTTAACTCTATTCACCCATTCGAGGTTCTGAGAAGTCCTACATAGGAGGAATACATCTTGTTTGTTTGTCTAATCTAATGTTTCTCAGACTAAAGTAATCATAGAAAGTATGTCCACCTTGTAACCTATTTTAACATGCTGCAGAACATACTCCAGGAAAGAGAATCTTAGTCTATACCCAATATCAGTTTTTCCCTGGAAAAATAAAACATAAATTTGGAGACAGATACATCTGGACTTCCGTCTGGCACTTACAAGCATTGAGATCTCACATCGTAAGCTATTTCAGCTCTCAGAGCCTTGCTTTTCACCTTTTGAAAAGCGAGGACAATAACAGCTACCTTGTAGGATTACTGTGAGGTTTAAGTGAGAAAATAGATGCAAAATGATGAGAGAATACGTGGCACATAGTAGGTTTAAATCCACATTAGCTCCTTTCTGCTCTCCTCTCTTTCATGCAGTTTCTAAGAAGCTGGAAATATAACCGTGAATAAGATGATTCCTGCTTTGCAGGATCGTAGATTTTTCCAAGAGAAAGTCTAGTCTCTGTTTTAGGTGGCCCTCTGGACAGAGATTTTGGGAAACCTATAATAGAGATCTCACCCTAAATGAGCACTTATTGTAGGTCAGATGTCATATTTTCTGTACTTCATTGAATCATCATAGCGATCACATTAAGTGAGCATTTCAGAGGAGAAGACTAAGTCTGCTAGAAATATGTGACCTGTCGAAAATCAAACAGCCAGTGCTGCAGAAGGGGGAAATAAACTCAGTATTATCTCATTAACAAGAACCTGTTCTTCACGACCACTAGGTTGTTACTTATCACTAAGAACTTGTCCTTAATCTTTCCAGTGTGGAATCAGTGACCAGTCATGAAGGACT
Source organism: Equus quagga (assembly GCF_021613505.1). Lineage (NCBI taxonomy): Eukaryota > Metazoa > Chordata > Mammalia > Perissodactyla > Equidae > Equus > Equus quagga. The sequence continues at coordinate 60,088,668 of NC_060279.1, forward strand.
TGAAGAGACAGAAGAAGGACAAAAGAAAGACAGGTAGAAAGAAAATTAAAGGGCAAAATCCACAGAGCCAGACTTGGAATGAGTCTTTGGACAGTTGGGCCATACTGGACAACCAAAAAGGCCCTCGGGTGATTCTGTTGTGTCACTGTTTGGCAGAAATCTGCAAAATATTGTGAATTTGTCAGAGCCTGGCAAATGACATGCCTCATTAGCCAATGTAAAGTTCAAAGAGATTAATATAGATTAAAATGCTATTTCATTTTCCAGGATTTTGTCCATCAAGTGTGTACCAGAAATGGTACAAATTTCCCTAGACTTCTGTCCCACTGACCTCAAAGCGTCCTATCATTTCCGTAGGAGTTGATGGATTATGATTTAGACCTCTGTGAAACACTATCAGTAAAGGCAAGAGGGTTACAAGGACTTAATTAACTTTGAAGATATTGAAGGTGATGATGAGGAAATGATATTTTGGTGACATATGTTTGAAATTGGAGAATTCTACCAAACATTAAAAGGGGATTTAATACCTATCCTTCTCAAACTAGTCCAAAAATTTGAAGAAGATGGAATGCTTCCTAACTCACTCTATGAAGCCATCATTTCCCTGATGTAAAAACCAGGCATGGACAGTCCAAAGAAGGAAAATTATAGGCCAATATCACTGAAGAACATAGATGCAAAAATCCTCAACAAAATATTGCCAAACTGAGTACAGCAGGACATTAAAAAGATCATACATCATGATCAAGTGGGATTTATATCAGGAATGAAGGAGTGGTTCAATATCCACAAATCAATCAATGTGATACACTACATTAACAAAATGAGGAATAAAAATCACATGATCATCTCAACAGATGCAGAGAATGCATTTGACAAGATCGAACATCCATTTATGATAACAACTCTCAATAAAATTGGTATGGAAGGAAAGTACCTCAACATAATAAAGACCATATATGACAAACCCACAGCCAACAATCATACTCAAAGGGGAAAAACTGAATTCCATTCCTCTGAGAACAGGAACAAGACAATGGTGCCCACTCTCACCACTCCTATTCAACATAGTACTAGAGGTTTGGGCCAAAGCAATTAGGCAAGAAAAAGAAATAAAAGGAATCCAAATTGGAAAGGAAGAAATGAAATTCTCACTGTTTGCAGATGACATGACTCTATATACTGAAATTGAGAATGATTTTAAGTAGATAAAGAAAAGCATTTGAGGACCTTGAGTTCAAATAATATTGAAAAGAGATGAAATAGTTATCTTTGAATATTTAGAATGGTGTCATGTTAAACGGGCAAGAAATCCATACTTTTGAACATATTTATCCATAAACATACTGGTTATGAAATATTTTTCAAAGGTAGTTCACATAAATATATTGTAACTATGTTCATCTTATTTAATGAGTTAACATATATTCATTCAACTTATATTTATCGTGTACTTAATAATGCCTGGAATTGGGATGAACCAAGGAGATATAAAGATGAACGAGACCTGTGTTTCTCCTGCATGGAGCTCAATGAGAGAAAGAGAAACAGAAGTAATACCGACTCAGTGAAAGGATCTCCGAGAGAAGACCATTTGCCTTGGGAGCCTAGAGAACAAACGGACTAATTTTTACAGAAGAAGATAATTTGGATTAAAAGAGGATTTCCAAAAGGAGGTGATGTTCAAGTCAATTGTGGAAGAAGGGCAGGATTTTGACTGGGAGATGGTGGGCAAGGAGAATCCAAAGCAAAAGCCGAGGAGGTGGGAGGTAGGTTGACGTGCTCCTTGACAGGCAGCCAGTTTGAATGCCTGAAGCTGTGCTCTAGTTGGTGGCATCGCATGAGCTGAAACTGCTGGGCGAGGATGGACCTAGTCTTCATGGGCTTTGAAGGCCATATCTAAGACTTTGAATATAAACCCACGAGGAACAGAAAGCCACAGAAAAACTTCGGCAAGACAAGAGCGGATGCCCGTTACCTCGAAGACCACCTCAGCATCTCTGCGAAGACTAACTCTGTGATTGGGTAAACCATCTCGTGAGATAGAAGGACATTACAGAATAGTCAGAAAGGGTCCCTCTGGCATCCAGATAGATATGCAGCCATCCTCATTGAAAGCCTGCCCTTTGGGAAAAATGATTTAGTCCCTCCATTCAGGTAGGAACAAACTCCTCCCATATAAACTTTGTGTAACATCTTAGATCCTTTCATAGAGCTTTGAATCCCATGGCATAGGCCAACTTTGACTTCTACATATTTTACAAGGTATATTTTGTATAGTCAGAATTTCAAGATTAAAAGAGGCATCAAAGGCCATTTAATTAGATCTTTCAGCTGAGACTTGAATCACTTCTATAAAATTCCTGTCACAGGTCGCTCAGTCTCTGATTATGTATAGTGACAGGGAACTCATTCTCTGCCCAAATAGAAGTACTAATCAGACCAGCGAGGGCATAGGAGGGGCTGGGACACGGCAGTGAGCAAGTCGGTATTCAGCTCTCAGATTTGTCTGGATGCAGAGCAAGTGTGTCCAGGTGGCTGAGTGATCACTGCACTTGGAGTTTGGGAACCGTGTGGAGACCTCAGTTTATGGGGGAGGGCTGTGTCTACCCAGAGCAGAAGTCAGCATCCACATCGCTGAGATTCAGATGCAAAAGCTGAAAGTGCAGGTGTAGAGCTAAGGGTTAGGACTAAGGGGCTGGTTGAATCAGAACATCTGAAGCACCAGGCCGAGAATGGAGGACAGTGACTGCAGATGGATCGCAGGTTGAGTTTGAAAGTAGAGGACCGGTCAAGGAAAAAGATCAGGAGGAAGACCACAAAGTGCGAGACTCTTCAGAGCTGGGTTTTATCAATGATGTCTATACAGTGAAGGCACAGGGTTTTAAAAAGCAGGTGAGCCTGGTTGGAGCCTGGATGAACCAGGCAGGAAGGAGTATTTGGACCAGGTAGAGCTTCCTTCACGATTCCACATGTGATGAATGGCTACTTAAGCAATGCAGTGTGCCAGGTTCTGTAGCCACAGCGATGAGCAGGACAAACTCAGCTTTTGCTGCAATTAATTTACAGTGTACCTTCCCTCTAAACAGCACCCGTGGCTGATATGTGGCTACATGCAGCCTTGGTTTGACTTGAAACCCCATGGTGAATTCTCTCCACATGGAGGCCCCTCTCATTTTTCTGCTGCTGCTTTAATTTTGAGTATGTTGAATACGTTGGCCAAAAATAAACTGTCTAATAATAGGAAGCAAGTGCATTTTAGCGGGGGGTGGGGTAGGCTTACGTGTGTTGCAGGGAGGGTAGGGGGCAAAGAACACCCCCGAACCGATCTTTTTAGGAAATTGCAGAAGGAAAAACAAAGGACAGATTTTCAAACTAGATTTCCTCTCTGAGAGAACATCCTGAGACATCGCTATTACTCACAGAGACGTAATTTAAGGGTTCAAAAGAAGTGTCAGAAAACAATTTTCATGCCAATTTTTCAAACTCAAAATGAAGGGATGAAAAATATAGGAGGCACTGAGGTTGTGAACATGCGTATTTTTCAGGCTTAATGTCCCGATGTAGCAATTATAAAAATCTGGTAATTGGGCAGTTACTTTGTCAAGATACCTGGCTGGTTAAATCAACTTGGCAGATGAAAGTCTGGGAGACTGGTTTTGAGGATCAACTCATTAAATAAGTTTTTTTTTTAAGCATATTTAATACAGGAAAACCAGATTGTTATGTTGTGCTTATAGGGTAACTTCACGAAAGAAAACCTCAGAAAAAAACAAGATAAAAGCAAATCAACTTATATTCTTTCCTCCTTTCTTTTTCTACACATGTGTGCACACACACACAGACACACACATGTGAGCACACACACTACCAGTAGAAGTAATTTAGTTTTGCTGCCCTAACTAGTTGTTGAACATCACGATTCGTGATGAAACACAAAGTGGTACTGTGTTTGCAGATAGGAGGAAACTAAAAAGAGCAATGAATATTCAATCCTATGTCTCCACTTGGATAGCTAGTGAGCACTTCTCAGACTCAAATCAGCACCTGTGAGACTCAACTCATGTTCCCCCAGTGCAACTCTTCCCACCTCCTGTTTTCTCAAACTTGGTAAATAATACTCACATCCAGGAGGATGTGCAGATCAGAGACCTGGGTATCATCCTTTATAGCTGCTTCCCTTCTTCCCTCTTTTTGGATTAACATCTGTACCCTGTACAGTCCAGCTCCTGAATGGCCTTCCCCATCCATGCACTTCTCCCTCTCTCCACCACTCTGTCCAAGGTACCATTATCGCTCAGCTGGCCTGCTGCAACAACCATCAGTTACCACAGATCCTTTTTGTCCCTGCTTGAATTCATTGTTTTACACTATAGATGCCCAATGAGGCTTTTAAAGAGTAAATCTAATCATGCCCCCCACCCTGCCCTGCTGCTTAAAAACTATTAGCAGCTTCTCATTGCTCTTAAGAAAACAACCAAAATCCTTAATGGACCTACAAATGCCTTCATAAGACACTGACTTACCTTTATCTCTCTGCCTCTCTTTTCTTCCTACTCGCTTTAATACTTGTTCTACTCGTGGATTCTTCTATTTGCTATAGTCCTTCTGTCTTCAAGGCCTCCCACATGCCGTTTCCATTTTCTGGAACTCTCCTTTTCATTCCCGCAAACTCAAAGTGATTTCTGTTTCACTTAAAGCTATGTCCACAGGAAGTGGACCCCGTCCTAGACCTGTTCAGCTAAATCAGACCCCTGCTACAAACCTCCTTGACATAACTTTTGTCATTTTTGTTGAAATTATTTGTCTAATAACTTTTTTACTCTGCTGGAACTATAAGTTCCATTCACGCAAGAAAAGCTGTGTCCTGGTAACCAATGTATCCTCAGAGCCTGAGCAGCGTCTCAAACTGAGCCCTAAAAAAGCATTTGTAAAATAGGTCAATGAATTCCTTAGGGGGTCTTAGATCTCTTGGAATCACAGTGGATTGTAGCGATGAATCAGATGGACCCAAAGTAAATGTGAAGTTCTGAGCCTGAATCCCCAAAATCAACTTCAACAAAGTGTAGATGGAGGAAAAGAAACTGAAGATTCTGGCTGACTATAAATATAATGAAAGTGAATTACTGCTGGGTGTAGCTGCTAAAGAACTGATTTTGATCTTGGGCCTTGTGAAGAGAAGTAGGCTATCCAGAACATGAAATGTGGCACTTCTGCTCCACCCTGCACTGTGTCAGCTGTTCTTGAAATATTTCAATCAGGTCTGGGACCGTACACACTTGAACAGTTCAGAAGTAATAGAAGAGGATGCCAAGAGGGACTGGAAATTGCAGAAATCATGAGATATTGTTGGAATTGCCGAGGAAGTACTTGGGAACTCTGTTCAAAAATCTGAAGGACTCTCATGCTTGTAATGAAAATGTCCTATGTGGCCTAAAAGAGAAAGAGAGGCAGGAGCCATGGGTGAATTCTGGATGTAGCCAGATGATGGTTGTCTATATGGGAAACAGCTTTGACTGAGCATCCTGTACTGTCATATAAGCCCTGCCCCAAATGGAAAGAACATTCTAGGAGTCATCATTGTCTGGCGGTAGAATGGGCAAACCTCGAAAGTTGTGAGGTTTCTGCCACTTGGCCTGATCAAATAGAGACTGGCTGACCACGTGGCACTGACTTTCAAGGCTTAGCCGTTGGCTATTTGGTGGTACTAGCTTCCTATTTAATTGGCATTTATTTGAGAAGACACTATGTGCCTGGAATTGTGCTGGACTTGTTCACAAATGCTGACTGGTCTGTGCCACACCACAGTTCCATAAGGTAGAAATATACTTTTATAATCCCTATTTTGTAAGGGATGAAAGTGAGAATAGCAAAGTAAGAGGCCTTCTTCAAAATAGTAGGGATGGTAAATGATCTTTCCCGGGTCCATTTTTTTTTTAATTCCATGATCCCATGCCACTTTTTCAAAATGACACTTAAAGGTCCTTCAAGGACTCATGTTCTCTAATTCTACCATATGGGGTTGACACTGAACATGGCCAGCACACTTAGAAACCTAACCACTAGTGACAATCCTTTTCTACAATTGAACAAGAAAACAAGGATCTTCAAGCTGGGTCATTTCTAATTATCAAATGTAGATGGGATTGCAGAAAATGAAGAAGGAAAGTAAGGTGGCAGAGTATTTGTGGGGTAGGGCAGATTGGCTTTGTAATTTAACATTTTGTTCATGTTTCTAAGGGATAAAGTTACCAGACTTAGCACCTAGGAAGGTTACAACTCAAGTTATTGAGGGGGAAATCTGGACATTCATGATCAAAACTTCATTATGCTCATAATTAGGCTAAAAATAAGAGCATTTGGCAGCTAAGGGGAAACACAAGCTACAGATATTGGATTTCCAGTAGATAAAGTTGAAGAGGGATGAATGTGTAAAGTAATATTATTGTAGGTGAAGATAGGAAAGAAATGGATGGAGTTAATAACTTAATGCATCTGGAAAAGTAGGGGAGCTGTGCAGTGATAAATAGAAGCAGAAGTAGAAGAAAATAAATGAATAAATAAAGCAAAGAATAAATGGCCAATAATGCAAGATACTGAAATCCTCAGCTGCATCAAAGAGAATAAAAATACGGGAATGGATATGTAAAAAATAAAAAGGCAGCAACAGAATGCATATGGCAAAAATGGGGATAAGAAACGTCTTGAAACACTGTAAGAAATCTCAAATTAATGGGTGAAAGACGTGTAGTTCATAAAACTCTTCAGAAATTGGAGTGGCCATAGGGTAGCCCAAAGGCACTGATTAGCCATTTGGAGAAACTTGAGATAGTGTCATAATATAGTAGAAAAAGAAGGAGATGTTATATTCTAGGGATTTTTTTTCCCTTCCTGCTCGATGAAGGTCAAATGATGTGAGAAGAATGGAAAGGTGCATTTGAAAGAGCATGGATGGATTTGGGGATGATGCCATTGGGGCTGGAATCTCCGCATTACCATGTGGGGAAGGTGTACCCTTTGACAATTTTCTTAATCTCTGTCTCCTCAGTGTTTCCTCTGTTGGGAGGGAATACTAACACCCATGGTGGTGTACTGTTGTAAGCGTCAGATATGAAGAATGCGTGTAAATGACCTGGCAAACAACTGCCCACATGAAAGCTATTCTGATTGCAAAGTAGGGTGATAGTGGAAAGAGCTGTTACAAAAATGAACTAGGAGGGAAGGGCAGAAATAAACCTTGACTGAGCCCTTGCAGTGTTCTGGGCACATATATGCATCAATTCTTTTACTCCTCAAAATAACCGTATCACAGTGACATTAATTTCCCCAAACTTCAGAAGAGCAAGTGGAAGTGCAGAAAGCTTAAATGAAATGTCTTAGGTCTCACCGCTAATGATTGGTAAACCTGGAAATCAGACTCCATTTTCTGAACACAAAAGCCCTCTTCTTTGCATCACACCAGGCAACTAAAATATGTGGGCCATTTTAATCCGTCTGTTCAGATGCCTGAAAGCTATGACCTACTCTTACTATTTTGAGTCCTGTGTTCTTTTTTATATTCTAAAAGCTTTGATTTAATGCTTTTGTTTTGACCTCCAATCTGTTGAGTGGGGAAAAGACCCTTGATACCTGAGGTGTCTTAGGAGTCCATGAAGTGGAAATTCACCCCAGTCCCATCCCTCCATCTCAGTAACTATGCCAGGGAGCAGAAGGCACAAGGAGGAGTTACGAAGACTCCAAAAGCCATTGGCAGCAAAGGACAGAGATAGACATATGGATAGAGATATCTGTCTGTGGTAGAGAGCCCTGAGGGGGCTCCTCTGCTCCATCTTTCTATCAATTCAGACAGTAGAGGTTTAATTTAGTTAGAAAACTTCAGCCCCAGATGGACATGGGCAGCCCCTAGAAACGTATTCTCGGCAAGGGAGGTGTCTGGAGGGATTCATGAGAGGTATTTCATACCTCACAAATCACCATGAATATTTCATGTACATTAAAAAATTAGTAGACAAAACTGGAGCGGTGGCGTATAATTTACCTAGACTTGCGAGATGTTTTCGATACGAAACAGGGCAGAAGATTTATCTGTGGGCACATTAAGCTGCACTCAGAACCAAATGCATTGGCTCTGCGTTAGCGCCCATCGAAGAGGGTAGCAGAAAGAGCTGTGTTGTGGTGAGGCAGTAAATATGGGCATAGCAAAGAGAAATATTACCTTCATTTTTCTTTACCTTCTGTAGAGTGGATTGGTGAGCTTCTGCTCTCTGAAGGACAAGATAGCAGTGCCCCCGTATGAATGAGTTTAAAAGGCATAAACAAGGGAGTCTGATGGCCTAATTTGGAGGGGCCCAGTGGGAAGCTGCCTCCTTGTCGATAATGAGATTGTATTTGGAGTAGGTATGCCACCAAGTGGGAAAATGAATTTAATAGAAATATCACTGCGATTTACAACTAAAAGAACATTGGTGAAATATGCTGAGAAGAGAGTGAATTCATGGCCTGGGACCTTTTTTTATGTTTGGAAAAGCACTCAGTATGTGACCCTCATCCCGTGGATCAATGTAATATGAGTTTATAGGAATTCAAACCTCTGAGTTATATTTAGCTAGGGGTGAAAGAGTTTGAAAATTCAGCCTTGAGCTGCATTTACTGGCAGAAGAGTCAGTGTATTGTATTCACTCGCTACCTTTCTAGGTTCTAAAATTCGCAGAACATGGCTCCAGTCTCTTTTTCTCAACCAAGAATGTGTCCCACAGTTGGTGCTACAAGGATACTGGTTTACCTGCAACTCTAAACAATGACTAGTCTTGATCAACAATGAAAAGAAGCACTATTTCTTCTGCTAATGGAAAGTCATGCAACCATGTAGAAGTTTAATTTTTCTCCCTTTGGCCCTGTGGCTTTCCTGCGCATGGGTTTATGTTTCCTCAGAGACCTCATGTTGGTGAAGAATTCAGAGTTTATTGACATAGACTTCAGAGCACACGGATGAATCTCTGCAAATGACCCCTAGCTAAAGTAGATGTGGTTATGGAGTCACCCTGGCCTGGAGACTGTGTGTGCTCACAGCTCTGTGAACGCTGGGCTTCCTGGAATCAAGTTACTTCATAAACTTTAGGACCTGGAATATATCATAACCAGTTCTTTCTTATGATTGCAGAGGGTAAAAGAGAATTGGTGGACTAGGAGGGAGCGTAGGGCAGGAAATGCTGATGAGAGTCTTTCTGGTCATGTAACAATCTCTGTGTTTAAGACATGGCCCATGTTTTTGAGTTACTCAGCTTCCTAAGGCACTTTCACAGATTGTTTCATTTGAGTCGCACAACGTATCTGCAATGTTTATCTCCATTTTGCAGATGAGCCAACTAATTGTCAGAGTTGTGATGACTTCTCAAGGTCACACCGCCTTTAAATAGCAGAATTGGGATCTGCACATAGGGTTGACCAGCTACAAGCCCAGAATGCTGAGGCTCAGGGGCCTCAAAGAACTAGAATTTGAGGCAGAGTCACCACTCAGAGAGGCTTGGGGATCTCCCCTCCCTTCCAGGTACCTGGCTTCCTCTCTCTTCCCTGGTGAGAACCCCAGACTCCTTATATGGATGTGTGAAATAAAATGAGATGAATGAGCTGGAGACTGAAATTGTTATAAAACTATTAAAGAGAAATCTGTCTTAAGTTATCACCTAAGGGGCCAGTAAAACTTGGTCGTCATAGAGGTGGAATTTTTAAATAAAGGTTGAACAAAATTACACTCAGATCCCTAGGGATGCTTCTAAATAATCTTTTAAAACAGGGGGTTACACAGCGAGGTAACCTTCCTGCCTCACTCCCTGCATGCTTTATACCCAGGTACCCCTTATCGAGCAAGGCTTTGAAGAATCTGCATTCCCCCTGTGGATACTTGTGTCCCCTGGGTCTTCTGTTTTCTTACCCAGAGCAACACATTCATCTTGGGGGAGGGGCAGTCAGTGCGTTCTTCAAAACTGGGACTCACCTGAGATTTCCACCCTTGAAAATCCATCATCCATTGGAGAAGCTTCTACTTCAGCAAATGTCTGCATATCTAATAATCTGCAAGCCCTCTTCCCCAATATATCACTCCCTTGCTTGAAAACCTGTCAAGCCCGCCCTGGCTTTCGTGGTGCCTTATCCCATCTTCAACATCATTTCCTGACTCTCTGTGTGATGTTCTACTGGCCCCCACATGCACCCATGAGTAAAAGCCACCTCAACAATCACTGTCTATATTAACATTTTCTAAACCTAGTGCAGCAGAGACAGGTTTTTGCTTCTTTACACCCTGCATCCACCCTACCATCTACTTAACACACAGGTTCATAATTGCCAGTGACTGAGTCTGTAAGTCTGGGAGAATCTCAAAGGCAGACGGTGGCTGAAGCATCACTTTCCCCCATGCTTAGAGGAGTTCTGATCCACTGAAGGGAGGAGTAGGTGTTCACTGAATGAAGGAACGAGAAGTGAATGAATGGGTGAGTGGAAGGCTTATTCTAGAAAGACCGATGGTAGTCCCCCTATCCCCCAGGCACATCTGGTCATTCCCACATTCCCCTGCAGTCCCCCACTCCTCTCTGACAGTTCAAATCTTTTCAGCCCATGAAGACCCTATCCATAATGTGCTTCCTCCATGAACACATCTCCTCTAATAACTTCACCTCATACTCCTTAGTCGATGAGTCCACATTTGTGGATTGTTTGATGAGTGTGGGAACTAATGGCAAAGAATAACTTCAGGAAGATTTGCATTAGGATGAAGTAGTTTAAGTGGAAAAATCTCTCTTTCTTGACCCCACTTTCAGTCATCCTGAGCACAGTAAAAGACAGAAGAGAGTGGGGATTTGATGATGCCACAAAGGAGCTGCAGATCGGTGAGCTTCATGTCCCAAGTGTGGGAATAGGGCTGTGTTAGGCGGGTTCCAGCTAACTCTGTGCTGTGTTTGCCTCCTGAGCGGCATGGGGAAACAACCCCACCCACCCCTTCAGAAGCGTGCTGATCCTCAAGTATGCCCTTTCCCAAACAAAGTGAGATGTTCGAGATTTATCTAAAAGGTGAAATTTGCACCCTCAGAGACAGGAAGAGCAGCCACAGAGATTAGCCCATCATCTGCCATGGTCCTCCTGGAGGTAGATAGTTCTCATCGCAGAGAATTCAAGCCGGATGAAAACTGCTTTCCAAAGCAGTCAGTCCAGGCTTGCAAAGACAACTGAGACCCACTGCATCATTGTGTCTACACTCGCCTAAGAAGAATATTGTTTCCAGGCTTCAGGCAGGATAATTGTTCTTAGTCTTGATACCACACTATATCAGGATGGGGCTTTTGTCAAAACCTCTTTATGATCATGATTCCATTAAGCTTTCTCACACCCTATAATAGAGGAAACATCTTTCTTCTCTTACAGATGGGCAAAATGAGACTCAAAGAAATGTGACGCTTCTGAGGAGCAAGAAGGGGTGGGAGTTGATAGCGACTCCCTGCGTCCTGATTCCTAGCATACCTGGCAACCCGAGCTCAGCTTCTCTCTCAGCATCATTTAAAAATATCCACAATCAGCCAAAAGATTTATATTTTCTTATTACCTTAGCAGCTTCTTCTGAGTAAATCTTTTTTCCCAGCACAAGGAATGAATTTAAAGGAATATATTAAATTAAAAAAAATGGGCTTGCAAAGCAAGATTCTACTTTGACCCTAATATCTCCCTCAGATTCCCTCCTGCTCACGTACGCCCTTATCAAACACAATTCACCTTCTCTGGAAACAGGCTGAGATTGGAGTCATGGCCAAAGGCGGGAACAGAGGTGTGAGCATTAGCACAGCAAATAACAAGCAAGCAGAGGATGGCTGTGCGGAATTCCAGGTGCCAGACCACTCATTGCTGAGAGTTTTTCAAGGGTAGAGGAATTTGGACAGATTATAATTTTTAATATAATTACGTTCAGAAATACGTTTTGAAGAATGAATTTTAAAAATTGAAATCGCTGATGTTTTCGCATTTTTCTCTCATTAGAGGGAAGAATAATAATCGTATTAATATCGTAGCCTCATGCCAGATCATCTTCTTGGCTCCGTGAGATTTCCCACACAGGCTCACTAAATGTCTGGAGATCAGCTCCGTGAGCAACTTTAAAATAAATACTTACACACATATGACGAGCACACACTGCTTTTCTGAAAACATGGAATACATTTCTTACATGAGCTCGATCTCAAAGGAATGACACAGAAGGGCTAAAACAGTAGGCTTTTCATGATATTCTCATTTGATTCAAAATCACACCCAATTCAAATGAAAAATAACTTCTTTGAAAAAAGTGCTTTTTTCCGCTGATGAGAATAGCCACTTTGAGAAATTCAGAATTAATGCGAAAAGTAAAGAAAACAAAAAGCACAGATAATCTCACCTCTCAGAAGTAGCTGTTAATAATTTGATAAATTCTCTCTTTCTGTCTTGACTTCATTTATCATTTTTTTCACTTACCAAGTATCATAGTGCACGTGGAACTTTACATATTTTCTTATATTCCTTTTGAAACTCTCTGATACCCGTTTTCTCATGTTGATAAAAATTTTCATAACATTTTTAACAGCTATTCAATATTTTATCATATAGGGACTTTATTCCCTTAGGTTGTGAATTCAGGTTCTTTGAATGCATCTCTTAATGAAAGAAGGATATAAGCAAAATGAGTTTGAATTTAATTTGGATGAAGAGTGTCTGAAATATCTAAAGCTAGAAGATATTTGGAAGCTCAAGTGCCTGACCACCTTGTCTCACTCAGGGATCTGAAATCCCAACCCTGAGAAAGGAGACTTTTCTAGAGTTACCTGTGAAGGAGCAGCGGAGGGGGGAGTGGAACTGAAGTGCCAGTGATCTTCCCAGCTTCTCATCCTTCCTATATAGACGGCATTTCTCATTACAGGAGGATGATGCCCTGGTCCACTCTTTGTGAAGGAATGCTTATGAAACCAGCATCTGGGGCCCCACAGGAAGCAAAGATGGGACTAAATGATGGGCCAGTACAGGAAAGGACACCTGCTGTTAGATCAGGTTTAAACAAGGTCTTCCGCTACACCAAATCAGAATGATGCTCTGAGAACACCTGGAATAATGGGCTTCAAAATGTTCCTGGTGCCAACATCAGAAACAGTGCAATTGATACCATGTTCTGAAACTCTCAAATTTCACATGCTTCGTATCTAAGTGTCCCCATTCTGATGTTCAAGCAAAGAATATCCTTGACAATCTTATAACCTTTGTCAAGCGTGCAAGTGTGTGTCTGCTGTACCCTCAAAATTAGGTAGGCAGTTGGAGGGAAAGAGTTCTATCCTACTGGTGCTGTGGAACCAGAAAAGAGATGCGAGAGGATAGAACTTGGGAGAACCCATCTCGCTCAGATGTCTTGGACAGGCAGAAGCAACATAAAAAGCTGTAATTTAATATTTATTGTTAAATTAATTTCTGAACAAACCAGAAAGAGACATAATGGGCGGAATGAGAGAAAGAGAGAAGGATGAGCGAGAAAAGAAGGAAAGAGACATGCAGGGAAAAAGGAATAAGAAAAAGGATGCAACATCTTTAAATGCTGATAATGCTAATAAGTACTCCAATTATACATGCACAGTAATGCCAGCTGTGTGGCCAGTCATTTTTCTTCAGGGTGTACTGAAAGAGAGCAATTCAGAGAGCTTACCGTGCCATCAACCCCATCCTCCCCAATTATACAAGAGGAAGACTGAATGCAGGCTTGGGGGAAGTTCTTTGTTCTTAGAGAGATGTTATTTTGTCCCCTTTTATGGAAAAAGGGGGAGAGTAATACCTTTCCCTGAAGCTGGAGAAAGCAAGATGGGGTGGGACCAAGACCATCGCCCATGAAGACTGGGAAGACCATAACAAAAGTCTCCATATTGAGGTCTTAGTAGACTTGCTGAGCTGCCCTTCAATTACCAGAGCAGGAAGCCAGACACAGGGGGTAGATGGTGTACTGATACTGCCAGGTAGATGGGTATGGCTAGGACATACTCTCTATCCTTCTACCCCCGAACTTCCTCTTAAGTTCTTTCTTCCTAACGTTCCAGCAGGTGGATCCCACATATGGTTGCAGCCTGAGGTTTGGTTGAAGAAGGTAATCGACGTGGAGGAGTGGCCAGGCATGAGGGAATGCAACAACCCACATCAGTTTTCTCATCTGTAAAATGAGAATAAGGTTGTACCCTTCTCTTAAGGTCATTTAAATATTAAATTGAGTTAAATGAAGTATCTAGCGTAATATTTAGTGTTATGAATAGTATATGTATTAGTGTTCTAAAGAGATTTATTATAAGGAATTGGCTCACATGATTATGGAGGAGGGCAAGTCCTAAGATCTGCAAGATGAGGCTGCAAGCTGGAGGCCACGGAGAGCTGTCTGTTTAGTTCCAATCTCAGTCTGAAGGCCTGAGACCCAGCAGAGCCCAGCGGGTAGTCCCCATCCGTAGGCTGGCAGGATTGAGGTCCACAAAAAGCTGATGTTTCAGTTTGAGTCCCAAGGCAGGAAAAAAGCTGATGGCCCAGTCCAAAGGCAGTGAGACAGAACGAATTCTCTCTTACTCAGGGGAGGGTCAGCCTTTTGTTCTATTCAGGCCTTCAACTGATTGTGTGAGGCCCACTCACATTAGGGAGATCAATCTGCTTTATTCAGCCTAGTGATTTAAATGTCAATCTCATCGAAAAGCGTCCTCCCAAACACATCCAGGCAATGTTGGACCAAGTATCTGGCCACCCCATGGCCCAGTCAAGTTGACACATAAAAGTAACTATTGTGATATAGTACTTGACAAAGAATAAGAATTCTACAATGGTAAATATGGATTATTCTTATTATTTTTACTCTTGTAGATCATGTTATTTTGCTTCATACTTAGTTTAATGAAAATGCAAACAATTAATAAGCACATTCTGGATGATGATGGAGAGGCATGTTTTCAATAGGATCTTAATTGCGACCTAGAATCTAGCTAGATTGAGTTTTGTGGGTTGCAACCTTGAAAGCTTAAGCATTTTGTTTACTAAAACATCATACAGGAAAAGTTTGGAGAACTTTTATAATGAGATTCGTGTATGAGTCACCTGTAAAACACACTTTTAAAGGTGTTGGTTAACAACCTCTGTGTGTCTCCCCTTATAGATGCACGACTGTACATCTGGGTCTGCACAGATACTCATACATACATAATCTTAAAGGCTTTTGATAAGTTTGGAATAATTTAACCAACTTTATGAATCTAATTAAGCCTTTCTCCACATGGTGTGTTGGAAGAGACAGCAGTTTACACAAAGACCATAATCTAGAAAAGAAATTATTTATTTCTCAGAATGGAAACCAGGTCTACAGGGCAACTGAGACATTTTGCTTGTCAGCAAAGTAAATTTATTCTGAATTTATGAATTGATAATAAGCCACCTTATCATAATGATTAATGGTAATTAACCTTTTGAAGCCCCATCACTTACCTGGCCATCTCTGGCTGACAACCCTTGGAGACAGGATAGAATGCTGATAGTGGAAAAAACCCTCCTCTGGACTCCCAAGGTCCTATAAGGTAGAAAACACCATTTCTGTGGGGGGATGTCACAAATATGACACAGCCCCAGAGAATTTCAAACAAAGAAAAAATATACACATGGGCTATCATGGTGAAATGCTTTCATCCTGAAAAGACCATTGGAAGCCAGCGTCAGCCAGCTATACCACTGTGATTTTGGTTAAGTCTTTTCACCTGTGTGAACCCACCTTCCTTCATCTGTAAAATGGATGACTAGTGATTATATTAACAATTAACATTTTAAGCGAAGAGTTCTGTGAGCTAGCATAGGACAAAAGGCGAGCCCCCTTGTCAAGCAGTCAGCATCACATTAAAGCTATCTTCCAACAAGTGAGCACTTACCACACACCCCAACAGTAACCTAGATCCATGAGGTGCTCCACATCTTTGCCTGCTGTAGGCCTCAGCACCTCTGACACTGGCAGGAGGAATATTAAAGATAGTTGGGAAGTAGATTCTGGATTGGGGTTTAGTATGCGCAATGTTTATCAACGGGTACCCTTAGAACCAATGCCTATGGGAAAGAGCAGGAAGGAAGCAGGATTTGGCAGACAGAAAAAAAATTTTGAGGCACAATGACAAACTTGGCTGACCCCAAATTGAGCTAGAATGGTCCATCAGAGTTGTTCTGAATCAGGATCAGTGGCCACATCTTTATACCCCTGCAGTGATCAATCACTGGATGTGGGCTGCCTCAGAAAGGGTCATGACCTTGACCAAGATGGCACTCTGAACCTAAGAGAATCCCTGAAGGGGTTGGGAGCTAGAGGTCATTTGCAGACAGCACCCCTAGCCAATGTGGCCACCAGTCCTTCACTGAAGGGGGCACCAGGCAGTCCATCACCGTGTCCTCCATGCCAACATTTATTGAGCATTTACTACATCCCAGAAAGACCCTGTGGGGCTGCTACCTACTTTATCATATTTAACTCTCCCCATAACCCTATGAGATATGGGATTAGTATGCACATTCATCAAATGACGAAACTGAGGCTCAGTAAGTTGTGCACCTGGAAATCAAATCGAGTCTAATCTAATGTTAACCTGCATGAGTCCAAGAATTTGCAGTAAGGTAGGAGTCAGGTCCCACTAACCATCAGTTCTTTTCAGTCCTTGTCTGATTTTTGCATGTGGATTGGTTCTACTTTGCCCCCCTTCAAATTCCATTTCTTTGTAGAATTCATTCCAGATCATAACCCCATCCTGCCCCGGCTAGGTGGAAATAATCATTACTTCATCTTTGTTCTCCGAGAATATGGCTAGCTCTGTGAACTTGCAGAATTTATCTTCCCCGAGCCTCTGTTTCCTTCTTCTGTAAAATGGGAATGATAATCGCATCTATCACATCAAATTTCTAAGATTAAAATAGCTTTCACCTTCCAAACATGCCTGGTGTATGGTGATGGTTCTCCAAGTGTTTGCTGGTATTATCATTGGCGTATTCCTCCAATAGAATAATGTCAGTATATCATCGTTTTTGTCCATGTGTCTGTTGATTTTCTTGTTTATAAGCACCCTAATATACTTAGGTTTTAACATAATGCCTGTTAGCAGTAGGTCTCCAATAAAAGGCTATTAAATTATATTACATTTCAACAAAAAAAAAACCAGTTTTATCAATTATAACCATTTACGTCTTTCAGAATTGTTCACTTGTCTCCATGCATCACCCTAGACCAAGTCGCCATCATGTCTTCCTTCTGATTTGAAGTCAGACGGGTCTGGGATCAAAGTCTGGCTGACATTTGCTGCTTGACTAGTTTAAGCCTCTATTTCACATTGGTGAAATGGGAACAGATAGAGTGCCTACTTCATGAGGTTGTAAAGAGAATTAAATGAGATATGTAAATAGTCCAGGACATGGCATGTAGCCCTCAGCAAATGCTGGTTTCGGTAAAAATGATAAGAACTAGAACAAGTACCACCAACATCATTCTTCTTGTTGAGTTTATTTGGTGTTTTTTAGCCTTCTGTGGAGCTAAAAGCACCAGAATAGAAGTAGGAAGGCTTAGTAGAAAGAATATACATACTGGAGTCTGTTTGCATCAAATACTAGCTCTTAACCTTTGAAATTAATTAACCTGCCTTAGTGTTGTTATTTTCATTTGCAAATGGGAACAATAATAATGCGTATATCATAGAGTCTTTAGGGTTAAATGAGATAATGCATCTGAAGCATTTCATACAGCTACTAAGGCCCAAAAAGCACATATGAAATGTTAGCCTTACGACTCATACTATTAGTACGTATGTGGAACGACACATCGTGAATGTCGCCAAGTTATTGAGAGAACATGGGAAAGCTGGCACGCAGTGGGCCCTCCACACCCAGCGATGCCTTTCCATTAGGTACACGGTTCTACCCAGACGAGATGGGAGACTCCTGGCCCCACATCCAGGACGATGCCCAGGAGAATGTTAAACGGCGGGGAAAACGCTCTGAGAAAATCTGTTTTAATGAGACATCCCGTTAGCGCTGGCTGCTCCCAGGTCAAGCTGCCTCTGTCCAAGCAGGATCGCTAATGCACTAGGTGGTTGTGCCTTTCCATCTGACTGGGCTCTGGGTTTTTAATGAAGCAAGCAGCCCACACGCCCAAGCCGTTTTGGTACGTGTGTGTGCCTGTGTCTTTGATGACAAACGATTTTCATCCTAAAAAGGGAGTGGAGAAAAACGACAGGACATGAAGGCTTAAAATGTCCTCTGATTTGCATCCATCAGAGAAAAGCTGACCGAGACCTTCCCACACATGCAGCTGACCCGTGTGCAGGGCAGAGAGGAATGAAAAAACACATTGCTTTTCCAGGGGACCATACTACCCTAAATAGCTTTAACAAAGGCTAGTGTCAGCTGCTTGACTCCTTAATGATGAATAATTCATACACATCAAAGCGGCCCTCACAAAGTATTTTTTCCTGCAGCCTCAAAGACAATGAAACAACAGCAAAAAGGCCAGAAGGGGAATATTTTTTTCAAATCACATCGTCTCTACTCTCTCTCCTGTCTGCTCTATAATATCCATGCTCTGGACTTCATTGAAATCAACTGTAATATTATTTTACAGAAATATTTTTAAAATCTTTGATTTGCTTTGTAGCCCACATAATGGCAAACTCCTACTCAGCCTTTAAAGCCCAGCACCAAAGTCACCACGTGTTGAAGTCAACTCTGCCACCAACTTTCCCAACAGAGTTAGTCTAACCTTTCCTTTTATATTAAACACACTCCCTTGACTGCAATCGATACTAAGATCTTATTCCTTTAACTCTCTGGCTCAGACTTAGAATTTCTGAAGGTTAGACACGCCGTCTTGTGTATTTCAGAATCACCAGCACCCAACACAGAGCCTGAGATACAGTAGGCACTCAATAAATGCTCGTGGAATTGGAATGACTTGAATTCTTGAAATAAAGAATATACTTAAAGTGAAGAACTGGAATGCTAAAATCTATTAAGTCTATAAAAACCAAAGTAGAGGACAAGAGTATTTGCAGAAACTCAAAAACATTATTGAGTACTATTTTTACCATTTAGCATTTACTAAGAACCCAAATCAAAGGCTTAGAAATGCAAGGAGCTAGGGGATGGGTTTGGAGGGCTTATCAGTCTTCTTTAGGAGGGCAAGCGTTTTAAAGAAAAATATTTGTCAGATCTGAGATAAAACTAAATGGCAGAAACACAATCTGAGTTACTTTTATAGTCTGTCTTAAAACATAAACTCCTTAAATGTCCTTTCTTTTTGATCATCATAAATGAAAATTTACTACAGACATACACTTATCAAAATGCAGATGTTGCCCACTTTTTATATTCTGCAACTGGCTGCTGCTTCTATAAAATGCCACTTCAATGTCAGAGGAGAACACATTTCTTTGGTGGAGCAAATGCTTGTTATCAAAGGAAAAAAGATATATTTTTGAGCTAAACTATTTATTCACTGACTATATTAGAATGCTTATTATGTGCCAGATATTGGGCTAATAACAAAGGGGACATTTGTGTTATAAGACATAGATTTCACACTCCTGGCCCTCATAGTCCAGCAAAAGAGGGTGATGCAAGGAGATAATTATTTTTAAATATATGTTTTCTGCTTGATGTATGAACAGAGCTATGGTTTCGCAGAAGGTATGGTGACTGACTCTCCCGAAGGTTAGAAATGGTTTGGGAGAGGAGATGATTTTTAATCTGATTCTTGAGGGGTGAGTGAAAGGATATTTTCCAGTGGAAGAAAGGCAGCTGGAACTCATCAGAAGTTAGCAGTACTTTCAAAGACCTGGGGTGGTGGAAGGTATTGATGGAACGTTCCGTGCGGCTGGAGGACCGAAGTCATAGTAAGGGATGAGGCAGGTGAGGCTAGAGAAAACAGAAGACCCCTACTGCTAAGAGCCTTGAATACAGGTTTATAAATATAGTATTTATGTTTCAAGATGATCCTATCAGCCTCTTGGGTGGTAGAGTGGAGAAAGAGGGGGATAGGAACACCAATTAGACACTTCTTTGCAATTAATAGAGTGATGACAGTTTGAACCAAGACTATAGATTAGGATGAAGAAAAATCAAGTTATTGAAAGTTATTGAGATCTTTCTGAGAATAAGTCAAATGCATAAAAAGATTGGACGTGATGGTAAGGGTGAGGCAGAGTAGAGAATGACTGAGTGGAGGGTTACGTAGAGTTTTTTGCGAAATTAGTTAAGTTATGAAATTTCCAGAAAGCTGGGAACATAGCCCAGTTCATTTAAAATGGACCTGTTGAAATCAAACATAACAGGACAATTGCAAATTGAGACATAGTTTTGGGTGAGGGCATGGTTCAGGGACTGGAAGCAAAGGATTGGGGTGGTTGCAGAGAAGGTTGAACTACAGCGGGACTGTTATATGTAACTAGCTTCAGGAGGATGCATCTGAGTTTGAATGTGTGGTCCTTACAGGATCATGGGTATAGCTGTGCAATATTCACTTCAGGTAAACTGGTAAAGACTGTAAGAGGGTACATCTTAATCCTCCTGTCCCACCCTCACCGCCACCCTCCCCTGAAAACTTGGGTTCCTTACCCAATCAGCAACCAAGACTTCCTCACACGTGATCCTCTCCTCTGTGACTGCCAAAGGTGTCCGGAGGCAAACTCTTGGAGCTGGGTCTGGCCAGGCTGGGCTGCATATCCCCTGAAATCAGGAACAGGTGCTGTTTCGGGCTGAGAGCAGAGTGAGTATGGGGGAGAAGGACGAAGTCCAATCATGTGAGGAGGAACAAGGGCTGTGGCCAGAAAAGACACAGATGTACTTAAATAATACGCCTGAGACCCAGGCACGTCAGGGGAACTAGCAAACAAGAAGTGTCCAATAAGGTTAAAAAAAAATAGAAAAAATGCAAGCTCCAGTGGGCAGCCCAGAAACCAGCCCTCCATCAGCCTGGATGTCTCTCTTCAGGTAAGGCTAGTCTTCCTCTGACCATCGTTACATCTCTGTCTTGCCCAGCATTTGCAGGAAAGGTGCCACACAGCTTCTTAAACAAGCTTTGAATGATGAGACAGGTGAAGCCCTGCCTCTTAATAAACACATATGAAAGCCTGCCATTAGTTGAACCTAATGAATAAATTCCTTATCAGGCAGCTAACATTGTTTTGCATGTCCTTCTGAAATGCAAAATGCTGGCTCTTCAAACATTCATTCATTTGGTAACAAATATTTATTGAGCACCTACCATGTCAGTCACTGTCTTTGACATAAAGGACGCATAAGAGAGATAAAAAATGAACATGATCCCTGTTCCCAGGGAATTTATAGTCTACTGAGCAATGATAGACATTAATCTCAGAATAGCAAAACTGAATAATTAAAGTTGAGATTAATCTCAAAAGGGATGGAACAAATTTCTATGAGCGTATATAACAAGAAGATATGACCTAGACTGAGGGATGAAATAAGGCTTCCCCAAGAAAGTAAGACCTAAGCTGTGATCTGAAAGATGAGTGGAGTATATGAGAGTTTCAGATAGAGGGAGCAGCCTATGCAAAGGTCCTGTGGCCAGAGGTCCTGAAAGATTTCTATCATGGCTGGCAGTACAGAGACTAGGAGAAGAGGAGGGAGCAGTATTTTGGAAAAAGGCTGATGGGCCATACAGATGCCTTGCTAAGGTTTTGGATTCTTTTCTTATTATTCTAAGAACAGTGAGTTTCTATGCACAAGTAAGTTCCATGACTTAGTTGCTATAATATCCATATTCCTTTCATTTCCTTAACACTTCATGATACTTTTTGATTAGAACTATGTATTTGGGTCTGAGAAGGAAGCCAGAGATGGAGAAATAAATTAGACAGATTTGCAACTCTCAAGAAACCCACAGTTTACAACAGAGGCAAGTAACCAGATAATTATGAAACATTGTAAACAGTGGTAGAAAAAAGAAAAGCTGGGAGGGGCTGATAAGGATGGGCTCCTCACCAAGCATCAGGGAGCAAGGACAGATTCCAAAGTGGGTAATGTCTGAGCCCAGAGGACAAGTAGAATTTTCCTAAAATATTTAGAACAGCAGCTAGGGTATATTCAGTGCTTACTGTGTGCCAGGCACTAGGATAAGTGCTTTTCACTGTATTTAAGATAACAAAAGCCACATGAGGTATGTTCTATTATCATTCTGTTAAAGATGCAGAAACTGAGGACTGGAAACCTTAAGCAGTTTGTTCAAGATCACACAGCTAGGACAGGGGAGAGCTAAGGTTTGAACAAAGATGCTCTGTGCTTAAAGTCAGAGCCAGAGGGCAGGGAGCTCCAATTGTAAATTTCAGGTCAAAATATGAAAACACAAGATGTGTTGATTTAGAATGATTACAACCTCTTTGAGAAATTTCTGAAGGCCTGTAAGTGCAGCGTCTTTGCCCAAATTTATGGATAAGAGCTTGAGCCAAAGTAACAGTAATCTCCACCCTTAAAATAGTGGAAGCTTTTGTGCTCTGGGACATATCAGAAACCAGGAATGCATATGCATCAGAGAACACATCAGTACTTAGACAATCCAAAATGACCTGTTTTTATATCATTTGACTTTTCTTCTCTCCCCCTGTAATTACTTCATTTCAGCTAAATCACACTGTGTTATGATTTAACAACTGGAACAGTCACTTAGGTATTGATATTTTGCAAGCACGTTTCCAGCGTTCCCTACCCAGGCTCAAAAGAGAGAACAATGAGGGATCACAGAGGGGCCCAGATAAACCATGGAGATTCGCCCAGTGGTCAGTGTTGCTGCTTGAATTCTGCCCTAACAGCTGCCAATATTCTGTTAGGGAATTTTAAGGTTGAATAATCAGAAAGCAGGAAAAAGATTGCAGCGTTTAAAGCAAAGAGAAGTTGGCACTGGGTGGAGAGAGGGCAGGGGTACTCTGACTATATGTTGCAACTTGACTTACTCTTCCGAAGTTCACCCCTCCCCTCTTTAGCCGGTTGGAAAACAGTGTAAGTTTCTTTACCTAGTCCCCTCCCAGTGAAGACACAAAATGCATCCTGAAGCTACACGATGAAATGCAGGACTCTAACTGTTCCCATGCCTCCGGCAGATTTGAAATTCCAGCCCGTGTTTCACTCCCATGCATTTCTTGTTAACTCCACACATGTGTAAATAATCAAATGTATCTAGTGGTCAGTGAGCGTTTTCTCTGTAAAATGCATATCTGCTAGGAAGAGGCAGTACAAATACTGATTTGTACTTGCAGAATCACAGACTTTTAGTCCTGGGAGAGATCTTGGAGATTGCCTTCCAGGCTCCATTGTTGATAAATAAGGGGCCTTGGGCCCACATGGGGGACGTGAGCTGCCCAAGGGTGTGGGACGAAAACTTTGGCTTCCTGATTGAAGCCGCCGTGGTTTTAACTCTGTTTCACTGACCGAAAATAGCTTTGCATTTCATGCTAAGCTGTGTGTCCCCTTACTTCCTAATCAAAGGCGTAATCAATCATCATTTGCAAGGCACTCATTTCAAGGAGTAGGAAATGAAATTCCCCAATGTAGTTACATTTTAATTTGCAGGGAAACACTGATTTGAGGAGCAGAACCTGTTAAGGGGAAGGTGGTCAAAATGCATGCTGGCATCAACCACGACACTCAAATTCACTGTGAGCCTGGAGCAGTGGTGGCTAAACTTTTTTTTTGAGGAAGGTTAGCCCTGAGCTAACACCTACTGCCAATCCTCCTCTTTTTACTGAGGAAGACTGGCCCTGAGCTAACATCCATGCCCATCTTCCTCTACTTTATATGTGGGACTCCTACCACAGCATGGCTTGCCAAGCAGTGCCATGTCTGCACCCGGGTTCTGAACCGGTGAACCCTGGGCGACCAAAGCAAAACGTGCAAACTTAACCGCTGTGCCACCGGGCTGGCCCCTAAACTCTTATCTATAAAGGTCTGGACACTAAATATCATAGGCTTTGGCGGCCATATTGTAGCAACTGCTCAATTCTGCTCTTGCAGCAATACAGCCACCATAGATAATACATAAAGGAATAGGCATGGCTATGTTCCAATAAAACTTTATTGATGGACACTGAAATTTGCATGTTATATACTTTGCACATAACAAAAATCTTATTCTTATTTTTTAATTTTTAAAAACAATTTTAAAATGGGAAAACTATTCTTAGCTCACAGCTACACAAAAACAGATGACAGACCGGATTTGCCCTTCATGCCATAGTTTGCTGGTCCCCGTGCAGAGTAAGACATTTGTGGCTGTTTCTCAATATGGTTTGTACTATTTGGAATTATATATTTGGCCAGAGAAGAATTCTTTTTAGCACAAGTCCTGTTTCTCATTGTATGCCATGAAAAAATATCAAAATCCTTCCAAGTTTTCCTCTCACTGTAGACTTCATGATTCCAAGTTTAGTTTCAGCGCTTTTTTTAAACTTTCTTTCATTCTTTCCTTAATTGACTCAATATCTCGTGAGCACGTACCAGGTGGCATTCAAGGCTCCTTATGATCGGACGTAGATGAGATGAGAATTCTGATCTCATTTCATGATATGCCTCCATGCACATTCATTCATTTATTCAACCCACAAATATTGACCATCCAGAATGTGCCAGTTGCCGTCCTAGTTACTGAGAATAAGTAGTGACCACGCCAGTTAGAATTCCTGTCCTCAGGGAGCTTTCAGCCTGGTGGGACACTGTTAAAAACAATCACAAATAATGAATGACTTGCCATTTTGACAAAGGCTAGGAAGGAAAAGGACACAGCACAGAGATGGTGTCTGCTCTCTACTCCAGTCACACCAAACTTCATATGGGTCCAATCACAGATGTCCTCTCCCATGAGAACCCCTCTGTGTGATGTTAACATCCTGCTCCTCAAATTCTGGGGAACTCCACACCTAAAGGCCCCTGAATGAGCCCCTTCCTTTAAAATTGGTCTTTAATGCCATCTCCCTGAGCTGAGTTAGTTGTACCTGCTTCTGTGTTCCCATAGCACACTGCCCTGCTATGATCGCTACCTTTGTATCTCTATCTTTTATTAGATTTTGAGCCCTTTGAGTACTGACTATGTCTTGCTTAACGCTGTCAGCCACTGTTCCAGTTGCCCAGCACAGTGTCAGGCTCAGCAGATAAGTGATATTGAAAAAATGTATGCAGAAACGAATAAAAACATGCATACATCATGGCAGCAGGCCAAGTTTAAGAGGCAGGGAGAGTTGCTCATGGGAATGTCTATATTGTGCATTAAAAATGAGTCAGCCCTTTTACATACTTTCCACTCCTCTCCCCTACGCCCAGCCCCAACACACATACATCTGTATTTCAAATAAATGTCATTTTCAATTTCGCCTTTATTCCCGAAGAGTCACCATTAGGGAGAGAGGTCAAATTGCTTTACTCTCATTTTTTTCGTTAAGGACTCTGTCATCGTACCCTTCCTTCTTCAGTCTGACTCCACATCCAGCAGATCCAGAAGATAAGTCTTCTCTTATTTGAATGAGGGCTGGAAAGGCAGCA
This sequence comes from Equus quagga, assembly GCF_021613505.1. Lineage (NCBI taxonomy): Eukaryota > Metazoa > Chordata > Mammalia > Perissodactyla > Equidae > Equus > Equus quagga. The sequence goes on from NC_060279.1 coordinate 60,114,255, forward strand.
ACAATTTGCTGAGTCCGATAGAACCAGCCTAAACGTTACTCTCCGTCAGGAGATGACACCGTTTAACCCCAATTAACTCACATCTTAAGCTCAAGGCTTCTGGTTTACTAACACGAATCAATACATTGCTTTATCAATTATGCAAATTCAAACCAGTGACATCGCTTGACAACTTTTGGAATTCGCATCAAAATCCTGCTGAGTGGGGCATCGTTGCAAGCCAGATGATGCTTCTGTCAGGAAATGTTGTGGGTTGATCTTATTTGCTTTTTTGTAAGATTGAATAAAAATAACTAGATGGTTTTCTGAGAGAGAAGAAAACAAAATACCTGCACAGATTCTTCAAGTTGCTCCTCAGGGCTCTTATCTGTGAAAATGAATGGAAACCATTTAAGAGAATAGACACGAGCAGCTAACCATAGATTTGGGAACACCTCACTCTTCTCCTATTTCCTGCTAGAAGATTCCAGCCTGGAGAGAGTAGGTCACATGCTCAGGGTTCCACGGAAAATGGGAGAGTAGACAGCAGTCCTGGGGAGCACGGCTCTGGACTCAGACTCCAGTGCAGGTCTGTTTGCTATCGTATAACCACGGGCAATGTTCCTAGTCTCTAAAAGCCTTGTTTTCTTCATCCAGAACATGGAGCTATGACTTACGACAGCAAACACCTTTGTGAATGTTACACAAAAAGTGTAATATTATATGTGGATTGCTTGGTACCAGGGGCAGAGAAATAATATTTGGAGCTAACATTAGTGTCACCTCCACGACTAGACATTTCACTGTTTTATGATTCCCAGTCCAGTTTCATTATTCTTTTAAATTTTCTTTTGTTCATTCATCCATTGGCTCAATATTTATCTGCTAAGCATCAAAAAGGTGCTCAGAGCTGTATTGGATCACTGGGGAGGGAGTGAGGGATGGGCAAGGCACAGCTCCCCTTCTTGTGAAGCCCACAGTGCTCCCTAACCTACCGCTGGCAGACATGTCATTTTTCAATCCAGACATTCAAACAATCTCAAGCTTTCTCTGATATAAATGATTCCGTCTGCCAAGAATTCTCCCTCTGTGCTTGGCACATAGCAGTTGCTCAGTAAATGCCAATTGACTGAATAAATGTCAGTCGAATGAATAGATGGTTAATGGCAATGAAGTTCTCATAGTCTCAAACACTGAGGAATGAGTCAGAGGATGTAGCCCCTTTTTAACATTTTCGAGAGATGGTATTGTGTGTGCATGCACATGCTTTGCTTAGTTTACTCAGAGTCAAAGAAAATATCCTTTGGAGATTTTAATGTGTTAAGATTCAAATTCTGGAACTTAGCTTTATGTCCAGTTGTCAAGACAACTGGGGTATTGAGATAATTAGATACTAACCTGAGCATTTGGAAGGGCCAATCATTTCGGGAGAGGATTTTGATTGGAGAATGAGAGTCCTATGGAACCTTGAGTCCTACACCTCTAGTCACCCCTCTCAGAAGGAGAGCCAGAATCTGCTGGCCCTTCTGTTTTGTTCTGCTAGCACTATCTTAACAGTGTAGCACAAACTCAGTGGTTTAAACAACAGAAACGTATTGTCTCACAGTTCTGGAAATCAAAGTTTTGGCAGAGTTGGTTCCCTCTGAGGGCTGGGAGGGAAGGATGAGTTCCAGGCCTCCCTCCTTGGCTTGTAGATGGCCGTCTCCATGTTCACGTGGCCTTCTGCCTGTATCTTCACATTGTCTTCCCTCTGTGTGTACCTCTGTTGAAATTTTCCCTGTTTACAAGGATACCAGTCGAACTGGACTGGGGCCTACCCTAATGACCTCATTTTAACTGGATTGCTTCTTTAAACACCCTTTCTCCAAATAGGTCACATTCAGAGCTACTGGGAGTAAGGACTTCAACGTACAAATTTTTCGGGGACACAATTCAATCTACAACACCTTCTCACAGGCAGGGGAAACTGGGTCTTACAAGCATGCTATATATGACCTCCAAGGCATTATCAAGTTGTGATCAACAGTCCCATTTTATGCAGAGGAGAAGAGAGGCCCAGGGAGGTTAAACTGCTTGCATCAGGTCATGGAGCTAAGAGAATTGGAATATCCTCATCATATATGATACCCCAAAAAACTAATACCCATTTTATATCTGATCATGTCCAGATGGTTCATGTTTTTTTAATGAGACAGGCAGAATCTCAAGCAGAAGAATAGCTATAGTGATTTTAGCACTCAACTCAGTTAGAGAAAGGGCAGAGTCTTCCAGGTTCCCCCAGTATTAACCTAAAATCAGTTTTGTGCAGCCCTGGCAGGCCAGCAATAAAAGAGACCCAAGGAGCATTTACCTTCCAGGCAGAAAACCTATGTGGCCACCAAAGCTGTCATTTTTTTGCCTCCTGAAAATGAAATGTTAATTTACCCACTAAGACCTTCCACAGATTCAGTTTGTAGGCTAATAACAGTTCACATAAAAACAAGGGAAATGCCATCCTTGCTTTGACATATGATCAGAAAAAAGGAACTATCTTTAAAATTTCCTTCAAAAGGGGTGATGTTTATGAACCCACTTTCAGTGGGGGATAGAAAGGGATTTGTCAAACCCTGGTGTGATTTCAGTGATGCAGAAAAACACCAGCCCTGTTCATTGAGCCAGCCCAAATAGGAGTTCGCTAGTGCGGCCGTCCTCCTGTTGCAGGCATAGCCACAGGGCCTGGAGTTGCCTCCGTCTCCTGGGCCTCTTAGGGCTTCCAGGCCTAATTTCCTTCTCGTCTTGCTCATTAATTAATTGATTTGTTTGTCGCTTGTGGTCTTGATTTGAAAAATGAAGAATACAATGGGAGACTTTTCACCTCCATTATCAATCACAACTGGGCCTTGACACCAGCAATGCCAAAGAGATTGACTAGCTTGGGCTTGTCATTGGTGCTTTATTTTCGAAATCCATGCAAAACGGGTGAATGGACTTGACTTCCTACTAAATTAGGCTGTCCTCACAGCAGCTGGGTTTCTTCTACAGAAAATGTTATCAGCAATAGATTTTGTAGCAACCTGGTTCAAAGGCAAGTGGATAATAAAATGTCTTTCTTTTTATGTACCAGTTATTGATTGTCTGATATATCATGCCTGTTGTTTCATATTGCATGCAAATTTTAAATTAGGTATCACATACTCATTTTACTGTTGAGGAAACTGAGTCTCAGGTGAGTTGAGTAATTTTGCCAAATTCACGCAACCCATTTAGGCTCCAAAGCATAGATTCAAACCCAGATTGACCTAACCCTTCCCAATGCCCTGTGACCCCACTCATTATGAGACATCCATATCAACCCAAACATCTGCTCATTCGTAGGCCTAGTGGCTTGTCACTGCCTTTGTGGCTCTAAAATAAATATTTTATAGATGATGAAATAGATGAGCTCTCTCTAGAACATCATAAGAGATAGAGTCTTGGAAGTTTGACTGTTTCTTAGATTTCCTCTCATTTGGGATGAGGTTAACTGTTAATCACTTTAGACTATTCAAGGAAAAGTTCTGTGAAGGTAATTCTCTCAGTGAAGAAAACTTGAAGAGCCAAAAATCTGGATTCTTAGGGCCCTGGCTATCATTTTAGCTTCCGGAGAAGAGCCCTGGGGTAGAAAGAGCACAGGCCTGCGGATCAAGAAGCATAAGCTCTGTGTTCCCATCCTGCTTTTGACCACTTATGTGGCCTTTGGTGAGTCACCCCAAATCAAAGGTGTCGTTTGTGAAATGAGTAAAAAGTGGATATGCTATTTAAAAGCACATGAGTGTGTGCACACGCCCCTCCCCCCCCACACACATGCTGTATAAGTATGTTTAATTATAAAATGCTCATTAATTATTGGGACCCTACTAAAAATCAGCTTCTGTCTTAGAGCTCTTATATACTTTAAGTATTTAAATTAGTCCTATTTAACAGATGAGATGATTGAAGTTCACAGAGATTACAGAATTTCCATGTTTGCACTCTGGTGAAGTTACACATTTAACTCAGGAGTGTGTGGCTTCGAATCCATGTTCTTTCTACACTCTATGTTCCCCCATTGAGCATCATATGAAATATTTTACTGTTGTTTGTATAAATGCGACTTAGTACAAGAAGTTGAATCTAAAGGAAGCTCATTATATGATCCAACATTCTAATGGGATGTGTGACAAAGAAAACTAACTTTCAGAGGTGCTTTTCTGGGCCACAGAAAGACTAAGGCCATTGCTGTACATAGTCAGGCAAATGGACAGGGGGCTTAGTCTTCCAGAGATTCCCTGAACTTGAACGTGCCCAAGAAGAGTTGGGCAGGCGATCACCAGGTTCACATACAGCAGTTGTTTCCATTCTCATGAGTAGAACAAGAGATTTCAATATCAATCATGTCACCTGCCTTGAAAATTTGACTTGTTAGTCAGGCACCTGCCACACAAATTTCCCAGGTCCCATTTGACTACAGTTCCACTTTTCTGGCTATGATTTCCTGAAAGGGAAAATTTATAACTTGACCTAAACAAACAATTGTGACTACGGCCTACCTTTGCTACACAGCTGGGGACAGTCCACCTTTGGATAGTCCAACAAAAGGCAGCTATTTTTGGCCTCCTCCTCAGTTACCATAGTCTATTTCCATTCCAACTGAGGCATATCTTCTGTTGGAAAACAAAAACAAAACACCTTCCAGTCTTTCTGGAAGGAGGAGGGCTCAAGTAAATAAATGTGGGTTAAAGATGGAGGGTAGGTCCCATGATCAGATCAGAACCACCAAGACAAGTCTCTTCAAATGGTAGCTTTCTCTAATTGTGAATTTATTTCTCCACGTTTTCGTTTGTTCTAGTCTTTGCCAGATGCATAGACTCTCTTCATTTCATAGTTCAACGGGAATGTTTATTCAATAATCATAAATTAAGCACCTGTTAAGGGCTAGATAGAGTGGCAAGAAGAACAGAGTTTCTGCAAACCTCAAGCTCATGGTATGAGAGACAGACGTGAAAAATGGGCTAATACAATATATTGTAAAGGATGATGTCCACCTCTCCCAGTGGATAGAGATGTGAATCTTAGAGGTGCTTTATTTCACTTCAGATTTTCTCATCTTTTTTGCCACATTTCAGTTCATTCTACAGTTTAGGTCATCTCCTTTAAATACTGCACCAAATGTTTTTTTCTCTAACCTCTCCCAATCTACTAATTCAAAAGATGCCAAGGGCTCTCTATTACCTGTAGAATCAAGAATAAATTCTAAGGGCGTCCTCGATGCTCTAGGCCCATGTTATATATGCATCAAGGCTTATCTTCCACAGGTCCCTCCATAACTTTGCACTTCACACGAGCTGGTTTCATCATCTCCTCAGGCTCACAGAAGTACTCATTCTTACTCATAGCCTTTGCTGCTTCTCTCACTTCACATGTCCTCTACCTATAAATCTCTAATTATCACTTAGGCCCAGCTCTCGACTCAACTCTCTCCAGATCTTCCCCAACTAGAACCGTGGAATCTCAGGGTTGACTAAATCATCAGTGGTCACACTCACTCCAGTTCAGTAATTTTACTGCCCACCTCCAAGATGATAAATAATACCGTATCCTCTCAACATTCGGTAAACAGAGTGATCTCGATCTTCCAAGGAAGCTGCACTCCCTGTTGAATTGTTTTTATCTCTAGGAATTCCTTTTCATGGAGCCAAAATTTATGCCTCTGGAACTACCTGCACCTTGGTTCTGCTTTGCTTTTTGGGAGAAAAGAACAAATCTATTATCTTTTCCATGTGCCTGCCCTTCACATGATTGGAGGCAGCTATTTTTCTAGCATCACCATCCTGCTCAGATCTCTCCTCCAGCCTCAATATCCCCCTGGCCTCATCTCTCCTGGGGGAATGCTCTGCTCTCTCAATGCTCCATTCAAACGCAGCGCATAACCTTAGCTGCAGTCTTTTTATAGAAAAAGATGGTTCACCTATTTCTTTTCTTCTTTGATTTTATTACTCAAACTAAGTTCATAATTGTTTTTCCCACAGCTATTTCATGCTGCTGGTCATTGTGAGAAGAAAATCAGTCGCAACAACCCACTTTGTCCACAGAACCTGCCATTTATACAGACCCTCTCCATCGAGGGCTCAGACAGGGGAATTTAAAACCTGATTTGTACTAGCCCCTGCAGTTTCCACCCCACCACGCTCTGCCTCTATAGAATAGTTTGCCTGCTTTGCTAGGGTTCTAAATGTTAAAAATTTCAAAAGCATGAGCAGAAATCACAGGTTTTAAGAGCTGGCCTGAAATATTTAAACATCATCTAATTCCAGCAGATGAAACTGTCAGGAATAATAGTTATGTTTTACACATCAACATAATAATAGTTAATCCAGCAGATGAAACTGTCAGGAATAATAGTTATGTTTTACACATCAACATAATAATAGTTAATAATGATGCTTTGTATTTATCCATGGCCTTTCCTCCGGAGACACTGACAGACTAAAGCAAATCTAATGTCGATATTAAAAAATAAACCCCTGAATTAACACCAGCATGATACCTCAAAAAACCAGAAGCCATGATCTAAGGCTCTCTGACAGCCTGGAAATGAATAGTTTTGCAAAGCATGAAAATTGGGCCTGTAGGACGACAGGAAAGTAATATGTCACCTGTGACTAGTCCTAACTTCTACCCTCAGGGTGGATATTGGTTTAATTTCGACTCTGGAGAAATGTGGAGAAGTGAAAGGTATAGAAAACACAGTGAAGTTTGAGCAAGGCTACCACGTGGGAGAGGAGAAGCTGAGAGCAGTAAGTTGACTGCCTGGCCAGAGAAGATGGGAATTTTTGAAAGCTGCTCTGGGAGAGTAACAGGGAAATGTCGGCTCCTTCCCTACCCAGGGATGCAAAGTAAAATAGACATTATTCTCTAAGGCTTTGGACATAAAGCAATGATTTCTGGGAACTGTAAACAGATGCCAAGTGCTATAGATGTCAGTGGACTCAGGATTGAGACTGAGAGAACTGGCAGGATTAAGGGAAGAGCTGCCATCTGCATAAGAGAGTTATTAGGCATAAATTAGGAGATGTAAACACCTCATCTGAAACACTGCATCGATTACCATAAAACTAATTTATAGACGAGCCATTTTAAGGAGTCATAATGCCTTAAGCATAAGGAACAAAGCTCTAATGGTAAAATTTTAAACATAAACAGTAGACCAAACGGAGAGAAGAGAAGGTATGGAACTTAATTAAATTATGTCTTTCTCTCTCTGCAAGTAAACCATGGAGTTATTGGTGCAAAAATATTTCATATATTAATAGACCGGCCAGTATTCCTTAAGCCAGGAAGTAAAATACAATTTAGTTTTCTCCCTCATTTTCTCTTCCCCATCCCAAGTCCCAAGTACCTGTATTTGTTGAATACTTAAGTGTGGAAGGAAATAAAATGTGGGATTCCTTCACAGTCTCTGCATTTGAGGAGCCAGTGGAGTCATCGGAGAGACAGTGCCTCAATACAAACAACCAAAGTCTATGGAAGAAGGTGCTGGATGACACAACTTGAAGATAAAGGAGTCTGCCAAATTTTTGGAAGGATGATCTCACTAGGGACTGAGAACAATCAGGAACAAGAACTTGAGCCTACAGAAAGGGCATCCCAGGCTGTGTAAGCATCCACAGCAAAGACATCTGAAAAGAACAGAAGATACAGTATAGCTGGTCTAGAACACAGGGACCAGGGCATCACTGCCACTATTTAGTAAGAACCTATTCCGAGGTAGATGACGCCAGTCTACTCATGCTTATCTTGTTGAATTTTGATCCTCACAGTGATACTCTTGGGCAATATCCCATCTGTCATGACAGCTAACTGTTATTGAGCAGTTACTAATATGATCACCTTTATGCTAAGTGCTCTGCACTTTGTGATATGTTGATAGTACCGTTGGCCCCAGTTATTGGCCTTCCTGTACCCATGTCCTTTTTGTAACTCTGAAACCCCTTTCTTTCTGACTTTGGGCTTGCTTTGTGGCAGAAATGATGTTATACTTGATCTAACCCTAGGCTTCAATAGGCTTTGAATCTCTCTTTCTTTTTCTCTCTCTCCTCTCCCAACCACCATGAAAACAAGTCCAGCATAGCCTGCTTGAGAATAAGACACCATGTAGAAGAGAACCCAGTTGTTTCAGCCAAGACCATTCTAGACTAATCTTGAGCTTTCCAAATCCCAAACATATGAGAGAACATAACCAAGGTCAGCAAAGCTTCCTACCTATCTTGTAGCTGACCATACATGCGTTAAGTGAGCACAGCTAAGACAGAACTGCCCAGATAACCCAGAGACTCATGAGCAAAAATAAATAATTTTAAAATAAAAATAAATGGTTTTTATTTTAAGCCACTGAGTTTTGTTAGTTTGTTATGCGGCAAGAGCTAGCTGCTCTATGAATACTCCTCACAACAAGCTGTGAATCAGGTACTAGTGTTCATGCCCATTTTACAGATGAGGTAACTGAAGCCCAGAAGAATCAAGTCACTTGTGCGAAGTCACCTGTAGCAAGAAAGCATCAGAGCCAATATTTTCCTTCAGACATCTTTTTCTAGCTAACCTAGAGCTCTTAACTGCTTTGCTGTACTGATGGCCTATTATGATGCAAATTTTGCAGTTAAGTTTGGAATAGGCAAAGTCAGGCAAACACTGAGTAGCAAAAGCAAGCTGCAAAGCCAGCTCTACCTAACTCCAAATGCTCATGCTTTTTCTGCCACACTCGGTCCTCTCACACAGAAGAGAAGCCCTGGGAAATTAACACTAAGGTAGAGGAGGGCAGAGGTCAGAACTCGTCGGCTTTTGGACACCAAGCCAAAAAAGCTTTACCACGTTTGTAGACATTAAGCAGTCCCACAATTATCCGAGCAGGGGCCGTGCAAGAGAAGTTACCTCCTTAAGGAAGTGTAAGGGACAGCACTTTCAAACAAGCCATAAGCCAAGAAAGAATTTGGTATTTGTGTTTTCTGCCAAGAAAAATCTCTCTCTGTAGAAAATGGCTCTCTTAAGCTTAAAAATAAATTCAGGATGAATAAACCTCAAAAACATCAGGGGCTAGGTCAGGAAGGTCTCTTCCAAGCAGAACATAAACGCCAACTTTGTGGAAATTTGAAGCGTCCATATTTTTTTAAATCATAAAATATGTTGGCAAACTTCGCTTTCACCAGGACCCATACCACGAGGACAATCTTAATAAAGCACAAAAGAAAAATATTTACAGGAACTGAGGCCAGCTAGTTGCTCTCCCCTGTGCTCCGTGATATACTGACTAGCCTGATTATATGACAGGTTGATGGGCATGGTAGAAAAAAATGCTTTGGAGTATAAATATTAATGCTTAGACAGTGATTTGTGTAAACTGCATAGCAAAAACAAAAGTACAGATATAAGTTTTTCAAATATTTTGCCTTGTCCACGGTGTATGTTATTCACCCCACATGTTTTCTGTCTCTCCAGCTTGTCTGTGTGACTGGGAGCCGTATTTCTCAAACACTGAATTCTCATATAACTTTTTTTGGCATCCAAATAGAATTGAAGCCGGTTTGCAAACTAGCGTTTCAAGCATCGAAATTGAGCCTTTAAAGGTTCTTTTGTGAGTATTACGGGTATCCAAAGGAATTCAGTGCGGCAATATCAAACAGCATCCTGTACTTCTAAAAATATTTTTAAAGACCATTCCAAATGATGATGCAGTCTACATGGAGGAAAAATGTCTAAATTCTCTTCTGGACATCATCTATAAGTTAGGAGGCAGAAGATTTATTCTACTCTGAATTCTACAAAATGGCCCTCAGTGATGACATGGGGAAAGTCCCTCTATTCTTTTCTTGAGGTAGAAAAGAAGCTGAGTTCTTTCTCCTGAACCCTGCATGTCACTAAGACCCCCATGGCTCGTACCTTTGTCCTTGAGCAACACTAAGGTAACACCTGCTGCTTCAATTTCCCACCAACTAAATGTTCTCAAGTTGCAACTTGTAGCCAAACTGAGAACAGATTTATTGTGACTCTGGTAGAGTTGATAGCTCACCTGACTGGTTCTGGTTAGCTCAGTCCTGACTGGGCTACAGCATTGCCCTTGCAGGGGTAACGGCAGGTGAAGTCTGGGGTGTTGTGTTCTGTCCTATGAGTCTTCATGCAACTAATCAACAGATCTTTCTGGAACACCTGCCTACTGCTGGACCTCCTGCTTGGTGCTGGGGATATAGCAGTGTGGAATGCAGCAGGACAGACATGACCCCTGGAGACCATGGGAGAGAGACAGATAATGCACAGTAAAGAAATAAATGAACAAGATGGTTTTTTAATGTGATATGTGCTCCAAAGGGAATAATGGTGATACAGTAGAGGGTAATCCTAACAGTGGAGGGGCTCTGTAAGAAGATGACTTGGGAACTGAGATCTGAGTGATGAGGCAAAGCTAGTCATGTAGGGATGGGCAGGCAAAGCTTCTCACTTATCTAGTGAGAAGATAAAAGAAGTGCAAAAGCCTCAAGATGAGATGGAGCTTGGGATGTTTGAGGAACTGGAGGAGGGGGAAGATCCGGCTGAGAGAGTAGACAGGATTCAGATCTCTTAGGCACCCGCCAGCTGTAGCAACGAGATGGGATTTCATACTGCGTACAGAGATAAGTTTCTGAAGCATTGCAAGCAAAGGTGAAACATGGTCTGGTTCATGTAAAATCTTACTCCACACTCAAGGCTGGGGCTCCCTTCCGATCTCTGCTCTGTAGAGCATTTGTCTGTAGAAGGACTCCTCTACTTCCTGGATGGAGGCAGAACTTCATCCTCAACCCAGGGATTCTGCTTGCTGTCTGGGTCCCTACATGGCTGCCGCTCCTTCCCTCTGACCTTGGTGATCATCACTATCTAGATATCTCTTGTCCATTACCCTCCCATCCGTTCAACAAGCTCAGACGATTACCCCAGCTAACCCTGAATTCAATGTGCTGTCTCTTTGCACCCAAGTGGTTGAACTACTGTGAGAGTCAGCCCCGGAATCTGGATGAGTCTCCATGCTCTTCCCATCTACACTGACCTGTGCCAGGCATATCTGAGCACACCTTCTGAGTGGAACCTATGAGAAGTAGTCTAATGCTTAATAACCCCCAAAAGAAATAGCTCAAAGCAGAAGACTACACAAGAGATATCTTGTATGCTTTGTCCGTCCTGTTCTGGTCATCTGAATCTTAATTGTTATAAATAGACAGTTTCCCAATCTTTATTAGATCATTGGTTCCTTCCTTCTTCTTTCTTTCCATTCTACTTTTTCCTTCCTTCTATTCTTCCTTCCCTCTGTCTTTCCTTCCTTCTGTCCTTCTGTTTTCTTCCTTCTCTCTCACCTTTACTCTTTCCATCCTTTCTACCTCAATATCTAGAAGAAGGATAGAGTCCTTTAAGGGATTTATGAACATGATAATCCTGGTAATAATACTAATAATGATTATGATGATAATAAATTGAACATTTAAATGCACCAGGCATTGAACCAAGGCCCTTACGTACACATAATCTCATAAATCCTTGCGACTCTAATGAGTAGTGCTAATATCTTTATTTTAAACATGAAGAACTTGAAACCTTTTAAAGGTTAATGCACTTGTCAAGGTTGCACAGAGGGCAAAGGACAGAACTGGGTGGTCCAATTGCAAGAAGCCATGTTCTTCACCACACTCTTTTTGATGGCTTGCATTGTTGAGCATGACTGAGCCTACATTCTATACTGAAAACTTCGTAAAATGCACACATGTAGAGACAAGGCATCTTTAACTCTTGTGTGGAGCGAGAGATGTATAATTAAGTAAAGAGCTCTTGGATCCAGGAAGACAAGACATTCTGATCTTGGCCTCTCATTCTTCCTCCCAGAAGTGCTGGTAGAAACACTTGACCAGTGTGTCTGATGGGAAAGGTCTGACCCACGTGGAAAAAGCCATGGGGGGGCTGTGTGTGTGAGCTTGTGTGCGTGTGTATGTGTGTGTGTGACATCGCTCCAAGCCATGAGTGCCAAACCACCCCAGATGCCCTGTCCCTCAGTCTGAGGTCAGTTTACATCAGCACAGATGCATCTCCATCAATTTCTGCTTCCTCCTGAGATGTCCTACCTACTGCTGCTGTGCTTGTTAGAGTGTTCGGAGGGAGCTCTCTGTTTTGCTAACCTGAGCCGTCCGTTTCCACCCCACACTGACCCTCCAGTGGTGGTGGTGGTCGTGTGTGCTGCTGGGGAGGGTGCTTTTTCATTCTGACCACTGTGGCTTAAGGAGGGGAATTTTAGATCTTCATCTGAGGGAAGAGTTAATCCAATTTGAAGTTCATGCCAAAACCAGATTATCCCTTGGACCAATACGTCCACCATATCTTTTCTTTCCTCTTCAGCTCCCTTAAATATCCTCCGTCAGCAGGCTTGGCAGTCCCCCAGGGGTAGAGAGTCCTGACAACACAATCACTGTGTGCCCATTAGTGGGCTGGCTCAGTTGCAGCATTTACTTTCAGAACCAGCACACCTTTGAGATGACTGCTTTATAGGAGAATGCAATTTAAAGTAAAAAAAAAAATCCAGCATGTGTTGTATATTAAGCTGTTGATCATTGAAGACTCTGGTCCTCTTATGATTTACTTTGCTCTATCAAATAAGTTATCATTGCACCGAGGTATTTATTTGACCAGGCAAAGTACACAGAGGCAGACACGCAAGATCATCATGCACAATAGTCTCTAGGAAATTAGAGTCTGGGATGAAATATTGTTATGCCTTAGGAAGTCTCTGTAGCCTAGAGAACTGTTTTTAAAAGAGATCCCAACACTGAAATAACAGCTACCAAGTCACTTGTGGTTGTCCTATGAACTGTCACTTTTTAAAAATATTTTTTAATATGGTGATTTTGACCAAATAAGGGTGTATTCTTTTCCACATAAGTGAATTTTCCAGATAACTAAGACTTACCATGTACCCATTGGAAATTGCTTACTTGAATTATTTTAAAGGGGAAATTGTTATTTCATGTATCACATGCCTCTTTGCTTTTTGAAAGAGAAAATACAGAAACCAAGTCAACCTTTTCTTCATGTCACAGGCTACCATTATCAACAGTTGCGGCAGAAGGAAAAAGCACCATATTTGAAGCTATTTGATACTATGTACATGTTTATACTTCACTTCTCTTCACAAAGAATTTGAGGCAGTTTACAAATTTATATGTAATACGAAAGGAAAAGAACAAATAATTGAAGGAATCAAGATGAGGGGAAAATGCAGGCTGGCAAATCCAAAAGCCAGGGAAAATATCCATGGGCAGGGACGCTGGCTCAGCGCTCTGGCTGTGAGTGCTGGAAATCCAGCTCCGGACTGTTGGAGGACAAAACAAGGAATTAACTGCTGCATGTAAAATACTGCAGTAGTGAGGAATGGAGGCAATGGCCTTGAGGTTGACCAGAATTAGCTCCTGAATGCTGTCAGGACTCTCTGCAGTCTTCTCATCTCCTGTTTTCTCTGCAGTGGGTCCTTATTCTTCCACTGGGTAAGGGGAGTAAAGTGATTTGGTTTACAGGAAAGCGTGGATTTCTCTTCCAGTTTTGGTGGAAAAATCTTAGAGTAGGACTCTGATTGGCCCAGCTTTGGTCCCATGGGCATGCCTGGACAAATCTCTGTTGCTAGGCAGATTTTTATTACGACCAAATCAGTCTCATTCCAATGCCTATTTCTCTAGTTGAGTAAGTGAGTCTATTATCAGACAAGGAAAAGAGATGACACTCAGACAAAAGCAATAGCCCTATATAAGCGTGCCACATGGCCTTATAAAAAATGCTAATATTGTCCAGACTTTCAGTTTAGCTTCCCAGTGGCCGAAACAAAGCAGGAGATGCGATTGCTTATGTGATTCTCAATTTCTATAACGCAACAAGAAAGAAGGGTGGGGAGACAGTAGACGAGAATGGCCAGTTTTTCAAGGGAAGCTCAGCTTTTCCTTGTGTTGATCCCAGAGGTACCTCTCACTTGGCGGTCTCTGAGCTAGGGAACGATGGGATACATGAATTCGGAATGTAGGATATTAAGGAGCTCTGGTCCCAAACTCTGCGGTTAGAATGGCATTCCGCTGTGCTGAGTACTGACATCCAATTGTCTGTTTTTCCAAATCTCTCAATCCTCTTCTCAATCCTATTGGGATCTGGGCAGCCTGCCTCTGCTAGGATTCAGAACTATCCCTGTTGTGAACAGCAACAAAAATAAACAAATGAAATGTCCTGGGTCTCTTGCCCATAGCAGGGAATAGAGGTCCACATCCTGGATGCAGAAATTTTCATAGAAGGAGCCACTTGGAGGAGTCATACAAGAGACCTCAGGAATCCGAAGACCTGAGTAACCCCGGGGAAGCCTTGGTCCCCGACTCAGGCTGCTGTTTTTCAGACACAACTAAACAGCTCGTATCAGTCCAAGCATAAGGATATTCTCCAAAGGTCACGGTCATGGAGATGTAGATTAATTGGCATTCTTCTGCCAGCAACAATATTAAGGGGCCTTTTGGGAAGCTCGCCTTTATTGTGCACGGAGGACAGTCTGCACTTCTGTTCCTTAGTGACTCATCTCCTCTCCTGATAATCCCAGGCCAAACCACAGCCTCACAGGAAGTGGGTCTCACTTCCTGAGTCGGAGATGCTGTGCCGAGGCCCTGCGGGTACCGGCTCAGCCAGGCCTGCATCCCCCTCGCACCTCAGCCTGCCAGTTGTCTCTGTTGCTAGTACTGACACCAGTGGCAGAGTGTCCTGACCCAGGACTGCCACTTGCTTGTTTCTTTATTGCTGGTCATTGTGTGATTGATTCAGGGGAAAGAGGTTCCTTGTTCTTTGTATCGGATCCTTCTCTAAACTGGTAAGTAAGCTGCTTATCACCTTCAGTTTGCCAGGCAGGAAATGGCACTTTTCTACCTGTCTCCTATCAGTTGGAAACCACTATAAGAAGGTTTGTTAGAAAGATGTATAAAGTTAGAGCCTATAGGTACTGAAGGAGTTCCAAAATCTCTCTGTGTGTATATGTGGGTTCAAAGTCCTTTTTGAAAGCCGTTCTTACCTATCTCAAGCCTTTCATACTTATTTCTAACTTCAGGAATAAATTTTGGTTGACTAGAAGCCCAGCCTCTAAGTCAGTGGAATATAACTGTTCTTAAAGAGACGTCAACTAGCCTATGACTCACGGGCTCTGCATCTCTTACAGTGTCTAGTGGATGTGTTTTGTGAACTGATTGGGGACCCAAAGGAGTTGTTCCTCTGCCCACAGTGAGGAACAGCACCACTGTTCTCGCATAACGCATTATTTGCCAAAGAGAGACACACCTGGAGCTTCTCTTTCAGAAGGACACGTGTGTTCCGTGTGGATTTGCAGAGAAGCACAACCTTCCTTCCATGGTCCTGCTTAGATGAGCCGCCAGAGCGCTCGTGTTCTGAAGACGGCAGCAGAGAAGCACCGGTGGCTGCAGAGGGAGATCCCGCTGTGCCGGGGTGGGAGTCATCAAAGGGCCCAGCTGTCCTGGGGCTCCAGACAGCTTCTCATCAAGATGCTCTGGAACTCCCCCATCTTTGCTTCAGATGTTCCAAGTTCATTTCGGGACGTGCATTTACATTTTCTCTGTCGTCCTCGAGGGACGTGCTTTAAAGTGAGGAGATTGTGAATTTGAAGTTTCAGACCTCAGCTTGCCAACACTCCACTGAAAGAAATCATGGGGCGGAATGACAGGATCACTCCTTAGGGTTTAAGGACAAGAAAACAAGCCTTCCTGCCTGTCCCACTCCCATCCCCAACACCCGTGCACCACACACACACACACAACAGTGAGACTTAAGGCAAATTGCTTAATCATTCCAGTCCTGTTTGTTCATCTGTCAAAGCAGAACAGCCATGCCCAGCCTCCAGCCAGCAGGGTGTTATGACAATTGAATGAAAGGTACCAAACACGGTGCCTGACCCATAGTCTGTACTCCATCTTTCTTTTTTTAAATAAGAAATATAATTGCATGCTTAGGTACTTTGAGCCAGCTGAGATTGTCCTCTCTCCATGAACCTCGCGTAATTTCTCCAGCTGGAAGTTTGTGCTCCTTCTCTGAGGCTCCCTTGGTGCTCGGCAGGGCCCTGGGCAGGCACAGTCATGGTTTCCTTTGTATCTGTGCTGTTTGGTGTGCGCGTGCACATGAGCGTGGGTGTCCTGCTGTCTGCGTGTGCATCTGTGTGTGCGTTTGTGCTTCTTCTTGGATCTTTTCATTCCTTACATTTACTTGTCCAAGACAGGAATTGTGGCTTCCTCTCTCTGTCCCCATGCTGTGTACACAGGGAGGATTAATAATTTTGTGACAAGCTGATTTATTTACCACCATGTGAGAGCTATTATTGTGTCCCAGGCTACACACAAGGTACTTTATACGTGGTATTTTATTTAATCTCCATAACAGCTCTAGGAGATGGGTTTTATTAACTGCAGCCTCTTAATGACTACTTGTGTAGTCAAGAAGACCATAATGACTTTGACCCCTACTGAGCAGATAAGGAAACCAACGCTCTGAGGGCGCAAGGGACTTGCTCAGTGTCACACAACTCTAAAGTGGTGGATCTGGGACCTACATCAGTTTTCTGCGACTCAAACTTGGGCTCTGAAATCTGATTAACCAATGGCTCTTAATGTGTGGCCTCCAAACAAGGTGATATGGCAACATCAACATCACCTGGGGAGGTTAGAGAAATGCAAATTCTTGGGCCCCGCTCCACACGTGTTGAATCAGAAGCTCTAAGGGTGGCTTCCAACACTCTTTGTCTAACAAGCCCGTCAGGTGATTTGGACGCATGCTTAGGTTTGAGAACCGCTGTCCCGAGCCATCGAACTGGTCCCATGTGTGGAAGATGAGGGCAGGGAGATGCAATGGTGGAGTACAGCAGCTCTGGCTCCTGACCCCCTGATTTTGAAGCCAAGCTCCTCTGTGTTCTAACTATGTACCTTTGGGTACATTATTCATCTTTCCTGTGCCCCACTTCCCTCGCGTATAAGGTGGGGATAACGACAGGACAAACTTTGGGTCCCTGTGAGGATGAAAAATATTGATAAGACATTTAACTCAACACCTGACACGTAGTAGGGCCTTGGTAAGTGCTGTTTGTCATTATTAGGATCTAAAGATTTAAAATTACTTTTCCTCCATATTTCTTCACCATCCCACCCAAACTCTGAATTGTTTTGTCTGTTTGCTTTTTTTTAACAGAAGGAAAGATGACTTGGGCCTGGCCTTGCTTAGCCTTCTGAACTTTCCTGCTTGTGATATGTCATGGTTCTGAGGATTGACAACTGTCTTCCCTCTCCAAAAGGGTATGACCTGTGTACTTTTCCTGGAGAAGTGTCTGCTGCCTGGGGCAGTGTAATATCACTTCAGAAGTCAGACCGGAATCTGTCCGCAAATTTGAGTCATGTGACCTTGGGCATGCTCCTTAATATCTGGAATCTTCCTTTTCCTTGTGTGCAAAAAGGGGAGGAAATTCTTTTGAGACGAGGCACTAACATTTATTGAGTACTTACTATGTCACAGCCACTCTTCTAGGGGCTTTGTATGTGTTACCTCCTGAGAGCCTTGGTTACCTGCAAGGTAGGTAGTAATATCATCTCAACTTTACAGACAAAGCTGTCACAGAGAAGTCACTCCTTGGAAGTCACACAAATAGGATTGGGATCCAGAAAGTCTGAGTCCCAAGCGAGCATTCTTAACCACAACTGCTTCAGTGAGTTGTTGAGAGAAATAAGTAAAACGACGAACTGAAATATACAACAGTACCTGGCAAGTGGAAGTGCTTATTATATATCAGCTGAAGTGATGACTAATAATGATCATCAGTAACAGTACTAATAACATGGATGGAAGGGCAGTTTTTCCCTTTGTTCCAGGTGGGATTTCATCCCCAGAGAAGCAGGTAAAGACAATCAGCACTTAGAGAAAATTCCTTCTCTCTCTTCTCCCTGGTGAACCACCAGTGTCATTAAGAAACAGTTGACACACATCATCTTTCTTAGCTATTTTTGCTCCTGCCATCTGGAGTGCCTGGGCTCTCCTGGATGTGTTCACACTAAATCAGCAGATGAAAGCATTAACTAATTTCTTTATTTCAGATCTGCTCATTTGGGTAATGATGACCTTTAAAACTAGTGTCATCCACCTCATAACCATGTGCCATATGTTGGATGTCAGATAATAAAGCATATTTAAACTTAGCAGGCTCTGTAATACCTTATGGCCGGCTGGCGATTAATTAATAACTTTCTTACCAACATCTTCTGGGCTGAGGCTGACAGGGCGTTTTGTTTACCAGTTAGTGTCCGTTTGCGTTGGAACCTTTTCAGACCTCCTCCTGGGAGACTTCGTCGTATACTGAGCTTCCCATTCACTCTTGGCATTTGGAGCCAGCACATTTCCTCCCAAATATGCTTATTGCCATGCAGAAGCATCTACTAGCTATGGATCCCTGAGTGCCAAGTGTTTTAGCTAGGTTCTCATTTACTGTTCACAATAACCTCACAGGACAGGGGTTTCTGTACCCATTTATGTCCCTTAGCAGAAGGGGAGTGAGGAGCAAAGAAGCTGAGCGACTTGCCCAGTCATGGAAGGGCTTAGATTTGAACCTGGGTCTCTGACTCCGAATGCCATGACTTTATTTTCCTTTATTTTTGTTTCACTGAAATGGAAGCTGTTGTGTTGACTATTTTGTTTTCCTCATGCTCAGGAAGTCAAGCTCTGAATCAGAATCGGAGGCTTTAAAAGTTAATTCCCAATGTTTCACCCAGTCTCCTCCCAGTTCTGCTCTTTCGTCACCTCGTGGTCCACAGTGGGAGAACTGAGCAGGGATGCTGACAGTCATCTTGCCTAGGGCCCACGTCTCCTCCTCCACCAGCCATCCATGCACAACCTCAAGCGGTAAGCCGTGGCTAGACTCCTCTGTGCCCCATGCGATTCATCAGAAATCTTAAATCGCCCTATTTTATTGACCACATATGAGGAACAAATATTAACCAATTTACCCTTTCTGAACCTTAGATTTCTAAGGGCTATATTTGATGCCAAGAAAAGTGACTTCCAGTCTTTGGAAGAGGTCTTCTAAAGTAATTACCTAGGAATGAAGGGAACCAAGGGAAAGCTCACGTACACCCAGCTGTCCGTGAAGCCAGACGTTCCGCGACTCAGGTGAAGCCAATAGAATTAGAAGGGGAGAAACGCTGAGCAGCACCATGTTCCCGGAATCTCCTGCAGGTCTATGTCCTTAACCATTTGTTAAACAGGGTTAAAAGATAATATCCCAGCACTCTCGGGATCATAACCTGTTTGAGTTCAGTCTTAACACAGTGGGGACCTCAGTGTGGCGACTATATAGGTCAAGATAAGAGAGCCAGTGGAGGAGCTGAGGATGGGCAGAGTAGCCAGGCAATGGGATGAGTAAGATGGGTCCAGCAGCCCAGGTCACAGCATTCAAGGGGTTAGGGCAACCTGGGATGTGATCCCATTGTTGTTAATGCCCAAAGGTTTCCCTTGTTGGGGAGGGTAGCACAGTACCAGTCCCGCTTTATTCTCAGGATAGAGCATATGATACACCAAGAGATGCAAAGTAGCAGGGAAAATATCCACAGACCCCTCTGTTCTCAACTTTTCTTGACCACGTATAAATTCTATATTGAAATAAATATGAATATAGAAAGGAGCAGTAACAAAATTTGCAGGAATCTTTTTTTTTTAAACAACAAGAAGCTTCAAAGCACTGTGGTCATTTCAGTGGACTTCTTGGGGCTATCCTACCCAGCCTCCCAGGCTACCTCTTTTCATTTACTTTACGAGAGGGATGGAGGACTTCGAGGAACCATCATGTTGCCCACCTGTCCAAAGGCCCTGTAGGGTTTTCATTGTGGAATTTGCCACAATCTGCGTTCATCTAGTGTAACTCTTTCATTCATGGTTTACTTCGTCGACCTGAAGTTAAGCTCCAGGTAAGCAGAGACCTTGCCTGTCATGCACAGGGGAACACAGAGAACATTTTCCCCAGTGTCAGCCGACCCACCCATCCTGGAGTCCAGGTAAAGAGTCTTTGCTGTCCATCTCCTCAGCTCCAAAAATGACATTGTCATGGTGGCCATTGTTAGCAGCAAAGGTATTTGGTGAGCAGGCCTGGAAACATCAGCCAGTGGCTGGGAGTAAAAGATGAAGGTTACCCAAGCGTGGCAGAATCAGGACGCCCACACTGGAGTGGACCAGCTTCACCTGCTTGCAGTTCTCAGGTGGCGTCTTTGAAGATGGACTTAGAGATGAAGTGAGACAAGGCTTGCTTTAGGGAAGCTCCCTAATACCTGTAGGAACACTTGGGGACAGAAACAGACTGACACTAAGCGTTAGCCTAAAACCTGTCTGGCATTTGATAGGGTGTAGGGGAAGAGGAGCTTGATGGTCAAGAGGGCTCACCTATTCCACCCAAGACCAGTTCATAAAAGGAAAGGAAGTGCCCGTCTCACTTCCGGTGAGATCCAGCTTCTTCCCCCTAGGTTCATGCGAAGTATTTAATTAAATCCAATCACACTGAAATGCTGTGTTTGAGATTCCACTTTTCACTTCATCATTTACTTTCTGGTATAAAGACGCCCTGGGTTTTATTTAGTCAGATATCTAACTAGAAATTGCACTTTTCAGAAAAGATAAAAAATAATGATCATCTAATTCCCTATTTTCCATAGAGCCACTTAACTTGCAAGTGCTCAGTACTAATCAATAAAAGCCTTTCATCACAAAACCCAATGAGCAAGATCAAATTTGAGGGAAAGGCTCAAAAGAGAGCAATGGTTGGCACCCAAACCGTTTTGTGAGGTCAGAACCACTTTTCCACATGAAGCTAATCTCTACTCATGGCCCAAAGCCATTTCACCTCTTATTCTCTGATCTCTTGCTTTCAAAAGCTGAGTCCACTGGGTCTCCTGCTGAGAACACAGGGTCTTCTGTGATCAGTATCCAGTGGAAACCTAAAACCGGAATTGACACCAGATATGTTGTGTTACCAGCTCGGTGCCCAATTTGAGGGCTGCTTCTCATCTAGGAGAATCTGCAGGAATTGGTTTAGAGCGGAAAGCAGATATGAGAAGCAATGTTAAGATTCAGTCTTTCTGATGATAAGATGGTATTTGGACCCAGAATTTCCAGGTTGATTCCATAGACCCCCTCTCCTTTCCCCATCCTCTCCAAGGAAGATGAACATGCGGAGAACAGGAGCAAACAAAAGTGGAAGAGCTTTAATTGTCAGTTGGGCTGGAGCCCCAAATCTCAGTACAGAAAATTCTGGTGACTTCAGTTATAGTTCAGGGTCGATACTAGCCCAAAAGAGCTGCCTTTCCTACAAAGTCCAAACCTAGCTTTTGAATATTACCATCCTCCATTCAGCCACATGGGAAGTAAAGAAAAGAGCGATCTTAGGTCAGCTTCCCACGCTCACCTCATGGGTTTAAGAGGGAGAAAAGAGAGAGAGAGAGAGAGATTATACATATAGATACAGAGACATTACTCTCATAGACTACTTTTAACCCAAATTAGAAACACATTTTTACAACTAAAAAATTAGTAATTCTTTGAAACACATCCAAAACAAAATTCATTGTTAAACAGATTTTTCCTTTATTTTCTATATTATTTTCAAAAAATACTATTGAAGGTTGAAGAATTCTGCTCTAATTAAGACCTTATTATCCATGGGTGTCAGCAAAAATGTACATAGTAGAAAACAGTTACAGTATAAATAGTATCACCAAATGAATAACAGCCAGTATAACATTAAGAGTAATATAGATGCCTGGAGAAAATTTTTTTTTTTTAAGATTTTTTAATTTTTTCCTTTTTCTCCCCAAAGCCCCCCGGTACATAGCTGTATATTCTTGGTTGTGGGTCCTAATTGTGGCATGTGGGATGCCACCTCAGCATAGCTAGATGAGCAGTGCCATGTCTGCACCCAGGATTTGAACCGACGAAACACTGGGCGGCCTGCCGTGGAGAGTGCGAACTTAACCACTCAGGCCACGGGGCCAGCCCCAAGAAAATTTTTTTTAATATTTAGTCCCACAGAACTCAGAAATAGGTTATTGAGAATTGCAATCCAAAATGCTTAATAATTATTCTAGTTCTGGGGCCAGCCCCCTGGCCTGGGTTGGGTTCACGCTCCCCTTTCAGTGGCCCAGGGTTTCGCCGGTTCGAATCCTGGGCATGGACATGGTGCTGCTCGTCGGGCCTTGCTGGAATGGCGTCCCACATGCCACAACTAGAAGGCCCCACAACTAAAATATACAACTATGTACTGGGCGGCTTTGGGGAGAAAAAGGAAAAGTAAAATCTTTAAAAAAAATAATTATTATTATTAGACTAGTTCTTAGGCTACTTGGAACAGTTTTCTTCTTCAAATAAGATCTAGAAATCAAAGCAAAAGAAAATCACCCATGTCCAAAGATTTGACTCCTGAAGGCCCTGCTTGTTTAGGAGGACAGGAAAACCAATGGCTTTGGGTTGGGCTTACCCCTGTGAATCCACTTGCCATTGAGCAGCCCAGCCTATACTAAGGAGGGACTGGGGCTGTGTTTCAGGGCACATCTAAGATGATCAAAGTATCCCTGATTCACTAAAATCAGCTTGGAATCACTTCACTGCTTTCTCTCTAGAACCCGTGCCTGTGAATCAAGTAAACAGCATGTTTCACAAAATTGATATTTCATAAAGGAGAACTCTGGGAATCCCACCTGCAAGAAGTCAAAATACTGGCCCCTCTTACCTCATGAGCATGTTTATAATAGTAAGGTTATAAGGTCTTTAATAATTGCACAAGTTCACTTCCCCAGCCAGCCATCCCACGTCCACACCAGATGCCAATCTCAGGTCACTCTCTGACAAACAGTTGCTAAAGTGGATCCACCTGTTTGTAAAGAACACCTCGGTTCCCTGGGGAGAGGACTTCGCCCTGCTCATGGCTGTATCTTTAGCTGCTTCCAGGTGTCAAATGTTTGTTAAGTGAAAAATAAATGAATGAACAAGCAAATTGGGTGGGAAAGGTGGAAATCATGGAAACCAACAAAAACGAAAGCATCTCTTTCTCAGAAAGATTTTAGCACTTTATGTGGAAGAATTTGGAGCTGAATGACTTGATTTCATGACTGTGGGCTACACGCAGTTTCCATCATCCACTGTAAAGAACTCCAGTTTCACCAGAACTTATTTTGACTTTAAATGTTTCATGACAGGTTTATGGCATTAATTTCCTCCTCTTGGGTGTATGGTTCCTGTATGTGTTTTCTTCAGATGATAAATCAACTTGCTAGGACGAGATAGACAGAGAATCCGATATATGACTTTAAGAAACATTCTACGGTGAACAGACCCTAAGGGATTGTAGCCCACCATAAGCCAGCACTCTGCCAGGTTTCAATGCTAAAAGCCACGGGAACACATAAGTAATCAACTTTTAAAAATAAAGGAGTTTTAATTAAATGATTTCTCAGAGCCTTATTGCTGACACCGTCACTTCTATTTCTAATGGATCTTGAGACTTATTGTTCAGAAGTTAATCCTGTTAATAAGATTCGATTTCTTTTTGCCTTAATAGTGTGCTCTGAAATACTTATGATGAAGCCAGGGCATATTCGGCACGCAGGATTGCGTGATTCTGTATGTAATCTTGGCAAATGAGACTAAGAGGAGAGTGATTGGAGAGAGAAGGGAGATAAAAAGCAGAAAGACCGACTCCTCTGCAATTCAGAAAAGAAAATAGGTCGTTGTTTCCTTCTGTAAGTCTGGTTCAATCTCGTTCAATCTGTGATGACAGTATTATGATCAAGGGCCTTTCACCTCACGGGGACCAGCCAGCTCCCTCGAAACAATCTGGCTGCTTAATAACTGACTAAATGGCTGTACACTTGATTAAAATGAAAAAAAAAATTCCTGGCATAAAGCAGTCCAGCCTGTTCCCCAGATTTTCTTTTGGCGAAATTTCCCTAATGAGCTTTAATGTTCTTTTATTTTTAAAACCTTTTTTGCCCTTCTCAGAGATATGAAATTTATGGCTCTTGCACAGAAACAGAAACGAATTTGTTTCATGTTCTCATTCATCATAGAAGTACTACTGAGAACCTACTATGTGCAAGGCAGTGGGTAAAGGGATTAAAATCCAACCAAAATCTAATTTGCCAATTATTGAAAGGGGGGCATGTCAATCAAGGGCTGCTTCCAGTATAGAAAATGTGACATCATAGGGAGGCAGGCTCTGAGGATGCGCATGGACTGAAGGATGCAGTATTCATGAAGGCGGGCATTGGGAAAGCAGTCTGAGAAGTTAATATAGAGCAAGAGTGTAAGGCTCTTGAATGCCAGGCTAAGAAAACTGGGCCTTATTCTGTAGACAGCGAGAAATGATGCATTTCGGTAGGGAAGGGAATAGGAGAAATTTATTGTCCTAGCTAGCGCTTGAAAACTTGGGTGAAAGCTTTGAATTACGGAATATTGTCTTGTGCTTTAAAAATATTGTTTCCCAACTTTCCCCGAATTATAATATTTGGTTATGGTTGATGCTTTATTGAATGGATAACTTTTATTAATATCTGTGGTTTCATTTTATAAAATTATCATAACTGATGGATTTACGGTTCTGAAACAGTAACCAAATTTTAATAATGAAGCCATTAATACATACCTTGGCTTGAGGGTATGATATTTGTGACAATGTAATATTTGCTCTGAAAGTAGCAATCCCCAAACTAATATATTTATATCTCTCTGTAAGTTGCACAAATGTCTCCCCAGCTAGCAGCTCATTGTGTTGCTTGACAATCGGAATTCTTCCACTTATGTTGGTGCTTTCTTCCTCTTTGCAGGAAAAAAAAAAAAAAAAAGAGGTTTAAAATATAAAAGAAATTAATTATCAAGATGATCTTGAGAGACTTACAAAATAATTTGAGAAGGAATTTCAATTTGAAAAGCTCACTGTCCTTTGCAGCTTCTCTGTGAAGGCTCTGGATGCGTGTTTCTGAGGCCTCTCTGCTGCATTTACATTTAAATGAAAATACAGACATATAGGTTTGACAAAGACCGTATACCTATGCTCCTTAAAACCATTCTTTCATAAAAGGACCAGGAAACATCCTGCTATACCGATACGCCAAGATACCAATTTATTCTTTGTGAAAAATAGCACATTGTGCATCAGTCTGGGATATTTATTTATTGTTTATTTTTTTATTTAATTTCTTCCTTATTTTATTGGATTGATGTATACGCCGAGAATCTGCCTCCTGAAGAAATCAGTGGAAATCAGTGGCTGAGAGTTGTGCTCTTTTAATTACCGAAAGTGAAACCCCAGAAAACTTGGAGGTTTCTTTTGACTACACCCTGCTCCCCTCATGGCCTCCATGTTTGTTTTCATGAAACTGAGACCCAGGTGGTCAGGTGACTTATGCTAATTTGTGCACCAAGGGATAGCGCTGGAATTTGGAATTATGTGGTTTTTTTTTTTTTGGAGGAAGATTAGCCCTGAGCTAACATCTGCTGCCAATCCTCCTCTTTTTGCTGAGGAAGACTGGCCCTGAGCTAACATCCGTGCCCATCTTCCTCTGCTTTATATGTGGGACGCCTACCACAGCATGGCTTGCCAAGTGGTGCCATGTCCACACCCGGGATCCGAACCGGCGAACCCCAGGCCGCAGAGAAGCGGATCGTGCGTACTTAACAGCTCCACCACCGGACTGGCCCCAGTGTGTTCCGACTTCTCACTAAGTGTTCGCTTTGACATGCTTCTTGCTTGCTCACCTAAGATACTTATTGGGAGCATGTCAGTAGCGTCTGAAGAGGATGTTCTTCAGAAAAGGATCTCACCTGCCTAATATATTTCTACTTGCTTTAAGCCGACCGGTGTCCTAGATTAGGGGATCCGTGGATCACAGGATGTGAGCCATGAGTACTGACATCAGAACTAATTCTGAAAAAGGTGGGGTGTGTCATTGCTCCCCTAATGTATGTTCCTTTGTTCTAACCCAAATTATTCAACACAGACAATGTCATGGCATCGGTATTATTATCTGCATTTTATGTCACGCAAGACTTGGAGACATGGAGTTTCTTGTCTAATATCACACAGCTAGTGTCAGTGCAGAGATTGGAACCCAAGTCAAAGTCCCTCATGATCTTTATGATACTCGAATTAACTTTGCCTGCCCAAAGTACTGTAGCTAGAATCAATCTTAACGAATCTATTACCTATCCCTCTGGACGTGTTGTCCCTCTGCTTCTAAAGTCCACATTGATAAAATGCAGCAACTGATCAAAGTTTAAGGACCACGTGTGATAGTAGAAATGCTTATCTTCACTTAGAGCCTCCGGGGTCTTCAATTTCAAGTATCAAAGCAAGACTTCCAGGCATTGCGCGAAGATCTTACTGAAATGACTAATGCTGCAGCGTGGATATGAAGCACTTGGGAAAGTCCCAAATCTAAATTACTCTCCCGAGTCAAAAGCCAAACTTCCCTTCCAGAGGGGCTTAATTGTAGTGGAGCAACTACTTATTTTCAGCCCTTTGGGGCCGAGACACCGAAACTGCTTATTTTTCTAAGATGGAAAATGTTTCCATGAACGTAATTTTCTCAGTTTTGCTCATTTATTCATTTATTTATTTTTTTAAAAGAGGTACAATTACGTACAAAACTCGTGAAGTGGACACTCGGATGGGAGAATGCCGTCGTTTGTAAGGTTCCTGGAACAGAGGTAGGAGAGTAAATGGAAGTTGGCTTCCTTCTTGATGTCCTAGGGGAGGCATGGCACAGACATGGATTCTGAAGAACTGAATTTGAATTCTGGCTCAGCTGTTCACCAGCTGTGGAGGTGATGTCCTCAAACTGAAACTAGAGATTTGGCAAGAGTTAGTTTCAAAGGAGCAGAGATCAAACGTCACAGCCAGTGCGCATTTAGGATAGATGCCTAATAGGCCCTTGGAAATAAAGTTTTCTGCACAACAGTTGGAGCTCATATGAGATCTGGAGAAGTCCATGATGGGTTGAGGCAAGACCTAGGGAGGAGAGAGCAAGTTCCTCCTGGTCCCACTTTACAGAGCTTTTGCAAGCAGGCTTGTTGCCACTGGCTCCTGTCTCCTTTTAGGCTGTCTCAAAGGCACGATGAAGTGCTTAAAATTTACTGACAGCCATTTTTCAGCAAAATTATTTCCCCTGAGGCTGTGAGCTCCACAAAAGCAGAGGGTAAATCTGTTTGGCTCTTTGTCATGCCCCAAACTTAGCTCGTTGGTTGGCACTTGGCAGGTGCGTCCTAGAGATAATGGTTACGCTTATTGTTGAAGTTGCTGCGATTTTTCGTATTCAGGTAATGTTGCAGTTTCATTGCATTCCACCATCTTGGCTCCTTGTGTTGGCATTTGTTTGGATCTTGTATCTGCTTTTTCAGTTTTCACTCATTTTGACTGTTGCTTCTTAATTTTTACCAGCTCCTGATTCTCTTTGCCTATTCTGCCCCTCACATTGCCCAACTGGCCTACTCTTACATCCTTGCACAAGTCACTCAAGTGTCTGAGCCTCATTTTCTTCCATTTTAAAATAGAAATAACCCCAAAGTGCTGGGTGACTACATAAGACAATGTGTATACAGAACCCAGCGCAGTGTTCGAGAGATATTTCTTTCCCATCCTACCACAAACCTTATGACTAACAGTGGGCTCTGTAAACTCTTCTGCTGGGACAAGAGCTGTGGTTACCCTTACCTCGGCCCGGAGAAATGTGGTCATGAGAAATAAACATGCAGCTCATACTTAGTTGTGTAATTTTTCTGGGTTGTTTATAAAGGTGATTTCCAGAAATGAACAGTTCTTGTGAAAACAAGCAAAATAGAAATGTGGACGTGCTGAAGTCCACCTGTACTCAGTTTACAACTTAGCAAAAGTTACATTTGCACTTAACAGAAAAATGGTGCAGACGAAGTTGGAATTTATTTCACTGAGAAAGAGCAAAAAAAAGTAAAAGAGAAGATATTCGGACAGAGGCAGGCATAAGGAAGAGCTCGTATTCCCAGTGGCCATGATGCTACGTGATTCATAAGGTCAAATTTTACAATTGCAAATTCTGCATAGGTCACTCCTCTAGCATAGGAAATAATTCTTTCGGAGACATGCTCTCTCTTCTACTCCAGCTCTGTGTGGCCTGTCACACTGTTTAGGTGCAACATTACAATTCAGCAATGTAAGAGATTCTAAATTTGACCTAAGCTTTGGCAAATTAAATGTGCCCTACCTAAGCCTAAATCCAATTCGGTTTTCCATTGCCCCTTTCAGATATTTGCCATTTCATAGTGAAATAAATATGTGAATGGCTAAACTCATTTGTAGGTCGCAAATTGGGCTAAGGTCACCTACCTGCATAGCCAAACACAGTAATAATCTTAAGAGTACATAGCAAAAAATGTAAGCAATATATAGAGAAATATGTGGAATCGAATTATATGCCATATGCATACATCAATTCAGTCCATAGTTGAATGGCTGAATGTGCTTTCTGTAAAGTAGGATTTAGTCAAGCAATACAGACTTTTGCTCTTGAAAGATTAGGCTAACCATCCTGTTGAAAAAGGTCTGGCCCAGAAGCTGAAAAGGAAGGAGAGAGATTGAGAAAAATGGAGGGAAGAGAAGATCCTGGTGGAAAGAAAAGGCAAGAGCATTCACAGGCAGGGGTCATCAATTCACTCTTAGCGCTGCCTTCCAAGTGACCTCCCGTACAAGGTGTCATCTTTAAGGCTGCTGCTCGGTCACCTTCATCACGTCCCTATAACCTGGAGGGAAAGGCCAGCCTGGTAGCTTGAAATCAAGACCCTCTCCAGTCTGCCCCAGCCTCACCATCCATGTTTATTATTCATTCTTTACCTTTAAATCCAGTACTCATGCAGTCATTCTTGAAGCTCATCTCCTATGGAACTGATTCAGTGGCATCTACTCAGCTTCATCTTCTCAGCTTAGTGTCTATCTTAGCCCCTCCTTAACCATCTGAATCCCACCCTTCCTCCAAGGCTCAGAGTCCTCTTTAGTCTGAGACCTGTTTTGCCCTGTACCCTCCCACTTGAAAGTCTGGAACACCATACACTTCGTATATTTGGGCAAGTATAGTGGCTAAAAGTCTGCACTAAGGAGTCAGCCACGTCTTGGTGACTCATCTTTTTCTGGATATGACCTTGGGGTGCTACTTACCCAGCTTAACCTCAGTTAGCACCTCCGAATATGGGATAATATTAATATAAGTCTCACATCATAATTGTGAAAATTTAAAGAGAATGTAAATAAAGATTCGCGGCAAGTGCTCAGTAAAAGGCTTCATAACTCCTTATCCCACCTTTACATCCTGGTTCTGAATTGAGGCTCCTTGGAATCCACTAATAATTCTGATGAGCCCATCTGTGCTAACAAGAAACACAGAGTTACTGATTCACGGATCACTGCTTCAAAATACATTTTAGTAAGTTTCTTCTTTTAGGAGATACGACGATTGCATAGGAAATTTACTGAAAAGGTAGATTTCTCAAACTCTCATTTTCATTGATTGTGTGTGTAACTTGGACTATGGTAAGTCCAAGAATCTGTATTTTTAACAAATACTTCAGGTTATTCTGATGCAGACGTCTGGGGAACATACTTTGACAAACATGATCCAGTAGAGACAATACCTATTCTAAGACTGGAAGTTCCAGCCACTATATTCAGGATTGCTTGACATATATACTTTTGATTGTCATACTGAGCCTTTGCATGTGGGTGTCATCGTATTGATGTGTAATTCACATAGATCAAACTACACAAACCTAATATTTTGCATACATACAAAATTGTGTGTGTGTATGTGTGTCTAACCAACACACAGACCAAGACATGGAACATTTCCATCAATTCGAAAAGTTTCCTTATGCCCCTTTCCAATAATAGGCACCCCAGATGTAACCACTGTTTTTACATTTATCATCATAGCCTAGTTTTACCTGTTATTGATCTTCATATAAATGGAATAAAATGGTCTGCATTATCAGTATGGATGTATTCTCAGCTTTACTCTGATGAGATTCATCCGTGATATTGTGACATGATATACTTTATGTCTCTCAAACACGCTGTCTCCCTTTTTCCCTACGAAAGCTACCTTCCACGGCAATATCTGGGATGGCCTGGAGGTACCAACCTTTCTGATTCTTGAAAACCATAGTGCACTGCTCACAAGTTCCAAGCTGACTCACTGAACAATTTTCAAATGTGACCTTTTAAAAATGATGCCTCTCCTGACACTAGCACATGTTTTCCAACCCAGGCCAATATTTTACATTCAGTACCAAGAGTAGGCAGGAAGGGGATACATGTCCTGGGCACCAACTATAATTAAAGATGACATTTTTCTGAACTTGGAAAATAAACAACCTGCAGAATGAATCAGAGCATAAAGCACCATTGATGAAATCGGCAAAAAGGAGCAGCCTATTTTCAAATCCTATACCTCTTGAATTACATTAGTAATTTAGTGTGTCGTGTGTTATTCAGCCAATTTTATAGAAATTATAGAGAGATTCATTCCTAATTAAGAATAATCTGATGGTTGGGCTTGACCCAGTTAAGTTCTTATCTTTATGACATCAATCTTTCATAATGCTTCCAGAAGCCTTGGCAAAAGATTCAATTTTATAAGTAAAAATTAATTAATTGGGACATTAAATTTGAAAGATGCTTTTATCTTTTCCCTGGTTCATGCCTTCACAACAGAATGCAATAATTAACAGTTTTATTCAAATATATAAAATAATTCCTTGAAGATTTCTAACCACTTTAAGTACCCCGAGAATCAAATGATATGATGTCAGGGTATCAACAGACAAAGGAAAGTGGATTTTTTGCAAATATTTTATCAGAAGTGTGCTCCATAGTAATCCCTTCCACTGGGGTAGGACAAGGTGGCCTGAAATAAAGTCAACTTGGGCCCAAATTGTGCTGCCCAAAAAATTGCCAGTGTAATTTTTTGTTTAAAAAAGTTTCATTTAGAAGTCAGCCCTGTGGCCTAGTGGTTAAGTTCAGCACACCCTGCTTTGCTGGCCGGGGTTCAGTTCTTGAGTGTGGACCTACACCACCCATCAGCGGCCTTGCTGTGGTGGTGACCCACGTACAAAATACAGGAAGATTGGCACAGATGTTAGCTCAGGGTGAATCTTCCTCAGCAAAAAAAAAAAAAAAAAAAGTTTCATTTGTTCAGGATTTTCAAAGCTTTTTCTCTGGAAAGTCTTCCTGCTCAACTCACCTAGTTTGATGACCCAGAAAATAAATTCTTAACCTGCATCTTGAAATTAGGATTTGAATACCTTGTCATAAAACTGGTATTGGATTTGCTTGTCTGCATAGGTTCTGTTTACTCATTTGCTTGTTCTTGCGTTTGTCACTACTTCCTCGAGTGTGGCATGTTTGGAAGAGAATAATTAAGAAGACCACATGGACTCCAATAGGCTGAGAGGGATTCACGGTGGGCTGAGTAACCGGACCTGAAGAGTTTCTGTTGGCCAGTCTGAAGAGAGGCCTCAGATGACATGACCCAGAGCTCTGACTTGTCTGAAAGCTTTATTAAAAACTTGGGAGAAATGGAGAGGATGAACTGGTCCTTTAAGATGGACTATTTTATTCAGGTAACATGAATTGAATGACAACAAGAAACTGAGAAGAGGGGAGGAAGCCAACTTGCATGTCTGAGAAGCGATGTCGGCAGGCATTGTATTCACCTTTTCACAGAATCCACTCTCTCTCTCACCACAGAAAGGGGAAAGGTGGGTTTAAGACAGTGAAGTCACTTGTTCTAGATCTCACAAAAGAGCTGACCGCCTTCTGAGCTAGGTCTGTGAGGCAGCTTTAAGACATGGCTAGGAGTTATCTGACACACCTCTTATTGATAGGTGGGGTCTATGTCCCCACCTCCTGAATCTGGTTCAAGCTTAGTGACAGGTTGATGGATGAAATTTGGTGGAAGTGATGCTGTGCAACTTCCCCAGCTTGGTTAAGAAAGTCCATGAAGCTTCTGTCTGGTTCCTTTGAGACACTCGTTCTTGGAACCCAGCCCCCAGGCTGTGACAAAGCCAAGGAAGCACGTAGAGATACACGTTAAGAGAAACCAGAGCCCCTGGCCCTGACCCACAGTCCCAGCTGGGCTCTCAGCTAACAGCATCAACTTGCCAGCCACGTGAATGAGCTATCTTGAAAGTGGACTCTCCCATCCCTGGTTGAATGTGTCCCGCTGAAGGCACATGGAACAGAGACAAACTGTTCCACCTGTGCCCTGCCCAAAAGGCAGATTCAGGAGCAATATAAACGATTGTTGTTTTAAGCTACTAAGTGTTGGTGTGCTTTGCTATGCAGCGTAGTTAACTGGACTTCCACACTAATGCCTTTTCTGTCTGTCACATTGCCTCCTGGAAAGGAAATGTCTTGAAGACTGAGTGGCAATAGTTTTGAAGAAGGAACAGAAATAAATAAGGTTCGCTGTGCTAGGAGAGCATGAAAAGTCCTGAGCATTCAGTGTCAATCGCTTGATAGTGAGCTGTAGGCAAACAGGGTCTGGGCATTTAACTTGGATTTGTCATTTGAGTCCACAATTGTGAGGGGTTCACTTCAGGGACCCAGCTGCTCCAGAGCATTTGTGACTGAAATTAACTGAAGAACAAGCTCAGTGGAATGGACACGTGGGTCTTTAAATGCAAGGAGTGCAAATGCCATTCTATCCCAACCACAGCCAGCAGAGTAGCCTCAGTTTGGGAAGCCCTGGTCAGGAAAACCATTGAAAAAGTTGACTGGCATCTTGGAAAGGTCAATTAAATGACAAAGAGTCTGCAAGTTGTGTCCTATGTGGAAGAGATGATGGTACCATTAACATCTAGCCAGCCAGAACCAGTAAAGTATGGACCAAAGGTTCAGAACAGGGATCAGGGACCAGGACAAAGATGCAGTGACTGTACAAGGAGAGCACATCCACTTTGAAGCCAGGTGGCATGGCTGACCGTCTCAGCTGGGTGGTTTCTCGGGAGTCCTCTACTCCCAGACTGTTAGCTTAGTTACAAAGGGCTAATCTTCTATCTGCCTCAAAGGCTTATAGGCACAACACTAGGATTCTTGAAGATAATTTACATAAAAACACAGTGCATAGAAGACCCTCGCTACTTATTTGCTGCTAAACTCAGGAGGTTGATTTTGGCTTTATTTTGAAAGGAGCTGTCTGTCCATGGATTGCCTTACCTTGGAAAACAGCAAGCCCTCTATTATTTTTTTATTTTTTTTTTGCAGGGAAAGACTTGCCCTGAGCTAACATCTGTAACCAATCTTCCTCTTTTTTGTTTTTTTCCTCCCCAAAGCCCCAGTGCATTGTCACATCTATGTAGTTGTAGGTCCTTCTAGTTCTTCTATATGAGCCACCACCACAGCACGGCAACTGAGAGATGGGTGGTGTGATTCCGCAACTGGGAAATGACCCAAGGTCACCAAAGTGGTGAGAGCGCTGAACGTGAACCATGAGGCCATCAAGGCTGGCTCAGCAAGTCCCCTGTCTTAAAGGCTTTTTCCAAGTCTGGATGATTCCTCAGGAGGGCTATTAGGGAGCATTCTGCCATAGATGGGAGGTTGGCCACAATGACCTCTAAGTTCCCTTTGATCCCTAAGGGATTGCACTGATGGCTCCCTTCTGCAGCTCCAGTGCTCCCTCCTTCAACTGCCCCCGTATCCTAGGAGCCCAGAGTTGCCCAACTCTCACACCAATAAGCATTAGCATTGCTTCAGCACTGCACAAATCCTCCTGAGTTCAGTGGCCAGCGGGCCATTGACATTCAGACTTTGAAGTTTTGCATGCAACTCTCCTCTCTCCCCTCCATCACCAATAGAGAGCATCTTGGTTGAGATTTAAAATATTTTCAGAATTCATGTATGCAGAAAATGTTGTCTCTCAGACAAATGACTGTACATGAAAGGAACTAGGAACATTTAATATTCTACACCAAATGTTGAAACCAAAATTCAAGGGCATTTTGTTCTTTGAATCAGAGATGTTGTCATGCTTCTTCCTCCCTCTTCTACTTTTATGTCTAGAGTTCCTGTTAAACAGGAGCAGGAGCTAGTTGTAAGGGGTTTTGGTTTGAATTTCAGCTTCCTCCCTTACTAGCTCTGCAGCCTTAAGTAAGTCACTTAACCTCTCTGAACTCGAGTCTCCATGTACAAAATGGAAGTAATAATAGGAACCTCCTGGGGAAGTTGCAAGAATTAAATAAGATAAAATGTGTGCTGGCACCTGGGGCAAGAAGCAAGTTAATACACATTTGCTTCTTTCCCACTGGTTGATTTCTTTGGGCTGTTTCCATGAAACTGATAAGGAGGTATCATTTTTCCCCATCTTTTTCTCTCTCCCTGAGATAAACATCCGAATTGTGCTTGTCAGGAGAAATGGCATTTAGGGGTTTGGGCCTCTGTAGAAGAGGGAAATGCCTGATTTATTTTTCCTGATTTTATTGTTTTTCTTTTTTTAAATCCTGGATGCTGCGGCTGCTAGTTGCCCACCTCAAGGCACATTCTCTCTGAACTCCTTAATAACAGAACTCCAATGTTTTTTTCTTTTTTGCCATGAGGAAGATTGGCCCTGAGCTAATTGGCCCTGAGCCTATTGTCAATCTTCCTCTTTTTGCTTGAGCAAGATTGTTGCTGAGTTAACATCTGTGCCAATCTTGCTCTATTTTATGTGGGACACCTCCACAGCAGGGCTTGACAAGCAGTGCTAGGTCCACGCCTGGAATCTGAACCTGTGAACCCTAGGCAGCAAAGCAGAGCACATGAACCTAACCACTACACCACTGGGCCAGTGCCTCAGAACCCCAGTTTTGGATAGGGCACTTTGCCTTGTTGGGAAAATTAAAAGGGCTACGTTTCTCAACCTCCCTTTTAGCCAAGAGCTGCCTTGTGCTCCCATTCTGGCCAAAGAGGTGTATTCAGAAGGGATGCGGACTGATTCATACCTAAAGCTATCCAACTCAGCTGGAGGATGCCTCCCATTTCTCTCTTGCCTTTCCTTCTTCTTCTAGCCTGAAGTTTGTACGTACCAGTTGCAGCATCAGTACCAATCTTGGATCATAAAGTGACCTTGAAGAGGTGACAGAGCAGAAAGATAGAACCCTGGGTCTCTGTGGACCCCAAGAAAGGAGGCACTGTGACATTTTGTACTTTCCAGCCTCCACATTTCTTTCCCTTGGGAGAGAAATAAGGCTCTGTCCTAGGTATAGCCACTATTGTTGTTTTTCCCTCTTGTATGCAGCCAAACCTAATTCTAACCAAGAAACATGGGAAGGATACCAGGGTGAAGACTTTTGGAATAAAGGTTTGTGATCCGCTCTCCCTTTGAAGGAGATGGGCAGCTGTCCTCATAGGAGGTTGTGGAGAATAGATGTATGGGGCACCGAGACAGGTGGGGGTGGGGAGGTGATACAGTTCAGTGTCACAGAGCAGAACAAAAAAGAGCTGCTGTTAAGAGAGAAATAGTGGAGGCTTTAGCAGAGGTCTCCTCCTGCCTTCCTTTCTCCTTCCCTCCTTCCCCACTGTCAGTGAACACCTGCTATGTGACAGGTACTTGCAGAGACACTGAGGATCATGATCCTTGCTCTCAAATCCATCTCCAACTGATGGAGGCAAACAACTCACACATTCATCAACAACTGTCACAGGGTGTGGAGAGCCTTGTGGATGCCAGCAGTGTACAGATCTGGAGCAATTAATCTAGCTTGGGTTGAAGAAAGAGAGTCAAAGAAGTCTTGGCCGGGAAGATGTCTGTGTTCAGTATGGAAGGGTGATGGACTTCAGCCCAAGAAATAAAAGATCCACATTCATGGTCTTCAGTCCTGACTGACGTTTTCCACACCCATGGCAGAGGACCACGTCATCATTAATGACTTCTCTGCAGTCCCGATGTTTATCCACATCTGCCACAATTTAAACTTAACTCAAAGGCCACCCAATATCCCAGGCCCTTATGTAGTGCAGAATACAGACAAGTGAACACTTTGGGAAATCTGCATGTGCTAATTACCAGTTTTATCTCAATAGTCTTGTGATTTGGGAAGCACTCTTCCATGTAACTGGAAAATTAAATGGAGAATTGCTCCCATCCTTCCAGTGGTAGGTGGTGGCAAATACTTAGGGCAGAATAACCAGACTCCAAAAGGCTCCAAGTGTCCTCCCAAGATGGCAGCCCCACTCTCAGTAGACAGAGAGATGTTGAACCTCATTACCCAGAGGGCTGGGGTCATGAGAGGCGCAAAAATGGGTTAAGTAGGTAATCAGGTGAGATTGTATTGCTCTTTAAGATGTAATAGACATACTTTTTACTGCTTGCCTGTGGGACATGCACGGAAACATACCAAGAGGAAAGAGCTGAGGTTGACAGGTATCAAGCACCTATTATATGCCAGACTATTACTTTAGGCATTTAACATACATTGTCTTATTGAATTTTCATATTGACACTTGAAAGGATGTATTAGAACCCACGTTATATAAATGGAGAATTACAAAGGAGCCTCAGGGATTGTGAAAGCTTGCCCAGGGTCACACGGGCAATCTAGGATTTAGGATTCCACTCCAGTCCACCTGTGTCTCCAGCCCACACCCCACACCCTCCCCTCACACCAGAGCACATTCCACACCACACTTCAATTTGAACCAACTCCATGGGGCAGAGACCATACTTTTATGAATGAAGACGGGGCAGGATGGAGGCTAATAATGATAGACCAGCTATGTTTCTCGATGTTTCTGCACCAAGAGCTGTGGACGCTTTCCTCTGGTGGAGAACAGCTACCTGACAGGAGATGTTTACTGGAGGTGTTTTATGTTTCTTTCCCAAAGGGACAAACACAGTTCCTGGTCTCTAACTAGGAGAAATAATTATGTGTGTTCCCTATTTGTCCTCTGCCCAATAACGTTTGCCAAGCTGCTTCCTAATTACCCCAGAAACAACAAGTTCTCAACAGAAACTAAAAAGTGATCTATTATTGAGGTATCTTTTCACTCTAACACTCTGGGTTAGAGCAGAAAAGAGAAACACACCATATATCCTCAGTTAATGGGCGACCAAAGAGATGACTTGGCAGAGAACAGGAGAAAGGACGAAAATATCCTCTCTATGCCACGGGAAACACATAAACCAAAACAAAACTCAACATCACTGTCAAATGCTCCTGAGTGCACCCCTGAAGGGAATGAACTCACATGCCGCGTTTGGCTGGGTTATAAACCTGAAAGCTTTCTTTCCTTTGCCCCTAAATTATCCAGAGCTATTTCATCTCTCTTCCTCAGAAGAATCTTGACAACCCCTTTGGCACCTGGGAGATAGCTGTGTACCGCAGGAAGGACACGGAATTTGAAATCATTAGATGGAAGATTAGACCTGGCCCTGCCACTTACTACCTGTGTCACCTCAGGCCAGTCATCCTTAGGAGTCTTACAAGACTGTTGAGAAGAAGAAACAAGAAATACGTATGGTGTAAGCATTTTGCAAACTCACAGTCAGTCTATTATTTTAAAGAAAAAAGTAAACACTGGGTCATATCATTAGGCTATAGAATGTGAAAGTCACAGAAGACTGTTAGTGATAAATAGAATCACCGTCCTCATTCATTGAACATCTACTATTTGCCAGGTGTTGTGCCAAAAGCCCTCCTTCCTTCCAAGAAGGTGCTATTTGCATGCCCATTTCACAGATGAAGAGGCTGGCCCTCAGATAAGGTGATTTACTCACGGTTACAGAGGTGGTGAATGGCAGTTAGGATTCAGATCCTGGTTTGTCTGACCCCGAGGCCCAAGCACCCTTCTGCTCTAACACATTACCGTTTTCATCAAAATTCAAATAGAAATCCAATGTCACCTGACACCAGTGACATATTATGAAATAAGTGATACTGAATGTCATTGGCAAAACTCAACAGCTGGCTCATTTCCTGACTGGCATACCACCCAGATGGGGATTGGGATTGACGGCTCTTGATTTGTCTGTCTCCTGTCTCAGTGCCACCCTTTGGAGTGAGGTCACCTCTGCTCCTTGGACATGGAAGGAAACCAACATGGACATTGGACAAGGAAGGAAACTCTGCTTGAATACTGAACTTTTCTTCTTCCCCCATGCTCTGCAAATTGCTGTGCTAAAACACTCACACTTAAAATGCATTTATTATATCCAAAGACAAAAGAAGTACATGCAAACATTGGTGAATTTTGAGTCAGGTGTGTAGACTGGTTATTGTGTTGTGCCTATGTCGGTTTCCTGGTTTTGCTAATGCACAATAGTTCGACAGATGCCACCTCTGGGGGAAGCTGGGTGATGTGTACATGGCATCTCTCTGTACTACTTTCGAGTCTAGTGTGTAGTCTTTTATTTCATGTTACTTTCACCTCTGAAGACGGATCCGCTTCCCCCTCTTATTCTTATCCGAGTGTCCCAGCCCTCTTCACCACTCTCCTAGTCCCTATACTTACCTTCATTTTAGCGCTTAAAACACTTCGGACTTCTTTCATTATCTTATACATCCTATTGCTAGATTCTGAACTCACAGAAGGCAGGGATATTTCCTTCGTTTCACTGAATCCCAGGTACCTGCACAGAGTCTAGTCCATAAGTTTTGCTGAATATATAGAAGAATAGATGAGTAAGCTATAACAAACACAGTTAGCTTGCTAGTAAGGAACTACGGATAACTCACCAGGGAGACGCAGGGTCCTGTGGCTATAGTTTTGGGGGCTGTCACACGATGCCCAGGCAGTTCCCAGAGGCCCCCTTCTGTAGCTCATTTCAGTTACCTGGCATGTCAGGTGCATAATGAGAAGTACAAATGGCAGGAGCTGAAAATAAGTAAAAGGCCTTTGTAATACACATAGTTCCACCAGAGGTTTGTGCAACAATTTTCAAAGTGACATAGAAGTGGAAAATTGATGAGTTAAAATGTAAAATCCGAGGGGAAAAAAGTTTTCCTTTGTATCATATGGGCTCTCGCAGTTACTGTTATTACCAAATGAATGTTTCCATTTTCCTGGAAGAGTCACACGGCACTGGGCATGTCACCAAGGTGCAATTTGATCAGCATTAAGTGATGCTGTAGCGTTTGGGGTCCGGAATGGAATTTTAACAGGAACAATAAAATGGTCGTGATGGACCTTTTCTAACTTCATGAAGTGAAATATTGATCCTAGAATTGAAAATATGGCTCTTGGCTCATCATTGCACAATTATCCAGGTTCCTAGTGATCAAAATCAGCCCCAGAGCAGCTGATGAATCTCAGGTACATTCTGCACCATATTTTTACTGTTTTTCAGCAATTCTCAGACACACTTGATATACTTTGTTCTTTTCTTCTACATTTTCACTTCTCTGAAGTCAGAGTGCTGTTGGTCTGGCAGGCAGAAATCTTGATGCAGTTGTCATTGGCTGTCTAGAGGTATTAAAAGTCACAGAGTGAGGATTGGTATCTTGGGGGGTGGGCATCCTGGTTACAATAATGGTACACTCTTCTAAGAAATGCTATATCACCAGTGGTCTTGGGAAAGACCAGATATCGATAGCTCTGAATTGAAAAGTGACCCTGAAGAGTTTTACTCAGAATATGGAGAAGTTTTATTAATGCCTTAACCAATTTATTTCACTTTTTAAAATAAATGCACAAGAGTTACATGTGACAAAACCTATGTCTAAAATATCTAAAAGAACTCTTTCAATGAGATTTTAAAAACTCAGCATGATAAGAAATCACTGGGTCATAGTTTAATTGACAGCAGTTTTTCTTTTCTAGTTGTATATATAAAAATGGCACACCTTAAAACTGGTAGTTCTTAGATACACGAAATAAATTGTGTTCTGGGTACGAGTGTCAGAATTCAAGTTTATAAAACATATTCCAGGGGGCTGGCCCTGTGGCCGAGTGGTTAAGTTCGCGCACTCCGCAGCAGGCGGCCCAGTGTTTCGTTGGTTCGAATCCTGGGTGCGGACATGGCACTGCTCGTCAGACCACGCTGAGGCGGCGTCCCACATGCCACAACTAGATGAACCCACAACGAAGAATACACAACTATGTACCGGGGGGCTTTGGGGAGAAAAAGAAAAAATAAAATCTTTAAAAAAAAAAAACAAAAAAACAAAAAAAACATATTCCAAATCAATTACTCAAAATCAATTAGAGAAGTGACCTAAAACACCTTTCTGCAAGCAATTACTGTCAATCTCCAATATTTAGAAAGAGAAACTTTTTAAAGTTTCATTTCCATTGAAAGTAGAATTTCAAATGATATCTGGCAAAAGTGGAAATTCCCCATGTTACACTGAAGATCCCAATAAAAAGTTGATAATAACCTGGTAATTGCATGTCTCTTGTCCCCTGACCACATGGATTCTCCCCTCTGCTGGAGGGAGGAGCATGTGGTTCCATTAACTAACCTCGTCTTTGAATGAGAATCTTTGGGTTTCAAAGATGGAAGGGCACCTTAACAGAGGCTTCCATTTTCTAGATGAAGCCACTGCCTCAAGGTTAGTTCTGATGCTTAAATCAGTTACAAGGCTATTTTAAATATAACTGTGCTTACACAACCAGAAACATGGAAGACAAATATATGAACGTAAATATCAGCTGGATCATGGATCATCAGATGACCTTAGTCCATTTCAATATCCATTGAATGTCTTCTTGCTATTGGTACCTTGCCTAGAGTATCTCATGTAGGTGAACACTCTCCAACTCCATTGTCCAACTTCACAGACAAGAAGACTGAAGCTGAAAGGTTCAAGTACTTTGTCCAAGATCACACAGCTAGTGGGGGAGGTGGGGACCAAATCAAGTTCTGTGAGATCCACAAATTGCTCTCCTTCTGTCATGGGATGCTGCCTCAAAGTACAACCATGGGAGAAAGGTGTCGTGCTCTTCTGAAACTGACACTCTCTGGTGACAGAACAAATGTAAAGACACGTAGGTATATGCATTTGATCGAGTGCTGCAGTAGAGAGCTGGACAACGGGGTCTGTTGCCTCCTCCCCTTTGCTTGTGGCTGGAATGGTCCCTCCCCAGTCTCTGCTACATTTTTCACATTTAACTCCCGCTCCTTCACTAAGCTTCAACACAGGTATTGGTTCTTCCAGAAAGAATTTAAGGCCAAGTTCCTGGTTTCTGCTCCCTTAAACCCCATGTTTTCCTTTATCATTGCATTTGTGGCATATGCATCTCGGAATATCCGATGGGCCATTAGACTGTGAGCTCCCTGAGGACAGAGGATATAGCCTTTTCTTCTTTAGATCCCCAAGGCTAGCACTGATTTGGGACTGTTGAATGAATACTTGTATCATGCAGACTGTGAGGACTCACTTGTCCTCCCTGTGAGCAGAGTCTCTGCTTCTCTACACGAATAGCCACAATTGAAATATTTTAAGTGAAGGGGCATATGAGGAAGACAGCAGTACCAGATCCCTTTGCTAGAAATTGCACAACT
The DNA here is from genome assembly GCF_021613505.1 of Equus quagga. NCBI lineage: Eukaryota > Metazoa > Chordata > Mammalia > Perissodactyla > Equidae > Equus > Equus quagga. Next base: position 60,155,831 of record NC_060279.1, read on the forward strand.
AATTCTCCCGAATATATAACAGAAACAAGGGAGGGGATGGTCTGTGGAAGGCACTGAAAATCTGCATCTGTGTATCATGTAGCTTAGAGAAAAAAAGAAACCAGAAGTTGGTAAACCATTAGAAGTCCTTTTTCTAAAATGTCATACTCCTCTATTGCTGGGTTGGTGCCCATACATCTGTGCATCACTTTCTCGTAGAATGTTTTAGGATGGCAGAGTGGGGGCAGAGTCTAGAGACATTAGGGAATGTCTGGGAATTGGGGAATGAATGGATGAGCATGAATTCAAGAATCTGGGATCTTCTCACGTCCCTCTCCTGGTTCTTTCTGATTTTCCCCAGTATCACAAGATAGCTTTTAAAAACAAAACCCTCAACATGTCACTGCTAGTTATTTGAACTTGGGATAAACACCCCACCAGAAAGTACTGACCAGACTTTGCGGGATAGCTGCCTGCCTATTTCTCCGGCTTCTTCCTACCACCTCTCCTCTTCCCTTACTGCACACCAGCCACATTGGCTCTCTGCCCTCCCTGAACACACCTAGGCCCTTTCTGATCACACTTCTCTTCCTGGAGCGCTTTACCCTTCTCTTTTCATCAGGCTAACTCCTCTTACTTCAAATCACTGCTAAATATTGCTTCCTCCAGGAAGTTCTCTCTGATCACATAGGCCTAGGTGGGATCCTATTATTTGTTCCTGTCGCATCCCATAGTTCTCCACTGGAGAACCTATTACAGTTGAAATTAAATAATTTTATGTGTAGCAATTAGTTTCATAGCTGACTCCTCCTTTTGGCAGCTCCCTGGGGCTCTCTCCTCACCATATAACATAGTGCCATTAATGCCCAAAATTATTTGTTTGAAGAAAAGAAAAAGGAATATGTGAACGAGTGAATAAATAATGATTCCTCAGTTTCTCCTTTGGGGATTAAATAGGTACCATGCAATACAAAATAACTCACGTTCATCATTCTACCCTTCCCATCCTGCTAACTGTTTTCCCACCCTGCAGCTGTTTTTTTCAAAGAATCTTTGAATCTCTCCTCTTTAAATCGTGCAAGCTTGCTGTTGGGAACACCCATAGACGCACTCCGCAAACACACACAACTCACTCTGAGTAATCATATTGATTCGGAATTAACGGCCATTCAGACACCTCATTGAAGATGCCATCTGGGATGTTATTACTCTTCAGAGGTAGATCATATTCCGAGAAAATCTGTCAAAATGTAGAAATAACTCATCAAAACGGCCATTGCAGAACCTAGACGCACTTCCTAGGGAAGCAGAGTCTGAGGATGCAGGTTTCATTCCCCTCAAGTAAGATGGAGAGGACGGAAGGGCTGTTTGTTTTCTCTGTTTTCAAGAGTCAAGAGAAATTGAAAGTTGACGCATGTGCAGAGAATGGTCCTGGACTCCTTTGCTCAGGGACATCTCACCGAAAACAAAAGACTCTTCAAGATTGATCTCTGTTCCTGACAGTACGTGTTTAGGCAAAACTGAGTTTCAGTTCTCCCCTGGCCACTTCCTGTAGAGTTTGCCTATCTCCCCGGTGTAAATATTCCCACTGAGTTCCGTTTCAAGCTCTGGACAGTTCAACAACTAGCTCCCAAAATATCTGAATATATAACAATTGAATCTTGCAAGCCAATGCAAGCCAGTTGCAACAAACCACAATAGGAACACGTTCATATTCCACCTGCCCTCGTGGGCTGGTGCCAGGACTTGACAGTTCCTGGGGAAACCAAAAATACAAGGCTCTCAGTAGAAGGCCGCCTCCTCACCATTCGTGGGGAACACCTGGTGGAGTCCCAGGCGCTTCCTGCTTCCGCAGCAGCATCCCTTTGGTCTCCACAGCAGACCCACCCTCCGGTGGACAGTGTACCATTGTCATACCAGAGAAATCCAGTATTATTCAGCAGGCACTTTTGAATTGAAAATAGCATTTGAAAAGGATTATCCAAGGCAAAGTCATCAACTGCTGTGTACTCATTGAATTTAAAACAATGCAAGATTGATTACCTTTGTACTCTACGCAAATGACAAATGACTTTGCTATTAAACCCTAAGTATTTGACTTTGCCTCCAAGTGTTTCACAATTATTATTTTTAAATAAAGAAGCTGGACTGCTGTTTTGTTTTGTTTTGTTTTGTTTTTCACAAAATCAAGTTATACATATATGCGCCATCCTTCAGAAAACAAAAGTGAAGAGGAATACTAATAATCCTAAAAGCTTATCAAAAAAAAAGACAAAGCACTTTATGAAATGACTTCAGTACTCTGAGATTTCTGACCTCCCACGTGGCACCCATCATCAAATGTCATGTCCTTGGTGGGGTCCTCTCATCTCTGATGGAAGGTTTTACCTTCTCCCAGTACTGAGTTGAATGCAACCCTCATTCACAGATTGGTTTAGTGTATTTATCACCTTTGCACCCACTTTAGAGAATATCATGCATGTTATCAATAATTTACCCAATAGCCTTCCTTGTACGCAAACACTCTGTAAGGGTGTTAAGCTGTATGACCTTGGACACAGATAGGGGTATGAGAGGGAATAATTTCTTTAACATGGTCTGGTAAGGGGATGGGAATGCTAATATTTGCATAGCACTTACTGAATATCCAAGCAGTATTCTGAGCATTACACAAATTATCACAATGTATTATCGCGACATTTTAGGAAGACATATATTATTTCCCCCGTTTTAAAAATGCAAAAACAGATTCTAAACTGTTAAGAAAACTTTCCCAAAGTGGCACATCTAAAAATAGACAAGGTGGGATTTGAAACCGAGTCCGTCTGGCTGCAAAAGCCATTGCTTTCTCTGCTGTATCACTCTGCCGTGTGAATCCATGCCCTGAGATCTGTCTGGAAGCTCATCTCATTCTCTCCATCCATTTCAAGTCAAAAGAAAGGCACCTTCTGTCTCCACCTTGTCTAAAACTTGAACTTGAGATGATGTCATGGAATAGTCAAATTAAATCAGTACAGATTTATTAAGGTCTTACTTCATTGAAAATGCTGGGCTGGGTGTAGAGTAACTGCAGAGTCCTTCCCAGTGGGAAAGTTGACTCCTCTGCACAGAGAGAAGATGGAAAGTGTGATGAAACAGAACCTGATTATAGCCAGACCTGATCTCCTCCCCTCATCCCTTGAGCCTCACTCGCTCTGCTCACATCAGAGCCATCCTATCCTCTTCCCTGCCCCTGTGCTTTCCCCACTCAGTTTCCAAGTCATCTGGAGCCCACTCATGCCTTAGCTCTAGATCCATTCATACCCCACACTGCACCCCACCATAACCACTGTCATTGCCCCAGCACTGGGTTCCATTATCTATTGACTGACTGTCTATACAACTTTTAAGCTGATTTTCCTCTTTACGTTATCCTACACATACTCCTGAATTAATCTTGTGTTTATACCTTCAACTTTTATCATGATACTCCACTATTCCAAATAATTTAAAGACTTAAAAAAAATTAAGAAAGTAATATTTTCTCCAAACAAAACCTTACTTAGCAGCCTAGAAAATAAAACAGATGTGAGTAGATCATCTTAAGTTTAGACTTCAGAAGCTGGGGCCTTTGCCCCTTGAATTTCCTTCCTCACACCCCAGAGCGTCTTCAAAGCACCTCCATGGGACACTAGGGCAGTGAGGAGCAGTGAGATCACAGGCCGAGGAAGGAATCCCAGCTCATTAGGCCAGCATTTAAGGCTATTCACCCCTTCTGTCTGGCAAACTTGGGAGCCACCCCATAGGGTTGCTGCAAGATTCAGAGTAGTATATTCAAGGCACTTAGGGCACTGCCAGCACGTGGTAAGTGCTCAATAAATGTAGTTTGTTTTACTTGTTTCTTTCCATCTTTCACCCATTTGTGAACCCTAAGCTTCAGTTTATATGAGCTTCTGTGTCCTATGTTTTCAGTTCTCATTTGTCTCTCTCTAGTCATGCTCCCAAGCTATTTCCTCAGCCTAAAATCTCTTTCCCATTGAATTTCTGCATGTTCAAGGTCCCTCTTCCAAAGCCTATGGCCTCTTGGATTATCATCCCAGCCAGGAGCCATCCCTCCTACGTCTGAACAATTGTAGGCTTCTACCTGGGCCTCTCCTCAAACTGGGTGCATCTTCAATTGTGTTATTCTATTTCATCACTCCCACCCCACAGGGCATGCTGAGCCATTTTTGCCCCCGCCACTATTTCTACACACAATGGGAGGTTCTCTGTGGATGTTGAATAAATGAATACAACTCACTTCATCCCTTAAAATGATGATGTGCTGCCACGTCTTTGGCATTGCCTACTGTGGCGTTAATCAAGGGTATCTATAAACTATGAGATACCCCGAGATGTTATTTGAAAGTTAAAATGTCATGAAGATTGAATAACCCTACTTCCCAAAATATTTCTGATTGAATCATACTTTGCTTGCATGTCAGCCTCATTTTGTTCCAAAGTATGTTTCCTTCCTATTGTTGACATGGAGTTTTCCTCCATCAGGCCCCGGCCTTCAGGCTACCATTGCCCCAGCCAGTGGGTCATGACTTGACTGAGTGAAGAATCTCAGACAAGGGAAGTTGCCCATAGCTCTGAGTCTGTTTCCAAGACACCTCCTTCCTCCTCAGCCGTGCCCTAGTTCAGGCATTTTCCTCTCTTATCTGGATTATTTGGGTCAGCTTTCCAAGATCTCCCTTGCCTCAGCTCTCCTCTTCTAAGCCATCCTTCAAGCCCCATGAGAGAGATTATATAAAACAGGAATGTGACCACGTTCTTTATTTTATCCTTTCTTAAAAGCCATAAATAGCCACGTTTCCCAAAATGTGAGCCACAGGATATCATCAGAAGCACTTGGAGTGCTTGCTAAAAAGTAGCCTCCTGAGCTCTGGGCTGGACCTAATGAGCCCCAGTAAGCTACATTTTTCAATAGCTTCAAAGGTGATTTCTATGCACACAAAAATTTAGATCCCTCAGACTTAAATAAAAGCCAGTTATCCCTTTCAGCATCCCCTGGAAGCCGCATCAGCTTCCACATCTCTGTCTTTGCACATTCTGTTGCCTGTGGACTCTCCTCACGTCCCCTGTGGGACTCTTGGCCTATGAAATACTGTGGCTTCCCTCCTGCTATCTAGGAAATGTCACTGCATCTGGAACACCTCTTAGTTTCCTGGGCATCTTTGGTTCCCCCAACTCAAGCACCTTACCCCACCTCCGAAAGCCCTGTTCTGTGAATATTGATTTACATACCTTTCCTCCATCATTACCTGACTTCAAAAGCTGGAACCATGAGCAGATTTAGAGTCAGTATAACACTGTGTTTATGAGCCACAGACTTACCTGGGATGCTTCCTCTTCCTGTGCCTTCCTCACTGCGTGACAGTGGGTACTCGTGGGCCTCAGTTTCCTCATCTAGAATGACCACGTCACTACCTAACTTGGACTTGCAGGATTAAATCTGATAATGCATGTGAAGGGCTTAGAAGAGTACTCAATAAATATCTGCTACCCTTTTGTTGTTATTAATACTATCATTATTTTACTATCTTGTTATCTCAAGGGTGAAACAAAATATCTGCCACAAAGAGACCATAAGTAGTCGTAGACCTTATCTCCTTGTAACGCTGTTAGGATAATCTACATCCCTGGCAGAAAAAAATAAAGTAGCATTAACTTTCTTTGTTTCCTCTTACTTTGTAAAAGACAAATGTCCAGATTTTGTTGGATTATACACCAGAACTAAACTCCATAAGGGGTTCCCGTGATTTCTGGTGATTCTCCCACCGTGCAGGCAGGACAGTGCCACCGTGGAGGTAGCAGGGCCATGGTGTCCCAATCGTGAAATAGGTTGCTCTGTATTGTCCAACACACATCAGAGACCAGGCTCAATTGTACAAGACTTTCCTGGAGGCCGTAGGTAAGAGAAGGGAAGAAAAAACATGATAATAACCATTTGCATTTATTGAGCATCTTTCTAAGTCTTTATTAGGTCAAGAAACATTTGTTAAGTACCTCTTGTGGGCCAGGCGCTGTACCATGAATAATACAAAAAATTTCTATACTAGCCATCAGTCAAAAATCCATGCCCTTACATTCCCATGGGGAGAAAGAGAGAATAAAAACAATAATAAGCATAACAAATCATAGATCATAGGATGATATGTGCTATAGAGAAAAAAAGAAATAGAGCACGGTAAGGAAAACTTACACGTATTTCCTCAACAACCCAACGTTGTTGAGGCAGACACTGTATTTTCCTTCTACATCAAAGAACGAAGCACAGAGAGGTAAAGTAACTTGTCCAACTAGCAAAGAATCAAGCCAGAACTTGAATTCAGGTCATCTGACATTAGAGTCCACTCTCTTAACCACAGTCCATGCTGACAACTGACGGCCCTGGCCCTGGCAGGAGAGCTGCTTTGTCTCGCTTGTGACTCCAGTGTGGCAATGAAGCAACAGAACAGCTCCCCTACTTCCATGGGCAGTATCCTGAGCATGTCTGCTTTTCAGGGATTCAGGTCCCAAAGGCAGTGAGGACCAGAGAGATGAAAATGTTTGCCCATCTCTCCAGCATAATGCCTTCCCTCATGGAGCTTGGAGTCACCTTCAGAATTCTCATTGGCTCTGATCATACATTCAGCCTCCCACCAGGGAGACCAACAATGGCCAATGTCCACTTCTTTCAGAGAACCCCGCCATCCCCCCACTGCCACAATTAAAAGAGATTAGGAAAGAATTGTGCAACCTCAGTATTTTGTTTGGTATTGAACAAATTAGCATCACATTTTGCATCTCAAAAAATTAAGTTTATGGGGCCAGCCCAGTGGCACAGTGGTTAAGTTCCCATGTTCTGCTTCTGTGACCTGGGTTCGGCGGTTCAGATCCCAGATGCAGACCTACACTACACACCGCTTATGAAGCCATGCTGTGGCAGGCATTGCACATATAAAGTAGAGGAAGATGGGCACAGATGTTAGCTCACAGCCAGTCTCCCTCAGCAAAAGAGGAGGATTGTCAACATATGTTAGCTCAGGGCTAACCTTCCTCAAAAAAAAATTAAATTTATGTTGAGCCATCTCATACCTGGTACATTTGAGTTTTACTGCCTGTCTTTCAATGGTAAGAGGTTAAACATAGGCCTACACGTCCTCACCACAGTATTCTATGTCTCTAGCAATAGACTGCTCAGAGAAGAACACCTATGAATCAAAAGTAAATTGGTATATACATAATGAAAACATAATTTCTCCCCTGAAAGCTACAGAATGGTCAGTTCATGGCTTTGTGAAACTTGCTCTCTGCCTCACTCACCTGCATTCAAGTGGGTCAAAGTTTCCATTTTCTCCGGGGTCTTTGGGTGAGATTTTGTCTAACGTTCTGGTATCTAAGAGCCCTTGAAGTGATTTCCGCGGAAAAAGAGACACCCAGCTACAGTGATAAATGCAAATTTAAGTCTGAGAGACAGAAAACAATTTAAGGGTTTGAAATGGCAATTTCCACGTTTCAAAAATCTTAAGACACTGTCATATCCAGGGCCTTCTGTGATAAGTGCTGCAACTAGGACATCACATAACTGCTGAGATGGACAGAATCTAAATGGCTGATCCCATCTATCAATCCATGACAGAACAGAGTAAGATCTTCCTGAGTGACAAATCCCCTCCCAGGAACACTGTAGATGGCCAGCTCTATTGTTATTTACATCTGTCTCCGTCCACACCCTCCTTGCACTCACTTCTCTGTGTTTGCAACTGCTGTTCTGCTCAGAGAAGGCCATCCTGCTTCTTTTCCACTTCCCCAAAGCCCACTCATGTGATCACGGTAGCTGGTACTCACCTCCTCTATGGAAGCCTTGCTCACGTCTGCATCTCCAATGCCCACAGATTGGGACTGCCTCATTCTCAAAGTTTTATTGTACATCTACTTTCTCCTTCCCACTGTCATATACACTTGATAGAAGGAATCATTCACTCTACGCATATTTATTGAGCATCTATATTATACCAGAAACTGTTTTAGATACTGTAGATCTATAGAGATAGAGCTGAGCCAATTTCACCAGGTAACTGTTCTCATAGAGCTTACAATGGAGTAATAAAGCAACCATATATTTCCCATCTTCTCCACACACACGTGCATTGCAAGCATTCAATAAGTACTTGATAATTGATTGATTGGTTAATGTTTCTCCTTCCTTGACAGCTTTGACTTTGAGATCCTGTGCTATGCAAGGCTAGGTGGGCTAGGTCCTGCAATTTCTGGGGTGAGCAAAAAATAAACAGGACCCAAGCTCATGAAGCTTTGAACCAAGTTGCTTATGTAAAGCTTGGAGTTAAGTCATTCTTTTTTTAAAATATAGTTTGTGGAAAGACTTCTAGGCAAATGCCTCTTCTCACCAGTAGTTACTTAGCTTCCACACTAGCAGAACTGCTTCTACTTCAAAGATTTTATTTAATTCACACAAATGTGTATGGGTGCTATGATTTTGCATGTGAAGTCGTTGACATTCAGAGAAGTTAAGTGACTTAAGTGAGGATAGAGCTGGGAGTTGCATGTGGGTCCTTAGTCCAAACACCAAAGACTATCCCCAACATCTGGGAATGATTCTCTTACTTTGGAGAATCAGAACTTGTGCCACTGGCTTTTACAAAATCAAATAACATGAGAGATGGAGTTGAAATGCTCATGCAGACTGGTAAGTATTATGGAAAAATAAATGAAGTTTATTTATGAAAAAAACATGTCCAAAGAAAAATGAAGATGCAGACTGAAGCAGTCAAGTAAAAAACTTTGTGGTCCAGAATTAGACGTAAGATGTATTTTATCCTGTCCAAAAATTATACCTCACTTCTTTTCTTTGAAAAGATCTAGAAGCATACGGGGAGTGTTCAGTTTTTCTGTTCAAAATATTTTTTATCTGTTTAATCTACATTCAAAGATTTTAAAAATCTTATATTGGATAGGGTAACTTGTCAGAGAATAGATGGAGACAGGATTTCTGTCAATTATTAAATAACTTAGTTACTGTTCACAAAATACTTTAAGCAAAGTAAATGGAAACTCTCCAACATAATGGAGGATCCTCAAATTACATCTTCCTTTCACAATTCTATTACAATTATGCTTCCTAGATCCTTACAGAGTCATGATAAAGTAACCCAAGTAGTTTGTCTTACAAACAAAAGAGATCTTCCTGTCTCTGATGTGGCATAATTGCTGTTCCAATAAGAGATCCAAGAGAGCTGTATGCTCTTCCTCAACCCCGTGAACAGAGCATCAATAGTGAGTAAGCCTTATATCGTTGCTTCGGTCCAAAAACTATCTAGTTATTAGCCGTGGCTCGCTTTGTTCTTTCTTTGGATTTCTAACTCATTCCTGAGCAGAAGGGTGCATTGTATTCTATGTTAGCAATATTTCCTATTTATTCTCATAACTCCACTTAATGAAAAATAAAACTTGGTCTCGATTCTCAGTGTCTTGTGGCTCTTTGTTGAGAACAAATAGATTTGAGACACAAATCCATTGCAGTAGTGTGGGAAACTATCAATATATTTTAAAGTCAGCAGGTATAATGGAAAAACAAAATAATGACAGGCTGTAGACTCAAGCTTGGGTTCTAGCCTCCTAACTTCTTGTGAGCAAACTGTGGAAAAGTATTTAACTGTATGGAGCTTTTTTCCCCTCAGCCACAAAATGGCCTAATCCTCTTAGAAACTTTGGAAAGACTGAAATAAGATCTGGTATACAAAAATTTTCACATACAGTAGTACCCAATAAATATTATTTGTTCCTTTCTCTAGCTTCTGAGCTCTAAAGCTATAATTTTCTACTAAATTTTAAAGAGTAATTCATCACATCTATCTGTGTATTTATCTACATACATTTTGTATATTCATATGTATGTTATATAAGTATGTTCGTTTGGAGATTTCTACTTCACACAGAATTTGTAAGTTTGTCGATTTCAAATTTAAAATTCTTTAAAATCCACCTCTTTGCCTCCACTTACAACAGTTCAACTTGCATAATATTCATTCATAACTCACAATGGCAAAGTTTCGCTGAATCATTGGTTGGCCTCCCTTTCACCTTCCCAGGCTCCACCATGTCCTTCCCATAATTAATCCACTGCTAGAGTCCTCAAGAGACAGAGAGAGACGATCTTCTCAAGCACAGATGGCCGTGCCCATCTCCAATCCATATCGACTCCATTTTAAAAAGCCGGGCTTCCTCCCCACATGCTGCACGCCTGGGTACCACCAGCATAGGATAAATATTTACTTTATATAGTGTCTTCTTAGGGATGTTTTGAATATGAACATCTTTTGATGCTTTTTTCTTTTTTTTTTAAAGATTGGCACCTGAGCTAACAACTGTTGCCAATCTTTTTTTTTTTCTGTTTTTTTATCCACAAATCCCCCCAGTACATAGTTGTATATTTTAGTTGTGGGTCCTTCTAGTTGTGGCATGTGGGACGCCACCTCAACGTGGCCTAATGAGTGGTGCCAGGTCCGCATCCAGAATCCGAACTGGCAAAACCCTGGGCCACCGCAGCAGAGCACCCGAAATTAACCACTCAGCCAGGGGCTGGCCCCTGATGCTTTTTTCTTAAGGAAAGAATTCAGAGAGTTAGAAAACAAAATTCTTCTTCACTATAAGCATCTTGGTGGAAAATGTCACTTTACATGAGAAAATTTGTCTGATTCTCTGGTTCCTGTCCACTCTCCATTTATATATTCTTTTTTTCCCCTTTCTTCTTCATTTTTTCCCTTTTATGCTCTATCTTTAAACATTTTTGGAGCTATTGTGAGATGCCAAGACCTTTGAAACACATGGGTAAATAGGCTATCCATTTTTAAAAGGTTAATCATCAAAAGTCAGGTTCCAGGTGTTTAAATGTTAATGATTTAAAAGACATGAAAATAAAATATAGATATTGTAAATCACTATCACTATTGTAAATCACTATTTTGATGCTATCCATGCAAAATTGTCATGGGGGGGGTGATAAAATCCTGCTCTTTGTCTTAAGATACCTTACGAGTGCTAGAAAACTCAAATGATTTTTTCTTTTTGAAGAAGATTAGCCCTGAGCTAACATCGGCCACCAATCCTCCTCTGTTTGCTGAGGAAATTTGGCCCTGAGCCAACATCTGTGCCCATCTCCCACCATTTTATACGTGGGATGCCTGCCACAGAATGGCTTAATAAGCAATGTTAGGTCCGCACCTGGGATCTGGGCCATGAACCCCGGGCCACTGAATCGGAGCACACAAACTTAACTGCTACGCCACCAGGCCAGCCCCTCAAATGATGTTTTAAATAATTTATCTGGCTCCAGTGTGATGTAATAGCCTCTATGGGGGCACTTATTTTTCAACGATTTAAGAAGACTACTTTGTATCACTTCTACTTCACATTAATATGAAATCTATAACATAAACCTGGCTTAGAAACTGCAAACTATGTATAGATTTCTGTTTTAAAATGTAGTCACAGTCAAATGACAAATTGGAAAAAGTATTTGCAACTGAAACCACACAGGCAAGATTAATATCACTCATATAGGAACAATCTTCTAAAAATTGAGAATAAAAATACCAACAATGCTATTAGAAATATGAGAAAGAAATAGAATCAGACAGTTCACAAAATATAAAAGCAAAATCCCGTAAATATATGAAAAGATGCTTAACCTTGAGCATCACAACAGAAATGCAAATTAAAACTACGAGATGCTGTTTCTCACCTATTAGGTTGGCAAAAATCCAGATGATAAGTTCTCTATTGGCAACACTGTGGAGAAACAAGCATTCTTGTGCATTGTTGGAAAAAATGCAACAATGTATACCTAGCGTGGAGGAGAACTCGGCAACATCTAGCAAAATTACTTGGGTAGTTAACGTTGACCCAGCAACCCCACTGCTGAGTATCTATCTCAAAGATACACAGACAAAAATAGAAAAAGAAGTATGCCAAAGATAATTTTTGGTAGCACTGTTTATAATAGCAAAAGTTGGTGGGAAACGGCCGCAAAGATTGGGCTTTGAATACTAACATATATCCATCTAACGGAAGTATAAGAAATATGGGATATAGAAAATGTACTTTAAAGTGAAAAAAAGCAAAGTGACAAAAAGGTCTGTAGTATAGAAGAAAAAGAAGGGATAGAAATATGCACAAAATTTGATATGTATTTTTTAAAAAGCTACAGAAGCAAGAAACAGGGGAGAAGAGACAGGGAGAAAATCTAAACTCTCCCTGAATTGAATATGCCTTGCTTTATAGGCTCAATTCTGGGAACATATCACTACCTTAATATAGTCATGTGTCATTTAATGATAGGGATACATTCTAAGAAATGCATCGTTACATGATAAATCATCATTATGTGAACATCTTAGCAAGTACTTACACAAACCTAGATGGTATAGCCTACTACCCACCTAGGCTAGGTGGTACTAATCTTATGAGACCATTGTCAGATATGCAGTCCGTCATTGACTGAAACATTTCTATGTGGCACATGACTGTAATTATAAAACGAAGTTAACTTTTAAAAAGAACTTCTTAAAAGTAGTATGAAAAATAAAACAAATTAATCTAACGATGTATTAAGTTGCTGACATTAGCAAAGACAGGAATTATTTCAAGTAACTTTCAAACACAGTGAGTTAACTGTACATCTCTGATACGATATACAAAGTTGACTCCAAAAAATTGTCAATTCCTTTTGGTAATCATATTCTGTGGTAATGTTTGTATGGTTATTATAAGACTGTTGCATACATTGGGAAAAATTAAATATCTAATGAGGTTAGCAATGCCAAATGGAACCAGGATTTTCGACAGAAGACTAAGGAGAGAAAGACACTCTTGAAGAAATTTAGTAAAAAGTTTGTAGTCCTAAATTCAAATTCATGGTGCATTTCACCTCTAAAGCAATGTATATCTTAGTTCTGTTATTTGCAAAGAACTGGAAACGATGGTCAACAAAATAACAGTAAGCGCTTTTGGTATACAGAGCATGGTCTCTAAGTACTATTTTCCTCTAAAAAAAATCAAGAAAAGTTCTTGGTACAAGATGAAGCCTGAATTATCTTATTGTACCAGAGCTCTCAAAGACATCCTATTGTACAAGGGAGCTCTCAAAGACTCCTAGGGTCATGGCAAAGGAACTCAGGACCCAACTTGAGTCCACTAGTCAAAGGCAGTGAGACAATAAGGACAATAATTTTAATGGAATGAAATACATCAAATACACTTAAATCCATTCATGAGGTCATAATTCTATTTAAGACAGACAACATTTTGGGTATGTTTGGATGGTGTTAGGAAACCAATTGATTTCTTTTGAATATTGGTAAATAAAGGAAAGAAATGAAGCCTTTCCTGTGTAAAGTGTGCCTCAGGGTAACAAAGTAGGAGGTAAGGGGCAATTTCTCTTTGTAGAATATTCCTACTAATCAAGGAAGATAGAATGAGGCAATATTAGCAATTTTTACCACTAGTGAAATAATATATCCAAGAAATGATCATCAATGGTTGTCAATATCACAGAAAGACAATCGGACATTAAGAACCTGCCAATGGATGGACACACTACCTATGAAGTGTCTTGCAAGGAAACAAAATCAAACCTGAATCGGATCAAGCGTCTGGATCTAACTCTCAGCTTAGGGAAAATGGAGGAGACAGAGTGACATGTTAATGACACCATGGAGATATAATCAACAAAATGTAGAAGGTGAGAAATTCCGTAGGACAAAAGTTTTGGTTTCTTCAACAAGTAAATTGGAGAAAGAGACAAAGAGAGGGAGAAGAAGAAAGATAGAGAATGGGGAAGAAAGACAAAGAAAGAGAGAAGTTTGATAAGGGTATTATGGTTGTGCTTAAATCATAGTCCTTTATTTTTAGAAATACAAAAGGAGATATTTACAGATGTCTGGAACTTGCTTCAAAATTACCCATGGTAGGGGAAGTTGGTAGAGGTATAAATGAGGCAAAGATTGCTATGAGCTAATATATTTTGAAACTAAGTGGTGGATACACGGGGGTTGATTATAGTATTCCTTCTACTTTTGTATATGCTTGATCTTTTCTATATTTTACATATATACAGTTTTTATAAAAAAATAGTTATTGACTGCATGGCAACACTTATGAATTTGAGAGTGACAGTTCTGCTTTTGAACCTCTCAGTGAGACCCTCTGTGGTTTTCGGGTTGAATTCCAAGCCATTGAACATGGGACATAAAGTTTTTTACAGTCAGGCCATAGCATGTACTATCCATTGCCTGGAACATCCTATTTAGTTCTGCCTGGAGGAATCCCACTCATCTTTCAAGACCCAACACAAATGTAGCCACTTTCATCACTGCATTTCTGCACCTGATTGAGGCAGAATTAATTATTCCCTCCTCTCTTTTCATCACATTCTGTAAAGTCAATAGTTATTTCTTCACTTGACTATTTTAAAAATCATTTTTTGTATCCCTAATGTAAGCCAGACGTCATGCCAGATAACTAGGGTTATGGCAATGACCTAGTCCGTGCCCTCATACCTGTAGTCTTGATGGAAAATCTATTAAACTATGATGAGCGCCATGCTGAGAGGTACGGGGAACTAAGGAAACATCTACTGGGAAAAGCCAATCTCATCTGAGCAGGGATGTACTCATAGAACCCCCACCCAACACCGCCCTTACGTTTGTATATCTCTGCATCCTCCTACTCCATCTTGTAAACCCCTTGGGGTCATTCTAAAATTTCTTGATGATTTTGCATACTTTATTTTCTAATCTTCCCTGCAATTTTTCAGAGTAACTATTATCATTCTCCTTTAGAGATGATAAAACAGGGGTTCAACGAGGTAAGATCCCTCCCACCCGGTAAAGGGGAAAACGTGGTCTACCAGATGCCAGGATCTCAGGGCTGTGCAGGGCCTCAGGCTGTCCCTGGAGAATGGAACTAAAAGTGAGAAATTCTCAACAGGCTGACCGAGCCATGTAAACATCAAGTGGTCAACTTTCACTGAGAAATAGAGTCAACCCTGTCCAAGGGTTATCCTTGTGTCACTGCTTGAAAGGCCTCTTTCCAGCAGGAAAATCATTCTGGATAACTCTGTTAACATCAAAAGGCCATGTGGAGGCCTAAAGAAAGAGACTGGTTCTCAACCAGGGACAATTTTCCCCCAGGAGACATTTGGCAACGTCTGGAGACAGTGTTGCTTGTCTCAACTTAGAAGGAGCGTGCTACTGGTCTTTAATGGATAGAAGCTGGGGCTGCTGCTAGACATCCTACAATTCACAGGACAGCCCCCACAACAAAGAAGTATTCAATTCAAAAGGTCATGGGGCTGAGGTTGAGATGCCTGCAGCAGAATAATAAGCTGACTCGTCCTTTCCACCATAACATATGGTTGCGGTTGATGATTAGAGCTGCTTTTTCCCCAATACTTGGGGAAGATTGAATGAGACCAAGTTGCCATTTCCCTTCATTACATCCATTTAGTGCAGTTATCTGTATCCATTTCCTTTTCATCAGAAGTAGCGGTTTTAGAGAATATTTTATATTATTAGAAAAAAAACCTAACATCCAAAAAATTTGGGTGATAAGCTCACCAGCTGAACATACTTATTTTAATTTTTTTATATTCTTGTCCAGTTCTTTTCTTCTGTTCCTACAGAAAGGGTGATATGGAGTATTGGCTAAGAACTCCAGAGCTGAGGCCGGAACACTTAGGAATGCTTAATACTTACTGGTCCTATCATCTTAAGCAAATAATTTAATCTCTCCAAGTCAAAGTTTGCTCATCAGTAAATGAGATGCTAACCTCATGGGGCTGTTATGAAGATTCAATAGGATAATCAATGCAAAGTGCTTAATAAAGTGACTGGCAATAAAGAGTACTATATTAAAGGTTAGCTGTTATTTTTTCATGCCCATAATCACAGTATATTTCCCATTACATACTCTTCTTATTTATTTTCCATCTAATCAGATGCCATTATGTTGCTACAAAGTTGTCATAATTAGAACATTTATTAATTCATATAGGCTATAGATAGGTTACCATTTATTTAACCTGTCCCACCTTGGTTATTAAGGCCGTCTCCAACTTTAAACTTTAAAAACACACACAGATAAATTAACGCCTCCATTCAGGCACCTTCTCCCTGCTTTTTGGATTATTAAACCCAGGAAAGAGCCTCAGATGTTGATTACCAGATAGGAATGTATTTATGCCTCTTGACAAATTGCTTCCAAAAGGAGATTTATAAAAATGTATTGCCACCAACAATATAAAAGTCTGGCCATTCAAATGCATCTTTTGTGCTATCATTTTCTATCAAAATAAAAGATGTAAAATGATCCCTTGCTTCTGTTCTACTTAACACTCCTTATTTATTACTCAGGTTAAGCCTGTCTATTCACTGGGTGGAATTCTTTTTGTGCAATATTCAGTGTTTGTGTCATTTCTTTATGTATCTTTAGAATGTTCTTTATTTATAAGCACTCTTTATATGTAGATTATATTGATATTTTTTATTAATTACTCTAGTATCCTCTCTCCTTTTTATAATCATGCAATGGATTTAATTCTTTCCTTACATGTTAAGGGCAGGTGCGTTTTGTTGCATTCATGCCTATGGCCATGTGGAAAGCATCAGAGCTGACTCTTGTTTCTCATTTCTAAGGGACCCATCACATCATTTCTGATCTTCTTTCAGAATCAAAGCCTTTTCATCTGAGTTCATTCTCTTACACACTCTATCCCCCTGAAATTGCACCACGAACTCGTGATCAGATCCTACCACCACCGATAAACCCTCCGCTGAGCATTATCGTTCCTCCAGGCTCTGAAATGGTTCTAATGTTCAAGTTCCGAATGTCAACGAGGACTATGCACCCTTCCCTCTTAGGAGATGCTGAGTTTTATGCCCACCCATTACTTCTGTTCACTAGCACTGACTCATAGAGTGCATCAATTTTCTTTCATTTTTGTTTCTCAATTCCTTCGGCAAAGTTTAGCACCATAAAATATGTGACATGACTCGATGATGCAGTGGCAGCTTCCTGCTGAAACTTCCGAGCACCAGGCACTTTTTTAAAAGAAAGAAAGCCATTGAGCTACCAGCTGCTCTCCTACAAAAATGTGGCAGCATGAGCCACACAGACATTCTTCTAGAGTTATTTCTTGGCCATAATGAAAAGGGATTTTATCTTGTTTCAAAAAAAAAAAAATTTTAAGGCTCAATTGCACGTGGCTTCCAGGAACTGGCCACAATAATGAGACACATTAACTTTGTAATGGATAAACTGAGTTTAGGTGCCTTACTCTGCCATTGTCAAGATCAGTGTCTTTATTTTTTGATTCCTTCTATGATAAAACACAGAAAACCTCATTCTACTGCCAAATACCAGTAAATGCCACTTAAAAGAAGTGTTGCCCAGATAAGGCAAAGCAGGAATTCACTTGACCTTTCCCTCTCCCCATGCTCTGCTTTTCAGCAACATTATCAATAAGAATTATCAACAATTTGGGTGGAGGAGTGTACTGGGGACAGGTTTGATGCTAGGGTAAACTGTTAGTCCCCAAATGACTTGAACAGCAATAACAAATGGAGTCATTTCTCCATGTGTCCTGCTCCATGGCACATAATAGGAATGGCTAACTTGCATAGAAAAAGACAACATTCTGCATTTACTTATTCAACACGTGAAATCCCAAGTTACTACTGCTTGGTTTATAAGCACCTGATACAAATGGTAGTTTACGCACTCTCCCTAGTCTCCTTGAAGCTAATTCCTGCTATGGAGCACGGGGTAGAGGAAGCATGGAGATGATTACTGAGGCAGGTTTTCTCCACTTCTTTTCCAAAAAGATTTGAGCTACCAGGGTTTATCACAAAAGCATTGAAACACTTAAAATAATGAGAGAGAAAGAGAGGGACCATGTAGAAATCATCCAATAGTCTGGGAATCATCCTGGACGTATTCCTCCCTGCCTGGCCCCTACATCTAGTTACTTACTAAGGCCTGTGATTTCTATTTCCTAAAGTAATCTCTCTCCAGTGCTTCCCATTCTGAATAATCTCTTACCTAGTTTTCACAAGTCAGGAACTGGTTTTCCTACCTTCCAGCTCCATCTCACCTTTCAAACCTTTCACTCCAGGGATCAAGGTAATGGTTCTAAAAGGCAAATAGACACATTTATCTTATCAGGTTCCCTATTTTGCAAAGCAGAATACTTGCTTTATCTTCTACGGAGAATAAAACTCCAGTCTTGAGCTGGGAGGGGGAGAGAGAGTTGTCCCACAGAGTGAGGGAAGCAATTTGGAAATCGATCCATTTCTGAGGAACACATTCAACGGTGGTCCTGCTCCTTAAAAGCATCATCTTCACCTTTGTTTTCAGAGGTGTTATCCAATCCTGATCCCCTTGGGGTTCTATGGTCTAAATTGGGTTGCTTCTCAACTTTCCCTATTACCAGCTTGATGCATTTTTCTCAGCATTGGTAGTCAATTACTATTTATCCATCTGCTTTTCAGCTTCCAAAATTTTGTAGATGTTGGCCTCTCTTTCATTCTCTGTTCTTATTATTTATGCCTTTTAAAGAAACCCTATATTGTTGTTTTAATGGGATTTTGAGAGGGAAAAAATATGTACGTATACCTTCAATCTGCCATCTTTACCTGGAATCCACTTGTAATTTCTTACTTTTTACATAAATGCAATAAATGAGTCATAGTCACACAGATCCACAAACACATATGTACAGTATTTGTGTAAGGAGGAGAAAGGGATATTTTTAAAATTAAAAAAATAATGCCAGGCAAAAACGAAATTGCTAGAGATCATGTTGCATTTTAATACAGAACTTTAGAACATAGCCTTAAAAAGGATGATCAACTTTTATGCTGCTGGAGCAGTAGAGCACACTAATAAAAATAAAAATAAAACATATTAAAGATTCACCCGTAGCATGACATCCAGAGTCAAACTGTCTCTGTTTTCTTTGCAGCTCTTGTGTATTACGAAATACACAATGCCATGAACACTGCCATGTCAGAATAGTCTTCGTAACTATCATTTTTAACTGTTGTGGAATGTTCTGTTGGATGGATACGCCATGGTTTACTAATTCATTTCTAATTGCTTCCCTGGCATAGATAAACCTCTGTGCACATCATCATGTCACTGATATGACTGATGTGCTGATACTCCAGTTTTACTATAAGTTCTACAGAGTTTGGCATTACCAGTTTAAGACCATGTTTATTTAGTAGTGATGTTTGTTTTAGTTATCATTTTTTATTAATGACTTTAAATATTTTATCTCCAATGTTTACTATGAAATCAGGTTATCTGTTGTGGGGAGTGTTTATATCTTCTCTCCTTTTACTGCTTAGTTATGAGTTTTCTAACCAACTGGAATAAACTCTTCCTTCATTGGACAGACACCCACAGCATGTTGCAGTGACATAGAAGAGGATGGGACCTGACCTTTGCCTTCTTTGAGTTCATAAGCTAGTGGAATAAAGGCTTCAATGAGCTCAAGAAGAGTGGTTGTGTCACTGGGGGGAACAAGGGCTGAGGACGCCATGTGCCCGCCTTGGAAACAGCATTTAGAGACCATTCTAGGTAGATGGAACAGGAGACTCAAAGGCAGGGAGGCATATATTTAGAAAATACAAGAAATAGAGATATTGTCTCATCTCCCGCATTTGCTGCAAGCACCTTTTCTCATTTTTGCTTTTAAAAATTATTTAATATTTTTAAATGCATATGTGTAATCAAATTTGTTGATCACTTTTTGGGGGTTGTTTCTGTTCCTCTAAAAATAATTCCAGCATTGTCTGGGTCGTCTTGGTTGACTTGGACAAGGGCATAAGAAAGGTACTGTAGCTAACACCTCTCCTTGGGGGCAGTTGTGCAAACATTTTTTTTTTTTGAAACATAAGCAATCGATAAAGAAGTATTTGATGAAGACAACACTGCATTAAGGCTCTATTTTCAAAGTGCCTCTCAGAATGGTTTTGGCTATCACATGTTATAATGGCATTCAGTGTCTCTGCTCATTATTCTGAGTAAAGAGTGTAATCATTTGACTCAATGACAGACATGGGATGGGTCTGCTGGGACTGGGTCTGGCTCCATTCCTGATACACAAATACTTTTAATACGCAGAACTTTATAAAATGCCATCATCTTTGCTACATTCTTGCATTAGACCTGGAGAGTCACATTTTCTACCGCAAGCCCCTGACGGCTTGATTAACTTTTGGACATTTATTTATTAAAATATGTCTGAGTGAAAGGGATGTCAAGGATACGATATTTTTCCTTTTGGTTTATAAATTATTTGGGACGATTATAACACTTGATAATAGAAGACTACACTCAGTTACTACTTGCCTGTCTCTTGCTCACTGGAGGGCAAGTTTCATGAGGGCAGGGATTATGTTTACTCATCCTTGTATCTGTAGTGCCTGGTATACAATAGACGCTCTTGAAGATCAATGAATATGGCTGAAAGGAAGTGTGCACGTTACGGCTCTAATCCTGCTGCCCTGAGTGAGTGGTGGAGAGAGGTGTGAATATTTGGGGGATGGAGAGAGGATGAGCAACTGGAGAGGATGGAAACAGACCACCAGAGGAGCCAGTTTGTGGGCTTGGGCTGGGGGGAAGTGCAGAGCAGGCAAAGCTGGGAAGAAGGCCAATTAAGACAGCAGAGGGAAAGGCAAGATTGAAAGTCACAACATCAAATTCCCAAGACAGGAACCAGCTCAGATTGGCCTCAATTGTGAGTGTGTGGAGGAGAAAGGAGGGGAAGCAAGGAAGTACTCAAGTTCTGAAAGGGCTATGAATAAAGCTAAGGGATGTTAGAATACTCTCAATAGGTAATGGGAAACCATACCTATTATAGAAAGAAAGAGAGAAAAGGAGAGACAAAGAAAGAAAGAAAGGACAGGGAGCTGGCATCATCGGATTTATGTATCTGAGATCTCATTCTGGTGGTAGGGTAGGGAGATAGGGCGAGAAACCTGGGAAAGAGAAGCCAATTACTAAGCTGTTGCAATAATCTATGTGAAGCTGAAATAGGGCAACCTTAGTTAGAACAATAGGTTTCAGGCATTTATTAGGTAAATAATACATAGTAACACATAAGTTAGAGCCTACTATGTGTCATACCTGTACTATGTGCTGGAGATACAATCTTAAGCAGATAGACAGACTCCCCCCCTTGCACAAGAACCCAATCACAAACCGAAGTGAGGAAACAAAATCTGAGCCAGCTTTGGGGCTGGAAAGAAGGCTTCAATAAGAGCTGGATATCTGACTCAAACTCTGAGGAACAAATGTGTTCTCTAGATAAAGACAGTTGGGGGAGGATGAGAGTGGAGGAAGACATTAAGCAGAATCAAGAGCCTGTGCAAAGCCTTCAATCAGTGGGGGACACAGGACATTCTGTGAACTATGTCCAAAGTTCTGGGTGGCTGAAAGCATTGAGTGAAAGGATGCTTGCTGAAGATGACTCTAGGGTCCGGCCAGATCAGGCATGGCCAACCACAGTGAAGAAGTATTGAGTGGTGCAGAGAAGATAACACAACCCCATTTTTTTTTTTTTTTGAAAAGATCATTCTGGCTTTTTTCTAGAAAATAGATTGAAAAGAGTGAGAGATAGTGTGGAGACACTAGGGCAACAAGTGATGGTTGGTGCTCAGACTAGGAGGTTGCTGGAGAGGTGGAAGAATTTCACAATTACTTAGGAGGCGGTGGCCCATGGGAGTAAGAGGGATCCCAGTAGAGTCCCAAAAGGGATCAAAGGGATCAGGCTTTGTTGGGTGGTGTGGGTAAGACAATGAATTTGGTGATTTTTGAGGTGGACTTGAGATATTGGTAGGCAGAAGCATAAATAAATCTAGATTTCAAGTTATCTGTAAATTTAGTCACTGAGTTGCGGTAATCCAAGTCCTCACTGCTGTGTCCTCTCCAGGAAACTAAGGAAGACATAAGCAGGGGTGCACTAATGTAAAAGTGGACTGGTCTAGAGGGCAGGGGAGTTCAAAGGAGAATGGAAGCCAGAGGGGTGAGTGGATGGTTGCTTTATACTTTTGAGACTCCTTCTGTGCTAGAAACCTTGCAGCAGCAGGCTTATTCTCCCACTCCAAGGAAGACTGGTGTGGTGCTATTCTTCTAAGGCCACATGAGAAGAAGTTCCAGTGTGAGCATTTAAATTAAGACTATACTTTTTCTTCTATATCAAATTTAATACTCTAGTACATAAGATCTTAGGAGACCAGAATTCTTGTTCAGGACCAGGAGTCGATGAGCTTACAACAAAAATTCACCTTATACATAGAATTCAATTTTTTTTCTTTTTAATGGGGTTTAGCTCCTGTGGTAGTGTTATGGAGTGTTTGTGTCCCTCCAAAACTCTCATGTCAATGCCCTACCCTCCAATGTGATAGTATTAGGAGCTGGGGCTTTTGGGAGGTAATTGGGATTAAATGACATCATTAGGGTGGAGCCCGCATGAATGGGATTAGTGCCCTTATAAGTGTCATGAGACAACTTACTGTTCCTCGCTCTGCTCTGCATCATGTGAGGATACAACAAGAAGTCAGCCATCTGCAACCCAAAAGAGGATTCTCTCCAGAACCTGACCGTATTGGCACCCTGATCGTGGACTTCCAGCCTCCAGAACTGTGAAGAATCAATTTCCATTGTTTATAAACCTCCAAGTCCATGAGATTTTGTTATAGCTGCCTGAACTAAGACAGGTAGTCAGAATAAAGATTCCTCCTCTCAAGATGTCCACATCCTAATTCCAGAAAGCTGTCAATATATTATCTCACATGGCAAAAAGACTTTGCAGCTATGATTAAGGACTTTGAGATGGAGAGATCATCCGGGATTATCTAGATGGGTTCGATCTAGTCACATGAGTTCTTAAAAGTGGAGGACTTTTGTTGACTATGGTCAGAGAGAGATGTGACTAGGGAAGAATGGTCGGAGGGAAGCAACACTGCTGTCTTTGAAGACACAGGAAGGGAGCTATGAGCCAAGGAATGGGAGAAGTCTCTAGAAACTGGAAAAGGCAAGGAAACATGTTCTTCCCTAGAGCCTCTAGAAGGAACACTGCCTGCTGACACCTTGCTTTTAGCCTAGTTAGATCTGTGTCAGACTTCTAACCTAAGAAACTTTAACATAATAAGTTGGTATTGTTTTAAGCCACCCTGTTTGTGATAATTTGTCAGAGCAGCAATAGAAAACTCTTATACCTTACAGGAAGAACTCTATGTTTGAGGTTGTATGGTGGGCTTAGTGGGAATCGTCTGACTCAGGGTAACCATGGAGTTGGGACCCAAATTCAGGTGGCTGTGTCCCATGAAGCGGTAACTCCAGCCCTGCCACACTGCAGCAGCCAGTCACCCTCACAAGGGTCAGGGTCCACTCCTTGGAGCTATTGTATAGATGGCATCTGGTTCCACCTGAATAGGACAACACCTGGAGCATGAACACTCAAAGCACATACCTTGATGAACAAATCATCAGCAAGAGAGAATGACCTGTCACTAAGCAAGGTTGAAAAGGTTTCACTGACGTATCAACAAATGATTAAGAGTGGCTGTGGCTGTGGAGTAGTAGCAAAGGTAAATAGATTGATGATAGATGATAGATAGATGATAGATAGATAGATAGATAGATAGATAGATAGACAGATAGATAGGTAGATAGAATTAGTCAGGGTTCTCCAGAGAAACGAAACCAGTAGGAGATATACAGATATGTATAAATATCTCACACACACACATATGTATATTTATTTATTATAGAGAATTGGCTTACATGATTATGGAGGGTGAGAAGTCCCAAGATTTGCAGTCAACAAGATGGACACCCAGGAGAGCTGATGGCATAGTTCCAGTCTGAGTCTGAAGGCCGGAGATCCCAGAGACCTGATGGTGTAAATTATAGTCCAAAGGTAGAAGCAGACTGATGTCTGAACTTGAAGATAGGCAGAGAGAGCCAATTCTCCCTTACTCTTCCTTTCTGTTCTATTTAGGTCTTTAAGGATTGGAGGTGGATCTCCCATCCACACTAGGGAGAGCAATCTGCTTGCTTCAATTGACTTATTCAAATGTAATCTCATCCAGAAACATAGTCATAGACACATACAGATGTTTAACCAAATATCTGGGCACCCCAGGGCCGAATCAATTTGACACATAAAACTTGCTGTCACAGATAGATAAATAAACTGATAGATACATCGATATATCAATAGGTAGATGGACTGATAGGTAGGTAGATAAAGCAAATCAGACGTATCCTTGCAGCTGAGATCACCTAATATTCAGACCCGGCTAAGAGCAAGATTCCTGGAGAAAGAAAGAAATAGCAACCAAACTTCTCTGCTCTTTGCTTGACTTTGGACAAGAAGGCACTGCTACGGGCACCACGGTTGGAAGGATATTCTAGTATCATGCATTCCTGGAAAAAATACTAATTGCCATAGCCAATCACGAAATGACTTAGAGTTTAGAAGACAATGCAAACAGCTCTTAGCTTCTGTGTGCATGCATTTTGTTGATGGTGTTTGTTTATTTGTTTTCTTATTGGTTTTCCTTGGTTTGCGGGAGGCACACTTCCCGAAGTCACACTCCTTCCTCCCATTTCTACTTCTCGGGTTCCATACTGAGACCTGACCTCAACTCTGTTAGTGTCCTCCATGATCAGTTCTGCAGAGATGGCACTCCAGAGCAGTGCAGTGTCCTCTGGATCCCATCCTGGGAAGGCATAGTGGATCACTAACAGTGGCAGAGCTTCCTGCATGTTTTTCCCTACTGTTCTCTGTGGTGTAGAGTTCTGACTTTTAAAGAGTGGAACAATTAATTGAAAAAAACCCTTCTCCTGCTTACATTGATCATTTCTATAGAAATCTATGTGTCAGGACATTTAAAGACACTCCTCTTCCCAGGGGTTAGGCCATGAAGGAAAAAGTCAATAAAGGAGAAGAGGTCATAGTGCCACATATATAAAGATTTCATATAAATAAACAAGAAAAGAAAAACTGAAAACAAGACCCTAATTGAAAAGGAAAGGATATGAACAAAACAATTCACAAATGAGGAATTAGAAATGACTACCAGGCACATGTGGAGTGGGAGGAAGAATTTCAATCTCTGCAATAAAAATTAAAAGGAGGCAATTGCAAAAATGAGAAGCAAATTTTCGCTCATCTAATTAACTCACTTTAAAAATTTAAAAGACAGGAGAGAAGAGAAAACGCTACTTGAAAGAGTTTGGCTTAACTTACTTTTCTGCATTTTCCTAGGGAGTGTTAATTAGCACAACCTTTTTAGCAACATTTTAGTACTATGTATCATGGGCTTTAAAACGTTTCTACCTTTTGACCCATTAATTCTACTTCCAGGATACAAATAAAAATAAAATAATCCTGAATAACACAAGAGGCTCATGCACAAAGCTCTTTATTGAAATTATGCTCACGATAATGATACGCTGAAAATAACTTTCATGTTCAAAGAATTAAAGCTGAATCTATGAGAAACACTTAAAAAACCACATTTTTGTTATTGTTCAGTTGAAAATAAAAATTTTTATAATCAAAACTTTCCTGAAATATGCATCTAAAGAAAGCACCAGAATTATAAAACTACTTTGTAAAAACTTAAATCGAGTCTGGAGTGATTGTATTTTTTTTATTTTCCAGATTCCATATAGGCAGTCTATATTAATGTAATAATCAGAGGGTATCCTTATTTAAAACAAAAATGTGGAATTGATTGTGAAGACTTCCTGTGATAAATCACCCACGCAGCTCCAAATGAAGTCTTACACGATGGTGCCACCCCAGTCGTGCCCATAGAGGTGACCCTAGACTTAGTAATCATTTGTAATATGACAGCACTGAGGAGGTCTCTGAAATCCTTTCTGTACCAGCAGGAAAGAAGCGAAGTCATTTTGGAAGAAATTAAATTCATATTGGATGAGAGCAAGTCCCAATCATTGCGAAAGCAAATTGTGTCAGAATTGTAGCTTAGGAAAGTTCTGCACTGCAAACCCAGATTTTGAGTGATTGGAAAGGGAAGGAATTCTCTGCAATTAGCCTACCAACTCTCCTCTCAAGGGATGTTAACTCCATGAGGGCACGAGCCTTTGCTGTCTGGGGCACCTTTGTAATATCCAATGTCTGGCATATAGTATGTGCTAAGAAATACATAGCAAATGAGCAAATACACTCAATTATCAAGCCAGAAACCTGGGAGCCTTCTTGAATTTTCTCTAGCCTCAGCCCCAGGTCCAATGCATCCTTTTGGTTCTTAAAATGTACCTCCGATCTTCCCCTTCTTTTGCCTTCCACCACCTACCCCTCACTCCCAGCCACCATCACTCTTGTCGAGAGAACTTCAACAGCCACCTGTTAGATTTCCCCTCTCTCTTCTTTCTATGCATTCTCCATCAATCTGCAAGACTGATAATCTTAAAGTCCAAGTGGATCGGGTTGTTCTGTTGCTTAACTTCAACATTGTCCAACTGCTCTGCCTCCTATCATGTTCCACGATCACCTGTGTTAACCGGCACTTCCTATTTTCCCCCAATTCTCAGCTCATGCCACTTACCCCTTATTTACCATGCCAAGATCCCATTATTCTTCTCCCAGTTCCCCTAAGTTTTGTCAATGACTGAGCTCCTTTCCACCTCAAGCTCTGTTTAATTCTTGTCCCATCTGCCCAGAGCTCACTTTCTCCCACTTGAGTTTCAATTTAAGTCACCTGCCTTCAAAGATGCCTTTCTTGTCCACCTAATTCAAGAAGACTTCCTTGTTACTTGCTATGTAGCTGTCACTTTTTCCTTTCTTGTATAGCACTTATGATAATTTGTAACTATATATATTGATCCTTTCAGTCTGTTTCTCCCCCTCAAATGGCATCCCACAAGAACGGGGACGTTATCAGTATTGCCTACCATTGCATCCCAATGTCTAAGTGCCCAGCTGTGCGTAACAGCAGTGGATGTCTATTTGCCGAATGAATGAAAGAGTTCCAAAAGAGAGAAGTGCTTGAAAACACAGATTCCTCGAGTGAGTGAGGGATGGGATGGACCAACATATAGTTAGGAAGCAGATAAGGGAAAGATGTCAATAACAAAAGCAGCACCAAACTGTAGTAGTCCATCCTGACCAGAGTTTCACTGACGCCCCTGGAAGAAGCGAACGGCAGAGCATCACTATGAGGACCGGGGATACTAATGGAAGGTGATGTACTCCTCATCACTTCTTTATGACCATTATGTAATTCATTAGCGTGAATTCTCTCTCTTTTTAAACTATATATGAAGCACTTATACTTTTTGTTTTCAGTAATACTCTCCAATTTTTGTTTGTGTGTTGGCATACTATCCTGATTTTTAAGAAGACTATTGGATAAGCAGGGATCGGAGAGTGAGGCCCAGTACCCAGAGTGAACAGAGCAGTCGAGACTCCCCTTTACAGACTGGATCTGAACACAGCCTATTTTTGTGTGGGGGCAGGATCATCTCTTAAGAGAACACAGATGGCAGAGGACACACTTTGAGACTAGTCACTGCACATGTTGGGAAAGCAATTATAAAGGGATTTAAGTAGATGGCAGAAAGGGAGAGGTGAAGTCGCAATCCCTTCTGTGGCATATTAAATGGTAAAATGAAAAAGCTTTGGAACATCAAACTAAACTCATCTGGCAAATTGTTTTTGGAAAGAGATGGGCTTGTGCATTTGGATTCCTGTCAGCTGTGTAAACACCCCATTATCTAGCTGGTTATCTCCGTGGTTCTGTAAACGCCATGCAGGCTTGCTGTACCTGCCCGTGGGCACAGTACACACTGGACAAACCACCAGTTAAACGTGCCCTTCTGGGTGGCCTCGGCAGTTGCTATCTCCCCATCAGAGCACTTGAGGCTGTTCACTTTAGGGTCACAATGACCCTTTTGGTGGGAAGCCAACCCTGGGGAGCACGATTTTCCAAAAAAAGGAAGGGTTGGTTCACTCCCTTGACTGAATGGCAGGATGCAAAAATGATGGTCTGCCGGCTGAATAACCATTTTGTTTTCTTTTTAGGTCCCCCAATTATGTTAATTTGGAAACTGTATCTATTAATTGCCCAATTAGACATCTGGTAATCACTCTCTACAGAAATATCCCAAATCATAGTGGCAAGGGCTGGGTGCACTATTTTATTGTATCGCAAATAAAAATCTAATTTAGGTTTAATAAAAAGTAATTCCAGCTAATTTAATACCAATTGATCATTAACGAGGTGCATTTTGTGGTTTATCAAGAATATAAGAAGGGTATATAATTAACTGGGAATGGCGTCCGCAAGGTTATAATTAACTTCTTGGTAACTTTTAACTTTCAGCAAATGTTTTACCACTTAATTAACATTTCAGGAGATCATCTATAATATGACTTATTAAATGCCACTTGCACAGAGGGCTGGACCAACCAAACAGGGTAATGATGGAGCCTCCTATTTACAAAGTGTTCCTTCTTGCAAACTATGTTAATATCTTTTTGCCAAGTAAATAAGATGTCCACATACTCTTAGTAAAAATTAATAATGAATTATGGGCTAAAGTGATTGGAGTTTTTAAAATATTGTAGTCATAGTATTTTATTCACCTTACTTGAGTTTTATTCAATAGAGACCCAGAGAGTCAGATAGAATAACAAGGAGGAAGAGTTTCTTTGCTTGATTTGTGTCTGGACTCTAACCACCACCTCCATTAGACTAACAGGCAAGAGGGCGGGACCCATGAAGAAGAGGGCAACTGCATCCCCAGCTCTTTGGATGCAGTCAGCAACTAGTGAATCATTACTTGTGACTAAGATGGAGACAGTGCTATGGTGAGGAGCACAGGGATGATGAGGTGACAGGGTCCATGATATCTGTAATATCTAAGCAAATAAAATATTGTGCTCATCACAGCCAACTTTAGAAGAAAGGAAATATGGAACATAAACTGAGATGGCTTAGGCTTGGATAAATACATCAAATGGAAGCGCTGTTGTGAGACTTAAATAAGATATTGCATACGAGGGTCCCGATGGGTCAACGCTCAACAAATGTTGGCCATAACTCTTCTCCTTTGTGGCATTTATCACAATGGTGATTTCATGTTGATTTGGGTGATGATCTGATTACTATGTTTCCTCCCTGGCAGACTAGAAGCCTTAGGAAGGCAGGACTAGAGCTGGTTTTGCTGACCACTTATCTCCCAACACATTGTAGAAAACAACAATCACAATTGTTGGCTTTCAATGACTATTTGCATACCCAGTGAGTGGCTGAATGGAGTCATTAGAATTGTTAGTTATTCAAAATGTTCAAGGAATTTGGTCTTGCAAATTGTGTTCTTCAAAAGAAGAAAAGGAAACCAGAACTCTGATGATGCTGTGTTGCTCTGCTCGTGAAGTAAACTTTTTCATGATAAAAATTGTGGCAGTTTGTCCTCTGTGGCAAGACAGGTCTCCACAGGACTCAAGCCATGGGTTCTGCCTTTAACCTTCCAACAGACCTCCACTGATTGCAGCGTGATCTTGTTGCTTCTGCGCTGCCTTTGGACTCCCAGTATGGCCATCCGAGTTTATTGAAGTACCATTTCCCCAGAATATCTCAATATGCTCTCACACCAAGCCTGGTCCTGCCAGGGCTGTCTCATTTGCATCTGAAGGTATCAAAATCTTGCTGAGCAAGTCCCTTCCATCCCAAACATCTTTCGAGATCTGAGCTCAGCCCGTTTTAACGTGATACTTCTCATGCTCCCTGAGGCCTGTTCCAGGAAGGTGAGCTATATTAAACTTGCTGCTGTAATGTTTGGGCTTATTGATTCTTTTTTTTTTTTAACTTGGCACCCAACATCCAAAAGGCAGTTTAAAAAAATCAAAAGAGGAAAGAAACAAGAAGGGGAAAAAATGCACCCAACTGCAGCATTTAGCACTGTCCAGAGTGCAAGGCACTTCCAAGCTAGGCTCCAAAAGGTACCAAAGCAAGGGCTGTTTCCTTGATGGAAAGGAAAGTGCTTGGCTGACATCTAGAAGGTGGGAAACACACTTAAATGAGACTCCTTGCAAGTAAGGATTCTCTTCTGCCGTCACTTCTGGCAACCTCCAAAATTTGACAGCCAGATTCATTACGAGAATCTTGAGGTCTGTAGTATTACCACAAATTCAAAGGCACTCTTCACACAGTTGCCTGCTAAGGGTTGTAGGATCAAGTTTGCTCATCGATTAGATTTGGCCTTTTGGAGCAGAGTGCAGGAAACCTTGGGAGGGGATGGTTAACCCCGGCTATGGTAGGGAATAGTCATCGTGAACTTGCCCCTAATACCCATCACTGGAAAGGAGGCTGGGGCCACAGTAAAATCCGTCCATCCATCCATCCATCAGTTCATCCATCCATCCATCATCAACCTACCCACCCATTATCCATTCATCCACCCACTCACCCAGTTATCCATCCATCCATCCATGCAACCACCCACCCACCCATCTCTCTCTCCTTCCATCTATCCTTCTTTCCCTACATCTGTCCATCCATCCATCCATCCAACAGTTATCTGTCAGACACTGTACTAGGCACCATGGGTTAATAAGATTATAGAATTATTTCATACCATTAAATGTTTCTTCATCTTCAAAATCTGTCATGCTCTTCTATCCCCCTTCATACTTCTGCTTTTGCTATCACTAATCTTGGAATATCCTTTTCTCTTAGGAAAATTTATTCTCATTGTTGAAATCCTGGTCAAAAGTACCATCACCTGAGAAACGTTTTTCAAATGGCTGAACCTGAATTAATTGCTTCTGCCTATTTATTTATTTGATACTTTATGTGTGTATATATATACATTTACTAGCTCTTGTCACACTCTATTTTAGTCATTTAAAATAATAATAGCAATATTAACAATAATAGTAAATAGATTCTATTTGATAAATACTCACTATGACTAGCTACTTTGCCAGGAACTTCACACATATTAAACATTTAATCCCCACAATAATCCTAGGAAGAAGATACTATTACTACTTTTATTTTACAAAAGAAACTGGGGCATGTAAAGGTCATTTATGGCTTGGCAGTGAGCTTTTCTTGGGAGCTATGAAGGAACCCTATGTACCACAAAGTTTAATTAATGCCTATTACAGAAGCACAAAATAGACACTCAAAAAATTATTGGAAAAATATGGGGATAAAACTCAAAGAATTCTAGCTTGTCTCACCTTTATAAATGGCTAGACCCAATTGTGAGAACCACAAAATAGCATTAATGTTACAGTGATTTGTATTTGACCACTGACATTTCTCTTCCAGGTCTGGATTCACCGTGGATTTTGGAGCCATTCAAGGGACTGACCCTGGGTGCTGAATACATATCAGGCACCCTATATGCTTTTTACACAGATGATCTCATTGAAGAACATGCAACACCCTATGAGGTAAGGACACTTGTTATTTTGTTTCGCAGGTGCAGAAAAACTGAGACTTAGACATGTTGGAAAACTGGCCCAAGGTCACCTAGCTAGGAAGTCAT
This sequence comes from Equus quagga, assembly GCF_021613505.1. Classification (NCBI taxonomy): domain Eukaryota; kingdom Metazoa; phylum Chordata; class Mammalia; order Perissodactyla; family Equidae; genus Equus; species Equus quagga. Next base: position 60,187,439 of record NC_060279.1, read on the forward strand.
GAATTCAGTGTTCAGAGCCATTTGGGCTTTCTCCAGAGCCCTCAAACCTCACCTGGCATTGTGTGTCTCTACTAATAAGCACATAGATAGAGAGATGGCAATCCATGGGGAGGGAGAAAGGCGGATAGGGACATCATTTCCCCAACACTATGAATATTCAGGCCTCTCTACCCCTACTTCTCTTTAAGGCCCGTTGTTTTCAATGCTGTCTATTCAAAGTGCCTTGAAATGTTAAGCACTTGAATAAAATACCCCTGAGAAAAGGCTGAACTTCTGCTCAGTGACGAATTATGTGTAATTTCTAATATAAGACTTTATATTAATGTTTGCTCAAGCTTTTAGTTTCAAAATGATGTTCTTAATTGCATGGCTAGGGTGGTGTTGCTTTCCATGGCGCCTCTTTCTTCTCTATAGGATGTTTTCTGTATGGGTTGATGAATAGTTCCATATGTACCACTGGCCTTGGCATTCACAGTAGCCCTACTAATGCAATTATTTCCTGTCCTGGAATGTCCTACCAGGAGTTCAGCAAAGCTGTGAGTACAGATGGTATGTAATCATTCTGCAATCACTTGCAATTGTTTATCTGTTCCTACCACAACCTTGAAATTCCTTTTTCAAAGATCACAAATGACCCTTTCCTCATCAAAACTAATGGCCTCTCCTCAGCCATCATTTTTCTTGGACTTGCTGAACCATTAGATAGCATTCACTCATCACTCTCTCTGTGAAACTCTTTACTGCCTGAGCTTCTGTGTCTTTGGATACTGGGTACCTTTTAATTTCTCCATTTATTTACAATTTCTCTAGATCGTTGGCAGAGATCACTTCAGGGTCAACTTTTCTATTGATATCTCAAATAAAAATGTTTGAAAACTTCTTCCTGTGATACAATAGGAAAACAAGTTTTCCCATTATCATATAGATTTTGACCATCCATTCGAGAACTTCTATTTTAAGATTATCAGCTGCAGAACCTATGTCCGAAACTCATATTGAAATCTCCCTACAGAGAAACAGAGTATAAACCAAGTTTTTCAAATAGATGTGGGACAGCTTCATTCCTAATCATCAGACTCTTGTACTTGTGATTTATATGGCTTCTACCTGTTGAGTATGACAAACTGCATTTCAACACACACAGACTTTGGAGACTGAGAAATATGACAGACGGTAAGTGAGAAATGGAAAGAAAATGTGGGTCCTTTTTAACTTCTAAATAGTAGGCATCCTTTCAGATGCTGTCTGTTGAACCATAGAGAAAAGTAGATATTTACAACCACACACACAAAAAAACCCTATAATTGATATACAATTGTTCAAAAGAGTAAAGAAACAAAGATTATGTTTTAGAGAGGTCCATTCACTCTTTGGGTTTTCAAAGAATAAAAGTTGTCTGAGGCAGAGCACACACACACACACACACACACACACACACACACAGACATGAATGTTCACAGTGGTTCACTACAACCCAACCATCTGCTGTGATTTGGGTTGAACTGATATGCAAACACTATTAGAAATATCTGCACTTATCCTCAGGCTGTTCACAAACATTTCCTCAATTAAGGCAGGTGTCAAATTCTCCCTGAGGAGTTTGGGGGGTGAGGGCAGAATGGCGAGTCAAGCCTGGACTTAACCTGGGCATCTGGTATTATTACAAGGTGTCGTTGAAGGATCCAGAACCAGGTTAATGTTTTTAAACCAGGAATGGTGAGAAAGGTCTTGTAACTGGTGTTCTCCTTGTCAAAAGGAACACCAAATGTCAAGCCAAAGAACCCAGGTGTACACTTTGGTTTCCAGGAGGGCCAGTGAGTAAGGGGGAAAGGAAACGAAGCAAGAACTCAGGGGTCCCTGGGCTGCAGAAGTGAATCAAGGCTAGGAGACTTGGGGACAGGAGATAAATAAAATGCATGGGTCCTGGTTGTGCACTTGGATGTGTCCTTGAGGACCCAAAGTTCCATGGTACTAGCTGCTGAATGAGTGGGATATGGGTGGGCTGGTCTGGTTTCAAAGCACAATGTCGGCATTAATAGGAGCCAGCAGGGGAATACTGTATGCATATTTCTCAAAAACTATTGATTGAAAGACTGAAATGTCATTGAAAGGTTGTTCAGACCATTTCTCTGCCTATGAGAAGGATAAATGTTACACTGGTACGCTTTGCTCTTTTGATACTCTTCTAGGAGGAGACATGATTGTAAGTCTTTTATGTAACAACTTGATAAACTGAAAATGACTTCTCCCACCCCTGTTTTCTTTGTGGATTTTCTAATGCTATTTACATTGACATGATGGCATATTTTTCCTGTCAGCTGAGCCGGTTGGTATAGCAACATTTAATTGCTTGAAGAAATGTCTGTCAACATCATGGTGAAAAAAGTAGTTCTAGTACATTGTACCAGTGTGAATCATCACCACCTCCAGCAACAACAGTGACAAAATATTGTAATAATAGTAATGATAGGAATAACAACAATAACAACAGAACCACATACAGTTGACAAAGAGAAAGCAGAGACTCGGCAATCAGCGTTCCCAAGACTCTAATTCCTGACATCTCTTTCTGACTCAATAACCCTGGGTAAAAAGCCCTTTAAGTGTCAATTTCTTATCTAGAAAAGGAAGCTAATTATACATAATTATGTGTATAATTATATACTATAGGATTGTACACAACTCATAGGGTTAAAAGGAGGTGAATATGTTATGAAAGAAAAAGAAGAAGAAAGAAAAGAAAAATGCCCTACATATTTTCTAGCACACGACAGGCTTCTAATACCTGATAGTTCCCACATCTATTTTCATGGTCTCAAAGCCAATTGAGTAGCTTTTGAAGAGTTTTAAGGAGATGGCACTACAAACAGATGAGCCAGGCTTGTCCAAGTTCTTTTCTCCCACACAAAACAACATTATCCCTGGGACCCTTTGGACTCATTCTCCATCAACAATAGGGATGGTCTTGTTAACTCCATGGAGGGTCACTCGAGAAGGTCTCACTGACCTCACATAGATTCCTCCCTGAGCCATCAAGTAAGATACTTCAATAAGCCAAAGCTGCAAGCAAAAGGCAATGTTTATCTGGAAAGATAATGGTCAAACAATTTTCAAAATAGAGAGTGGGAGTGCGTTTACACACAATAACATAGATGGATTCAGTTCTTATTGGAGAGGCAGAGTGCTAAGAATTTCATATATAAAATCTTTTTTAATCCTCAAAACAAGCACTGGATGGAGGGACCTTCTGATGTCCGCCTTACAGGGGAGGATCCAGATTTCAGTGGACATTAAGCCAATTGTCCAAAGTCACACAGTTACCAAGTAGCGACCTAAAATTCAAATTCTAACACATTTTCTCCAGCCCAATGCAGAACCTTAAATTTATTCCACCCAGAAGAAAGGAAAAACATACTATAAACAGATAGAGAGAAAAGCAGGAAGAGAGACAGAGACAGAGGGAGAAACAAGGGAAAACATCTTTTTAATAAATGCAACCTTTATAAAGTTTACTAATTCTTTTTGTGTGTGCGCCTGCATATATACATAAATATACATGCATATATACATTTTATGATATTTTATATTTTTTCCAGTTTTGTTGAGAAATACTTGACATACATCACTGTATAAGTTTAAGGTATACAGCACGATGGTTTGATTTACTCATGTTGTGAAATGATTACCACAATAGGTTTAGTTAGCACCCATCATCTCATACAGATACAATAAAAAGAAAAGAAAAATGATTCTCCTTGTAAGGAGAACTCTTAGCATCAATTCTCTTAACATCTTTGCAATATGTCATTACAGCAGTGTTAACTATTGTCATCATGTGTGCATTCCATCCCTAGCACTAACTTATCTTATAACTGGAACTTTGTACCTTTTGAACACCTTTCTCCAAGTCCCCTACCCTCCACCCACTCCCTCTGGTAAGCACAAATCTGATCTCTTTTTCTATGAGTTTAGTGTTTTTTTGTTTTGTTTTAGATTTCACACATAAGTGAGATCATACAGTATTTGTCTTTCTCTGTCTGATTTATTTCACTTAGCATGATGCCTTCAAGGTCCGTCCATGTTGTCACAAATGGCAAGATTTCCTCATTTTTACGGCTGAAGAGTCTTCCATTGTTTATATACCACATATACTTTATCCATTCATCCACTGATGAACACTTAGGTGATTTCCAAGTCTGAGCTATTGTGAATAATGCTGCAATGAACAGGAGTTGCAAATATCTTTTCGAGTTAGTATTTTTGTTTCCTTTGGCCATATTCCCAGAAGTGGAATTTCTGGATTATATCGTAATTCTATTTTTAATATTTTGAGGATTGTCCATACTGTTTTCATAGTGACTGTACCAGTTTACGTTCTCACCAGCAGTGCACAAGTGTTCCCTTTTCTCCACATCCATGCCAGCATTTGTTATCTCTTGTCTTTTTGATCATGGCCATTTTAACAGGTGTGAGGTGCTATCTCATTGTGGTTTTGAATTGCATTTGAATTCTTTGATGATTAGTGATCTATATCTTCTCTATATCTTCTTTGGACGAATGTCTATTTACATCCTTTGCCCATTTTTTAATTGGATTGTTTGTTTTTTTGCTATTGAGTTGTATGAGTTCTTTACATATTACAGATATTAATCCTTTATCAGATATATGGTTTGCAATACTTTTTCCCATTCCATAGGTTACCTTTTCACTTTGGTAATGGTTTCCCTTTTTGTGCAGAAGCTTTTTAGTTTGATGTAGTCCCACTTGTTTATTTTTTTTTAATTTTGTTGCTTGTGCTTTAGGTGTGATTTCCAAGACCCACATGAAGGAGTTCTTTTCATATGTTTTCTTCTAAGAATTTCATGGTTTCAGGTCTTTCATTTAAGTCTTTAATTCATTTTGAGTTAATTTTTGTGAGTGGTGTAAGATAGGAGTTAAGTTTTATTCTTTTACATGGAGAGTACAATTCGCTTACATGTTTTCTAGAACTTTATTCTTGAAAGAATAGTGTTATTTCTGCAGCCTATTATTCATGCTGGCTTGGCTGGACGTCATTTTTCTCTTCACAGTCCCAGTGGTAAAATGTTTTCAGTTTGCATCTATGAATACACCGACAGACACCACCGATGTCGCTGGATGAAGCCCATGACACTGATGAAATTGTTTTCATACTGGAATTATCCCCAGGAATTCACCAAAATGTGAAATAGTGATAGTTTATCAGTCAACAACCTTCTCAATCTGGTATGTGCTCCCTCCATAATCTTTAAATTCTTTATCTCAAGGATCACAAGTCACTCGTCTCTCCCAAACATAATTGTTTCTTCTCAGCCTTCAGTTACTTTATGGATTATTTTTTTAATCACTTGATCCCACCTACCCCTTTGTAATTGACCTTTTAAAACTTTTACAATATCTTGACTTTTTTTCATGTTTTTTAGCAATAAAAGTATTTTAACATCCAAAAGACTGCATTACTAGCTTTAAAAAGGCAACTTTCCTTTGATACCACCCCCATATCCCCCATCGTGTCCAAAGCCAAAGTCTATGTGCTTTTGTTGAAGCTTTCTCTGTCTCATATCCAGGCTCAGGCATGAACTCAGGTCTCCAAGATCAGCCCAGTTAACTCCTTGGCCACAGTAATTGGTTCAAGAAAGGGCATGTAACCCTGTCAATCCCAGGAATTCTTCACATTTGGGGGGACCAGGTGTCCTCTTTCCGTCTAAACTGAAACCTGGAAAGACGTGAGCCTTCAGGTGCTGGCTGCCATTTGCTACCATGTATTGTGTGAGAATTAATCCAACATGGATGAGAGCAGAAGTGAGAGATGAAGGGTGACTGACTCCCAGGATAATGAGCTCTTGGGAATATTGCCTTTGCATCACATTACGAGGGATGGCTTCATGGGCACGGGGTCAGTGCAATCACACGTGACCCCACACTTGGAATTTAATGGTTTGAAGCCACTGCCTTGAATTATTATAATTTTAAATAATTTTATCTTCAAAGTGTAAGGGAAGTCTAATGGGACTTTACAGTATGCGCCAGGATCATGGAGCTCATGAGTGGCTCTGCCTCCTGCCACCTCCCCGCCTCCCTGGGACAAGTTCTGAGCTGCCTGCTCCCTGCTCCTTGTGCCTTAGACCCTACCCAGCCTCCTGCTCCCTGCACCCTCTAGCTGTTCTGCAATAGTTGCGGTCCTCTGTCCAGGTCTGTGACTGGGTAGTATGGATTTGGGATGGAAAGAGGGCTGTAATCCACCATCTCCCTCAGCCCCCAGCAGAGACCGGGATGCAGTCAAGGAGAGGATTGGGTTGACATCTAAAGCATCTTAGAGTGGAGCTAGGTGGTAGGCATCCTGCCCCAAGCTGGGATCACCGAGGTACGTTCAGTAGTTCGTCAACTCAGCAAGACCTGAGTGTTTCCTGAAGTGGAAGCTGCAGTACATTAGCGGGGTGGTGGAGGGGGTTGTCACCTTTTCAACAAGTATTGTGGCAGTGGGTCCGTGAGAAAGGAAAATTGACTTCCCTTCCTCTAACATGGCCCCACCCTTTTATTTTTCACTGAGTCCTGAATATTATGCAGCTGATCCTTCATGTCATCCTTGGAGTTTTCAACTATGTGAGATAATGAATCCTTTTTTTTAAGATTCTTCAAATTAGATTTTCTAACAGAGGCCTAATAGACACAGCAATGTTTTCTTCTCAATCCTGAGTCAGCTGACACATTTCCATCTCTGGTCTCGATTTTTGTCTCAGCACTCTCTGGACAGCTGTTCCTGTCCTCACGGGTCACCTGTTGCCCGCCTCTCCCTGCTTCCTCGTGCTGCCACTCTACCCATTCTTCTGAGACCGAGGCATGGATGCTAGAGTCCCTGTTAATCCCCTAACGCACAGCTGAAACCAGGCAGTTTGAAAATGAGCTGAAACCTTGGGAGTTAAAGCAGACAATATAATTAAGGCATGTAAAACTCAAAGCTAGATTGTAGACCCTGGACCCTTCAGGGCCCATGTTTCTAGAGAGGAATAACTCCTCCCATCTTTCCACTCAAAACCTGGCCTGCCACCATGGTGCAAGGGCCAGATTAGACCTGTTGGTGGATGAAAGTACTTCAGTTTTCCCTGGACCCCCTCAGAATCATTGCCCACTTTTTCCGGAAGCCTTTCTTAGAAAGAGAAATCTTCCTGCTAGGTCTGCTTCTCAAAAGCAACAATGAAAAAGATTTTAAATAATGGCACTAGTTTTTAAATTCAAATCTGACTCCACTTGTAGCCATCAAAATTTTAGAAACACAATAGCAGTTCAGCCACAGGACGCCTAGTTATATGACACACCTTTTATTTCATATATGTAATGACATCCAAGATACAAACATTTCTGTTTCCAACAATTCAATTGAACCGGAAATTATAGACCAAACTCACTCAATAACGTAGATGTGAAAATCTTCCATAACATGTTAGCAAAAGAGATCCAAGATTGTTATGACCAAATAGGACTTATTGAAGGATGAAACAATGCTCAAATATTAGAAAATCTAATGTAATTCATGATAGTAAAGGATTCAAAGAGAAAAGTTATATAATTCTCTCTAAAGATACAGAAAAGAAAAAAACCTTTTAGGAAACTAGTCATGGAAAGGAACACCCTTAACCTAACAAAAGATACCCGTAAATGATGAATATTTAAAAGCTTTTCCATTAAAATCAGGATCAAGGTGTGAATTTCCATTATTACATCTTCTATTTAACCCTGCTCTGCAGATCTTAGCCAGCAAATTAAGGAAGTAAGGATGGAAGGTAGAAAGGAAGAAAATCGAAAGGAAAGACTCAAAAATGTTCACAAATGATATTGTCTTTGTTGAAAATATAAGGACATGAATATCTACAGACAATTTATTAGAACTAATGCATGTTTATCAATATTGTTCGGTAACAGATCAATGTTAAAATCCACAAAACAGTTTTTTTAAAGACAATGGTATCCTGTATCTAATGAAAACAAATTTGGAAATGTAGTTTTTAAAAAATTCACAATAGCGAGGCCAGCCCAGTGGCGCAGCAGTTAAGTTCTCACATTTGTCTTCGTCCGCCGGGGGTTCGCAGGTTCAGATCCCAGGTGCAGACATGACGCCACTTGGCAAAGCCATGCTGTGGTAGGCATCCCACACATAAAGTAGAGGAAGATGGGCACAGATGTTAGCTCAGGGCCAGTCTTCCTCAGCAAAAAAGAGGAGGATTGGCAACGGATGTTAGCTCAGGGCTAATCTTCCTCAAAAAAACAAAACAAAAACAAAAAACAAACAAACAAAAATTCACAGTAGCAATAAAAATACAAAAACTATAAGAAATTTATAAGAATTTTATAAGAAATTCTTGTAAGAAAATCACATAAGAAATTTATAAAATCTTATAGAAGGACATAAAACAAGAGGTAAACAAAAGGTGAAATATACCATGTTAATGAATGGGAAGATTTACTGTTTTAAATATATGAATTTTCCTTAAATTAATCTGATGTGAGTCTTTACTTATACTAAAATATATCATTTACTTCATCAAATATTATCTAAATCCCAAAGAGTTTCTTTTAAGAAAGGGATAAGCTTATCCTGAGATTAATATAGATGAGTAAACACGAGAGAAACAAAAAGGTGAAGATCATCTTAACAATTAACAAAATTTAATATGACTGTAATAATGATTTCAGAATGGTATTGGTGCAGAGATAGACAAATAGGTCAGTCTTTCTATGCACCAATATTGTACTACTGTAATGAGAGATTCTCAAGCATGGCCACATATAAAGGGGTACTTGCTATATTTCACAGTTGGCTTTATAACAAGCGGGTAATGGATAGACAGTTTAATAAATGGTATTGGTTTGGGGAAGTGAGGAGATTATCATCCATATACAAAATCCATGTATCAAAATGTATAAATATACATTCAGATACTTGCTTCACATTGGACACACAAAAGTAACTTCCAGACATTTTGCAGAAATGCATCTCTGTAAAATGTCAAAGACAGTTAGATGCCACTAATCAGCATGCTAAAAACACAAGAAACAATCTTAAACGTAGTTGTAGAGACACACATATGAAGTTAAAGTGTATAAACGTTCAAGTGAAGATTTCTCATCAATTTTAGGACCAACAAAGGAGGGTGAAATGAGAGCAAGTGGATCTTTAGCTGTGTCTCTACTATTTTATAACTTTTTCAAAAAAATAAGAAGTATAGCAGAATATTAACAGTTTAATAATGTGGTCAATAGGCATAGTAGTATCTGTTTTTTGTACTTTTCTCTATGTTGAAATATCCTATAATTTAGGAAGAAAAAGAAACAATTATAATGGATACGTCAGTTACCATGTATTCAGTCAATGAAATTCACCACTTGAACAGAATAAAGGAGAGGGAAAAATATGAACACTTCAATATGTGCAGAAAAATCTTCTGTTAAAGCCAATACCCATTCACGATAAGGGGGAAAAAAAGCACTCAGAAAATTAGGAACAGAGGCAAATTCCCTAATCTGATAAAGGACATTCAACAAACTACAGCTAACATAATGCTTAATAGTAAATATGTATATTTTTTCCCCTCCATACATAGAAACAAAATAAATATGTTCACTCTTACCTTATCTAGTTAGCATTGTACTAGAGGCCCTAGTCAGTGAAAATAAGATAAGATAAAGAAATAAAAGACATACCATTACAAAAATAAGATTTATAATTCTTTTTATTCACAGATGACATGATTGGGTATGTCGAAAAACCAAAGGATTCAACAAATAAAGTACTAGAGCTAAAGAAGTGAAATTAGTAAGGTCGCTGCATACAAGGCCAAAAGATAAACCAAATTGTGTTCTTGTAAAATTGAAAACTCCAAATTTATTGAGAGACTTTAAACGAGTCATAAGTAAATGGAGAGATATAGCATGTTCAAGGATAGAATAACTCGATGTTGAAGATACAACTTTTCCCCAAATTGCTCTATATCCAATTCAATTTCCCTCAAAATCCAGTATTTTTTGTAGAAATTAACAGTATACTTCTAAAATTTTATATAGAAATGCAAAGGACCTGGAATAGCCAGTGCAATGTTTAAAAAGAACAAAAATAGAATTACTCTTTAGATGTTAAAATATCCTATAAAGCTACCATAATTAAGACAGTGCTCTATTAGGGTGAGGATAGAAAAATGGAGTCATCAAACTGGGGAAGAAGTTTGGAAATAGACCTACATATATGTGATCACTTGATGTTTGACAAAAAATACCGATGTGATTCAATATAGCAAAGAAATCTTTTCAGAAAATGGTGCAGGAGTAACTGGATATTCATACAGAAAGAATTAATATTAACCCCTACTTAACACCATATGCAAAAATTATTTTGAGATAGATAATAGGCCTAAAGGAAAGAAGAAAAAGAAAGAAAGACAGAGACGAAAAAGTGAATAAGGATATGAAAAGCTACTCAACATCATTAGCAATCAGGGTAATGTAAAGATAAATTAACTAAAATAATTAAGTTAAGTTAAACTGCAAAATTAAAACCACCATCATACCGCATAGCATGGCTAAAATTAAAAAGTCTAATAACACCCAGTGTTGGCTAGGATGTGAAGGAATTGGAACTCATGTATGTTGCTAGTGGGTGTGTAAAATGGCACTTCCACATTGGAAACTGACAGTTTCTGACAAAATTAACATATATCTAATTTATGAGCCAGTCATTCCACTGCTAGGTATTTATCCAAGAGAAATGACTACATATACCCTTAAACAGACTCGTACAAGTGTGCTCTATAGCATCTTTATTCAGAGTAGCCAAAACTTGTGAACAACCAAGTGTCCATCAGTAGGAGGATGGATAAACAAATTGTGGTATATTCATACAGTGGGAATACTGGAATAACATTCATCCATAACAAAGAACAAGCTACTGATATACTCAACAAGACAGAGGAATCTCTAAAATGTTATGTTAAGCAAAATAAATCAGACACAAACCAGTAAATACTGTATGCTTCCATTTATGCCAAAAATAGGGAAGGGGCAGACTAGGAGGGCAGGAATGAGGCAGTCCAGCAGGACAAGCTAGCTTATGTTGTGGTAATTAATAACCTCATAATCTCAGTGGCTTAAAGCAAGAGTTTATTTCTTGCTCTTTCTGCATGGCCATTGTAAGTTAATAGGAGGGTTTTGCTTATAGTCAGGCTGGAGGAAGAGCCACTATCCAGAAGGAGAGTTGGGAGGGTTTTGTACTGTCAATTACATGCTTAAGTCTAGAAGTATCAGAAGATATTTGTTTTTAATACTTATTGGTTGGAACTTGCTCATGGCCCACCCATCACAGAGGGGAGGAGGAAAGCGTGGTCCTTCTATGTGCTCAGAAGTCAGAGAGTCAGAAGTCTATGGTCAACAGCACAAATGACTACCACAGCAAAATGGCCCGAGGCTGGAAAAGAGAAGTCAATAATACAGGGAAAGCTTAGAACTCCTGGAAAGCTGCAGCCAGTGAAAAATCCCCTGTGGTGGCATCCGAGGGACTTTAGTAACAAGAGTCTCTAACATTCAGTTACAACCTGTTGGGTTCAGTTGGTTTTATATGCTCCTCTTCTCATCAAAATCTTCTACAGAAACACATACGTATTTTTTCTTTAATCTAGGTTTTGTTTTGTGAAAATCAAGATAAGTGATGACACAGTGTGTAACCAGGCATAGGGACAATGTCAGTGCCCTAAGTCCAAGTTGGCAATAAGAACGTAGCTCTCAAGGACTCTGTGAAAGTCGGGAAGAGGCTATTGGGCCGTCCTAAAGTCATGGATGAGGTTAGGACCCAATTTATCTAACTCTTAAGGAGCAGAGTTGCCCCAGCCAATGGTCAGGAAGAGCAGGAGTAAAGAGTTTTGTGAAATGGTCTCAGAGGATGCTGAGCATTGAGGCAATGCTCAAGAAATGCTAGTTTAAATGTAAGAAAAGACCCCTAGACCTGAGAGAATTATGTAAGTTCTGATGAGAAATCAGGCCATTGCAGAGTTACAACATAACCAAAAGTATGACAAGACAGCTTCGATACAGCCCTGGGGTCCATGCCTGGGTCTCGAGATGTCCAGCCACTGTTAATTTCAGAAGAGAGGCTTCTGTTGTACCAAGGGGAGCTCTGCCTAGGCTGGTATATTTCCTACCTATTGGCAAAATCCTAGGGGAAAATTTCTTCGTTGCCTGCCTGGCAGACTTAGAGGCACATTTTTTTTCACAGTCAAATGTGAAAGTTGGAAGTCAGGGCTGTCGGCAGGGAAGGGGCCCAGGTGGGGTCAACAGTTAAGGAATGTTCCATCCACCAAGTGTTTCCTACCTTCTCCCTTACCCTAGTGAACACTTCGATGGGACTCTCTAACTTGGCGTTTAACTTGTTTGTCATTTCTTTAGTGATTCACTTTTTATGTCTTTTCTTTCTACTTCTCAGAAACAAAGGTTTTAATAAAGAGAGGGGGGACGATGGCGTGCTTTCCTCAGCTTTTCCCCACAAAGTCCTGTTGATTCTGGCTCAGCGTGGGCCATTCTGCCTGCACTCACTGGCCTGCCTTGGTTCTAGCCCCGTCTTCCCTATCTTGAACGTGCGAAGCAGCCTTCCTCTGGCTCTCTCTGCCTGCATCCTTGTCCTTTCCCAGGCCATTCTCTACATTGTCCAGAACCAAAGCTCTCCAGTGGAGTCGAGCTTGGCTAGACTGGCCTGGTTGAAAAATCTTCAGCAGCCCCCGTTATCTGAAGCAGAGGTTACAGGCAGGGCGCCTGTAAGGGATGCTGATATGACTCCCCTGAGATTTTTGCATATTTTTTTGAAGTTTCTGCTTGACCCTCTCTTGGCTTCCACGTGTTTTTTGCCCCTATAGCTGGTGACTGGAGCCTCTTCACCTACTAGCACAGGGAGTGCAAAGTACCTAGATGTTTCCATTGTGTGGGGCTGCCCTAAACCAGTGGCTAACAGGTGTGGGAGTACGAAAGCCGACAGCAAGCCACCTTGCCTCGAGTTGGGGTCAGGTCAAATCAACTCCCACTCCAAAGCTGCCCTCAAGAGCAGCCTGAAGCTCCGTCCGTGAGCATTGCCCTGCAGCCTCAGCCCTGCTTCCTTTCTTCCCTGCCTGTCCTGCTTCCTCCATTCCTGCACTGGCTTCTCCAGGAAGCACCTTCTGAATAAGCCACTTGCATATGCATCCTCATCTCAGGATCTACTTCTGGGGACCTGACCTAAGACATTCCACTTCCAATGGGCCAAATGTAGAGTTAAAACATTGTCGCATTTAATTTCCGAACTGAATATTTTTAACATTGACTGGCCTGATTTGGTTCTTACCAATTCCTTCTGTTTCATTTTAATCTTCTTTTGTTTACTGACCTTCTTTGCCCTGTCCCTGAAGGCATTCGAGTTTTTAACCCTTGACCTATAGGCTTTTGACGAAGGTAAGATGATTTAGGGCCCTTGACAATCTCACCCCATTAGACATGTCTGGCTTCATCTCTCACCTCTCTGTCTTAGGCACTCTCATTTCCTGCCACCCCTTAATGTCTTTGCATTCCCCCATCCATGCAGGCATTGCTCAATTTTGTTCCTTTACACATGATTCTTGCTCTGAATGAAAGATTCTCCCCACTTCAGGTCCACACAGCAGAATGCTATTCATCAAGGCCCTCATTAAATGTCCCTTCCTCTGGGGAAGCCAATTCTCCAGCCCTGCCTCACCTCCTCCAACACCTTGTACACATGTCTATGACTCGACTTAGCATTTGAGAGTGACATCTGAAGGACACCTTTAATTAGCTTATTAAAAGGAGAGAGAGGGTGAGTGTGTTTTGGGCAAAGGAACAGCAAGGGCAGAGACCTAGTGGTGGACTGGGAGGGGGTGGGTGGAGTGGAACATTGTGTGTTAGAAGAACTCTACTGGAGGAAGTTAGAAAGGGAGAGGGGAAGGGTGGGAAGTAAGAAGGACAGGTGACCAGGAAACACAACACTTTCTAGTCTGGAATTCACAGATGAATGCCAGAGAATAGGAAAACATCCTCGATTCCATATAAGAAGGGTATATTTCCATTTGTTTCTGCAGAGACAGTTCATAATTTTCATCTCATAGATATTTTTACTAAGAGGAAGAGGCAGGAAAGGAAGGAGGAGAGAGAAGGAAGGGAAAAAAGAAAGAGAGAGAGGAGGGAATAAGAATTCTTGAACATTCTCTACGTGTCAGAACTATGCTTGGGCTCCTACTCACCCACCATGAGGTCTACAGCTATCATTGTTCCCATTTAACAGGTAATAGAACTGTGGTTCAGAAGGGTGAAAGCTCTCCAAGGACACACAGCCTGTCCACGTCACAACCAAGATGTCAACTCAACTTTAGGACATGGAGGATCATGTGCTTTATTCTCCTGGCTCCTGGACAAGAGAGACCAAGGAGAGAATTCTCCAGAAGGTTTTTTTTTATGACTTCCCAAGGCCAGGCCAGGGCAAGCTGCAAGCGGAGGGTGGCTGATGTTGTTCTATTCCACGCTCCTCTCCCCACTTAGTTCATAAAACTGAGGTTGCTTGGGAACGATGGTCACTGGGGCCAGAGCTTGCCTTGACAACTTCATTTGAAAAAAAGCCCATAATAATCGAAAACTTGAGAACAAAGAGAGAGAGCTAGAAAATTAAAAATCCATCAGCTCTCTCCTGACCCTGTGGCCTCCTCTGATTTAGCAAGTGTTCTTCATAATTATCTATACTTTAAAGCTCTGGTTCTCCAAGTGTGGTCTCAGGACCAGCAGCATCAACGGCACCTTGGAACTTGTTAAAAATACAAACGCTCAGGCTCCACTCCAACCTACCTAACCACAAACGGTGGGAAGGGGCCCAGCAGTCTGTTTAACAAGCCCTCCAGGTGATTCAAATGCACCTCGAAGTCTGAGCAGTGCTGATTTAGAGTACGCACAGCCCTCTCAGATTCATCATCTCACTGGTTCTTCCTGGAAACCTTGAATACATCTTTCTTTTTACACTGTACATTTGAGGACACTGAAGATAAAAAGGGATGCAATTTTCTGAACATAAATCCAGGCTAGTTGTCTTTGTAGAACAGCCCACTTTCTTTGAGTATGGTGTATCTCCCACCACATTGTCATGGTGTCCCTGTGAGACCTCCAACCCACTAGGAGACTCACATGACAGCTTTGCCACCTCCGCTCTGAGCATTCATGTGCTTCATAATAAGCTCATGGACAAATATCCAATGTGGATGCCTTGTGTGACCCTCATTGATATGGGAAGATACATTCAGACCAATCTACTTGACTTTAGCTAGGAAAATAATTTGGGTGTCCAAGTAGACATTTGATCCATTAGAGATATATGTTTCCCCCATAAAAAAAATCTACAGATAGATGAAATAATGAAGTATTGTAAAATAATAAAATACTATAAAAATATTTAAGAATTGCCACCCTTTTAATG
Organism: Equus quagga; assembly: GCF_021613505.1. Taxonomy (NCBI): domain Eukaryota; kingdom Metazoa; phylum Chordata; class Mammalia; order Perissodactyla; family Equidae; genus Equus; species Equus quagga. Next base: position 60,202,935 of record NC_060279.1, read on the forward strand.
AGCATCTACTATGCAACATTTCTTTCCACATATCATTTCATCCATTTCTCATGCCAAAGGTGTGCAGTTGGTCTCTTCCTCGTTTTTTTAGAGGAGAAAAATTAAGTTTCTAATATGATCATGATCATGGTTATTCTCCTGCTTCAAACCCTTCAGTTAATTTCCACCCACTGACATCAGTGGTTCTCAACTGTGGTTGCACAGTAGAACACCTGAGAAATTTTAAATCAGAGTCCCTGGGGAAGGGACTTGGTATTTTTTTAAAAAGTTCTCCACATGGTTCCAGTGTACAGCCAAGTTTGAGAATCACCGATCTAGAAACTTCAGTCTCCTTAGTGTGGTCTACAAATGCCTAACTGCTCTGGCTCCTGCCTACCTGTTCAAATTGCATCCTGTTTCTTCTCCCCAGAGCTCAGCATCCTAGCCTCATTCTGTTCCTCAGATATATTTCAAAGCTTTCATGACTTCTCAGGCCTTTGCATCTGCTGTTTCTCCTGCTAGGATGCTTGTTTTAGCAGCTGTTCATGCAGTTGACTCATTAGCATCTTTCAGATCTCAGCGCAAATGCCTTCTCTTCTAAGAGCACTACTTTGACCACTTCACCTAAAGCCATGCCCAATGTCATTCTCACTTACCATCTCGTGTATCTCTTTGGAAGCGTGTTTTCAGCCTCAATTATATGTTTGTTGACTTGGGTGGTGTTGGTCTTGCCCCACTTTACTGTAGGATTCAGAGAGCAGAGACTAAGCTATTCTTCTCCACTACTGTATCCTCAGTATCTGGAAGAGTGTTTGGTTCAATAAATATTGCTTGAATAAATGAATTAAGGAGAATGAATGAACTCAGAGGGCTCAAGTGATTAATCCTCAGTCTTATAATTCTATTTAATATTTGAACTCCAATGTTCTGAGTCCAGGTTCATCGATTTTTCCAGTACAATCTCACTGACCACTTCTGCTTTCACTCTATTCACACATGTTTAAACCAACAAGGTTAGAAAAGACGTACTGTTCCTAATAAAGAACCTGGGACTTGGTGACTTGGCATTCACCTTCTGTGGATGTGGCAAGGGGTAGGTGAGTAGGCACAGCACAGAACCAGCTGTGTAAATAGCATCACCTCCAGTCCAATTTAAATGAAGTCAGTAAATTATGCCTCCAGACCCTAAACCATCTATTTCACCATGCTGGAGAAAGAAAAAGGAGTGCTCAGAGAAGTAATTTCTCTGCCCAGGTATTTCATTAAAAACTGAATGGAAGGGGCCCCTGTGGGAGAACATGGCGCCTGGTATGATTGTGGGAGACACTTTCTTAAAAAATGGAATAATCAAATGGCCGTTGACTTAGCCCAGACAGTTCTCACCATTAGCAATAATGGAGGGCCATGAGCTGGAATGGACTCCATCCCATAATGTGCCCTGGAGGAGACACAGAGGGCCGGGCCAGCCCTCTGCCAGTGGAAGCAATAACACCAAAGTTAATAATAAGTCACCTTTGTCAACTCTCTAGGGGATAGCCATTGTGTGTGGGGAGGAAGTGATGTTAATATTTTTCTCCCTCTCTATTGTTTCTGACAATGGAAATACACTTGTGGATAATATTTTGTTGGCTTAACATGCACAATAGAGTCAGCTTTTGCTCCTTTGCTACCGCAATAAAACAACCTCATCCAACCTTATCAGAAAAGGCTAGGTTTGGGCAGCCATGGCTGAGGGCTGAATATCAGTATTTACCCAACTAACATTTGGTCTTAAAGAATGCTTGAGGAGCAGGCGTACAGAGTTTCAATAACTTGCTTTCAATAGCTATCATTTTCTTTGATCCTGGTTATAATTCCAAAAACTGAGCAAGAGTTCTTGTTTCCATTTGAGAGAAGAGGAATCTCAAAGAAAGGCCAGGCAACTTGCCTAAGATCCTTTACTGAGTGACAGAGCTGGGATTCAAACCCAGGCGGAGCACAATTCATCATGCACTACAGACTTGAGGGGCATCTATGGGTGCTAATAATAATAATATTAATATTGATATTAGTATTATTCACATTTAATAAATGTTAAGTATGTATCAAAACTAAGATAAGTGCATTACACATATAATTTTATTTAAATCTCACAATAAGTCATTTAATTCTCACTGCAACCTTCTCAAGTAGGAACTATCACTTTCTCTTTATACATAAACATACCAAGGGTCAGAAAATTTAATGGCTTGCCTGTAAGTCAATAATTGGCAGAGCTTTAACTTGAACACGTGTCTCTCAGCCTCTGTGTGTGCTTCTATGGTATTCCATATGAGGTGGACTGGAAATTGCCAGGCTTCTCACAGCTACAAGAAGAACAAACCCAGAGATGGGGAACCTAGTTTGGCTACTGTGTTGCCGTGTGAACTCTGGTTGAGTCCTCTCTCCTTTCCCATGGGTGGTAGGGCTGGCCCATTGCTACAGCATCTTGATTCCCACTCTAGCGTTTGCTCCCATTGCTGACACACTGGGAGAAAACACACAAAGTCACAGTCTGGTAATCGTTCCAGTTGGACTCTTTTGGACGTGAAATCTCCTGGTTGAAACAGTAACCCCCACTGGACAGGAGTCTCAGGAAGACGGAGGAGCAGGGGCTGCTGTTAGCGGATGAGCAGGAGGTCCTCCTTTGTCCTTGTACTGTCACTCCAGGAAGAGGAGCAAGCGGCTTGCTTCCTCACCCCGTGTTCTGTTCACAAGGGGCTTCAGGAAAAAAAAAAAACTGGAGCTGAGAACATAATTATAGGAACTTGAAAATGAGGTAAAAACCAAATTAAAGCAGTAAGCCTTAGGCATAAATACAAATAGATGACTATCCACAAATCTCTTGTGGCAGAAAGTTAAAAAAAAAAAAAAAAACTAAAAGAGATCCTCTTGCTGTTAAAGTAAAAGTTGAAAGAAAAAAAAAAAAACATGAGACGAGGCGGAATCTAGGGGTTTTGAGGTCCTCGCTGGGCTCCGAATAGACATCCTCGTGATCGTGCCAGAGTTCTCAGTCATTGCAGGGGTGATTTGTGTCGGGGGCTGTGCTGAGCATCACCTCCTTGAATTCTCACACAGGTTCAAGAGATAGGCGTCATCGCTTCCCTCATTTTACACGTGAGCAAATGGACTCAGAGCCTAAAATCTTGTCCAGACCATATGACTGGTTAGTGATGCACGCCGTCCCAGAATCAGCTTGTCCCCATCCTGAGCCCTTGCTCTTCACCACTGTTGGTGAAGAGACTGTTGGGTTGGGGCAGAATTGAAAGCAGCCCTCATCACTGCCTCTATTCCAGACCCAGGAAAACCCTTCTCTCAAGTGATCAGGCAACGTGTTTATCTCCAGTAGCCATCTCTGTCACCTTGACCCTGTCCGCTTCCTTTCTCAGCCCCACGTAAGTACTGCCTTTGGCCAGTTTCTTAACGACCTCGGCTAAGTCATTGCCCTTCCTCAATGTTATAAGTGATGTTTGTTTCTTCCACTACACTCAAACTTCCTTCTTTGGTTACTGATCACTATTGATTGAGTGGTTGATTCATTAGCCGTCGGACTTTTCCAGGGTGTGTACTGCGGTGCCAGGCTCTGTTTGGGGTGCTGAGCACGTAGAGGGGGACAGGGCAGGCGTGTGGAGTGAGGCACAGCTAACTCCTCCAGGGAGCCCGCGGAACGGTGAAGAGGCTGTGTAGACAAATGGAGTCTCAACCCAGAATGGAAGAGGTGCAACGGAGCTACACATGGGCACTGAGAATACACAGAAGGAGCCCCAAAGCCCCCCAGGCGAGGACAATAGATTTCCTAGAAGAAGTGACACTGGGTGAGAGATTCCACTTTCCAGGAACCCCTGGAACAGTGGAAATGGAGGATAAACACATTTAGCTCAAAATCATAGTAAGAGGTTTAATGAAAAACAAAGTGAATGTTCACCGTCAGGGAACTTGATGCGAAACATCTGCACTCAGGATCTGAGTTGGTGAAACCTGGTTCTCCTCTGCCCCACGGGGCTTCGTTTCTCTAAGTGGCCACACAAGGCCAGTGTCCAATTCTACAGTCACAGCTCTGGTGCTTCACCAGAATCCTTAGTCTACAACCAGTCTTAAAAGTGCCACAACTTTTTAAAAAATTTTTCCTCCATTGAACTATCATTGCCCCTCCATAAAGAGGCTGGCTCTTCCTCCCCAGCCAATTAACCAGCCTCAGATCTTTTGATTTTTGAGCTCCTAGATGTCCACATATCACACAGTAGCTATTGCCTGACTACTTATCCATCATCCACCAAAAACTTACCTAGAGTAATTTTTCCTTCGTGCAACGAGTGTTTATTGAGCACCTGCTATGCAGCCAGCTCTGTTCCAGGCACTGTGTGCCTGTAATGGGAAGGCAGACATAATCTCCCGCCCAGGGAAAGCTTGGGAAGAGCACTAGTAAAAAAAATAAGCAAACAATTTGACAGGAAACGAACAGGGCATGGAAACAGAAAAAGAACAGAGGTGATAGTTTTTATGAGTCAGAGGAACCAGAAAACTGAGGACACAGCATCCCCAAAAGGCCCTGAATCAGGAAAGGGCTTGGCATCTTCATGAAATTGCAGGTCTAAGTGAGAGGAGGTTAAGAAAGAGGATGAATAATGTGAGACCAAGTTGGAAAGGCAAGATGGACTAGATAATCTGAGAACCTGTAACCATGGATGGTGCATTCCAATTTAGCATGAGATGAAATGGAAAGCCACTGAAGGGTTGAAGCAAGAAAGCGACATGATTTCTTTAGAAGGATCCCTGATGTACCACATTTTTTATCCCTTCATCAGTTGATAGGTATTTGGGTTGTTTCCACCTTTTGGCTATTGTGAATAGGGCCGCTATGAAAACTCGTGGACAAATTTTTGTTTGAATACCTATTTTCAATTCTTTTGGGTCTACACCTAGGGGTAGGATTGCTGGGTCATAGATTAAGTATTTAGCTTCTTGAGGAACTGGCAAATTTTCCCACAGTGGCTACGCCATTTTACATTCCCACATCTATGTGTGCGGGTTCTAACTTCTCCACATCCTCTACATGCTGCAAAATGGATGAACCTTGAACACATTATGCTGAGCGAAAAGAGTCAGACACAAAGGGCATGTATTGTATAGTTCAGTTTATATGAAATATCCAGAACAGGCAAACCCATGGAGTCAGATGGCAGATTAGCAGCGGCCAGGGGCTGGGGGAGAGGGAGAAATGGGGAGTGACTGCTAACGGGTGCAAAGTTTCCTTTTGGGGTGATGAATTAGTTTTAACTCTAAGTTCTCGGAGTTAGATAGTTGCGATGGTTGCATGATATTGTGAATGTAGTTAATGCCACTGAATTGCACACTTCAAAATACTTAAAAGGGTAAATTTTATACTATATGTATTTTACTGCAATTTAAGAAAAAAGGATGCCTAACAATTGCATAGAGAATTAATTAGGAGGAGGAGGTGAGGAAGGATGCTCGGAGATGACTTCAGTAGTCTATATGAGAGAGAACGGAGGCTCAGAGGAGGGAGGCAGTGAAGTCCTGCAAAGAGGAATGGAATTCCATTCACTTGATGCTTTGTTGTTCCTTCTTAACGCAACCTCTTTTTCTGTTTCCCATCAGTTTGGTCCTTGTACCCACTGATTCATCCCTAGGTCTCTCCTCCCACTGATTTCTCTATCATATCATAGGCATCCACGTCTTATTACATTTGTTAAATAAATAAAATAAATCAGTAGCATCCAATAGCTTAGGGCTGTGTGTGATAAACCTTCAAGCAGCTCTGCTCATCGCACCCTTCCTCCCCATTTTCCTACTCCAGCCAACTTAGGCTCCTGGGCTGCGTGGAAGGAAAAAAGCCCTGAAATCAATACAGTATTTAACGGGAAGACGCTGAAGCGTGGCCAGCCCAGAAGCGATCTGCTGACTCCGAAGCTTCAGGAGGGCTTCTCTGGCCCAGCTGCTGCCTGCCCGAGCAGTGGTGGAAGTCCCAGAAAGACAAATTGCAGTCATCAATCCCAGGGAAGGAAGACTTGCGTCCTCCTTTCTGTGTCAGCAGGAGGGAGAAAGAGTTGCAACCTGGTAGCTCTGTCTCTGAGATGGTAATGAGGATCATTCCCACACTGGATGACAGTGGACTTGAAAGCAAGTTGGAAAGCACCCTGTTTCCTGTTAGCCACCTGGCTTTTACACACTGCGGGCTCAGCAGGGCCAGGCCTGCTGGTGTGACTTTGTGGAGAAGTTTCTCTGATCCCATCACTCTGGGCTCTGCCTCCTTGGATCCTAACACAAACAAGCGTGCTGCCTAGCACTGTGCGTGGAGATCAGGTACAAGGAGGAAAGCTCAGAGCCACAAAAAATAAACACAACAAAAATGGGCGAGCATCATTCACTCTACTTCTCACAGATTTCTGTCCTGCAAGCCGGTCACAGTGGAGCCTGGTGTGGGGCATCATCATGTGTCATTACTGAGAAACACAAACCATTGTATGGGCATCTCTCAGTAGAAAGGAAGTAGCAAATAGAAGACTATGGTCTCTGAAGTCACACAAGCGAAGTTTGACTATCGACTCCACCACTTCCTAGCTGAGTGACCTTGTGAAGGTTACTTAGGGTCTTAAACCCTCAGGCTCCCTATCTGGAGAATGGACATAATGGTATCAACTTCATACAGCCACCGGGGAGTGTGTGATATCTGCATATTAAAAATGTCTGTGACATGGCCTGGGTGCTGGAGCAGGACTTGCCCAATAACACGCTGCCTGCAGACCGCCAACGTTCAATCATTTCCAGCTATTATTATTATTGGAATCATTGTTTTATGCAAAACTGGAGAATTCCATTGCTATACCGACCTCATCCCAGATGAGGGGAGTGAATGTTCACAACTATAAATGACTAACTTGCTTTTCCTTAACGTTTGCCTCATCAGAAATCACTTTCAACGCTGATCAGGAGTCCTGCCTTGAATCTAAGCTGTATTTAGCCTGCTTCTAGGGAGGAGAATCCCTCCCTTAGCCCCGGGGAAGGGACACCACCCAGAGAAGAGAGAAGTGAGGCCCACCCATGGGTCCCTGTGGGAGGAGAAGGGAAGGGGGGATAGGAGAGAACCTCTGCGCCCATCACTCTGGGTGTCCTCCTGCATGACTCCCTTATTAAGTTTTTGATCCATTGTATGCGTCTCCTCAACCCAAGGTGGAGGGCCCTTTCCCAGGAGATCCTTTCAAAAGACTTGCCTAGTGAGATGTTCTACCCCCATGGAGGTCTCCTAGGTCGAGAAAGTTCTGATTACGCAGTTAGAGTGATGACTTATTGGGATTTACGTTGGATGGTAGGAGCCTAGCTAGAGGGAGGTTGGAAACCACTTCACCAAGGTGAGGGGCTTTAAAGAAAGTTTCCACTGCAAGTAAAACCTAAAGTCTGGGACAAGTGAAAGAATGTTTATACCAACTTGATTCATAATAGGCCTAACCTGGAAATATCTACACGTCCATCAGCAGTAGAATGATTAATGTGCTATATGATTTCATTTACACAAAGTTCAAAAACAAGCCGAACTAGTTGATGGGGATAAATATGCGAATAGTGGTTACCTTGTGAAGGGAGACACTAGGAGGAGGCAGGAAAGGAGCACTGGAATGTTCTATTTCTTGATCCAAGTGGTGGTTACACAGGTGTTTTCATTTTGTGAAACTTCTTTGGGCGCTAAATTTATGATTCATGCACTTTTCTGTATATATGTTATTCTTCCAAAAAAAGTAGTGTTTACTTAAGTCTAAAGCACTGGTTTCTCCAAGTTTCCACTAGGCATTGAGCGGATTGAGACCATGTGGCTTCAGCAGACAGGGGCAATGGTGCCCCAGGATCAGCACACTCAGCATCAGCCATCAGGGGTTTGCAGTGGGGACAGCAGCATCCCAGGTCACAGAAGCAGGACACTGGGAGATGCTACATGAGCTGAATGTATCACACAGTGGAGCCCACGATACAGACGCCCCTCAAAAAGATCCCTAGGAAATATTTAGGGAGGGCTTGGAACACCATGACCTTCATGACCTTCCTATACAGTGGGGTTGTTGCACATAGGAAAAAGGACCAATTTTAGAAAGTTGCTGATGGCAACATCCTTTGAAATGTTTTGTGAAGACCTCATCACGAAATGGATGTAAGAAACTGTCAGATAATAAGTACTCAAGGAACATTCATTCCCCTTTGTATATCGTGCCACACTTTATCAAGTCATTGAGAAACAATGAAAGAATTTCCTCAAATTTAATATAATTAAAGAATCTAAATTTCTGAGATGTGGACACATCTTACTTTTGCTTCTGGATGAAAATTATTTAAGTTAAAATGTCATTCCCTGGGACTGGCCCGGTGGCATAGTGGTTAAGCTAGTATGCTCCACTTTGGCAGCCAGGGGTTAGTGGGTTACGATCCTGGGAGCAGGCCTAGCACCGCTCATCAAGCCATGCTGTGGCAGCATCCCACATAAAATAGAGGAAGATTGCCACAGATGTTAGCTCAGCAACAATTTTTCTCAAGCAGAAAAGGGGAAGATTGGCAACAGATGTTAGCTCAGGGCCAATCTTCCTCACCAAAAAAAAAAAGTCCTTCCCTGCTCAAACAATACCAATGTAACATGAATGACTATCAAACTGAATGAAAAATTATTCACTTTTGACACCACTATACCAATGACTAAAACTGTTATCTTTCAGCATAATCGAGGGGCATATGTTAAGTTTTGTAACCACTCCCACTTCACTGAATATGGAGATTTGTCTAACACTTTAGTGATAGAAATATCACTGCAATGAGATGTTTGTGAATAATTTGTTTTCTTTTTCTCTTTTTGGAGTAACTCCGATAAGTTATTGGAATTAATTCCTATAAACAGAATTACTAGGTATACAGATGTGCGCGTGTCTAAGGTCTGTGACGAATGCTTCGTAAGTTCTTCCTGTTCAAAATTGTAAATTTCACTTTCAGAGTTTATTTTTAGCTTGTTGTTCTTTTGTTTTATTTTATTCATTTATTCATTTTTCATTCGTGTTGTGGATTATTTGGGAAAAAGTCAGAAAAGCTTTGGGCCTCATGTCCAATTCGAAGTTGGCACTTTAGATTCACAGAGAATGGTAATTCTGCAAAAGGTGAACTCCATGGCTTTGAACTTAGCCAGGGTCTTGAAATAGGAACAGCCACACGCAGCACCCTCTCCATATTTCTACACCAACTTAAATCAGACTTCATATTCAAATCATATCTGGCTGAATTACCTGCAATCTAAAATGGCTTTGAAATTTTTCATATTAATGGATTTGAATATAAAAAGTAATAAGAGAAATCTATAGACCTATATAATTTTAAAGTTTTATGTGTGTGAACCTGGAAATAGGAGAAACGTAGCTCATGCTGATGAATAATATTCACAATCTAAGAAGATCTATGATGTGGCCTGGGTGCTGGGGAGGGCACTGTCCAATAGCACAACCATTTTTTTAAAGGGCACAAGGAGGTGTTCAAGGCGGGGAATATATTGCAGCAGGCAACAGAAAGGAAGAAAGGATGTAACCATCTGATTATCCTGATTTGCCTCTAGTAGGATGCTTCACAAACCTGTAGTCCTCTTCCCACAGATGTCAGACTGCACTTTCCAAGTCCTCAGATTTTAATGTTTTCTTCCTCAAAAAGTTTCCCAAAGGTTTATTAAAATGACATTGATAAAGTCAGCATTTTAAAAGGAAGATAATTAAAAGTAAAAAGAAAAACTAGTAGTAGCAATTATAAGGGTTAAAACGTTTCTGTGATTAATTATAAGTAGGGCTCTGAGCTCCCTGGCATCCAAGATAAAGAAGGAAACATGGTCCACTTCATGTGACATGAGAAATCCTCCCAATTCTGTAACTGAATCAAAGAGAAACTTGGTTTCTGAGTGAAACTTCTTTTCTGGGCCATTATGCCAGGGTCACAGGGTAAGAGGAAGGTCAATATCATCTGCCAAAATTTTACTGCAAATGCAGAAGTTGAATTCATTCTTCAAGCTTTTAGTGCAACCTTCAATTAAAGTTAGAGGAAATGGCTGCCATCCAATTCAGCGACGGCAATTGTGTGAGGACAAGGATGATATATTTCAGGTTTGCAATAAGAGTACTGTAAAGACCTCTAGCACATTCAGGTTTCCAGAGAATGACCGTTTAGCTCAGGGTCTGTCTGGGCAAAGGCTGAGAGTCAAGAGCAAGGTCAGCATGACATTTAGAAATCAGTGTTTCACAAAACCAGCTGAACATCAAAATCACCTGTGGATTCTTTCTTTCCTTTTTTTACACACTGATTCAGAAGGTGGGGAGAATGCCCAGGAATGTGTATTCTTTAAAATTCACTCTCTGGATGAATCAACAGCAGACAGTTTGGTTAGCATTTGGAAAGAAATGGTTCAGATGGCACTTCTTGAAGCCTTTCTCTGTGCTCTGGCCTTGGGTAAGAGCCAGGTGGCAAGCGAGAAGAAGGACATCCACCATACAGGTCACCTCATGGGGAAGATTAAGCGTGAAGTCTTCATCTTAATATCTGCTTATTGAACTTTTATGATTTGGGGAAGAGAGAAGATTTTATGCCATGAGCCCATCCTGGCACGCCTATCTCTTGCTTTCATGGGCCCAGGTATTCCCTGGAAGGCACGGGGGCCCATTACAGTCATTCTTCTCACACGGTGACGCCTGTCTGCTTTGGTAAATTTTGATAAATGCAATGCCAAGTTGAGCAGTGTGCAACCACCTCAAGCAATATTAATCAAAGAAGGGGCTGGTAGATCTCTAGAGTACTTCCGTAGCGAAGGAAAGATAATCACAAGTCTGATTTCTTCAAATGACCACATTCTTTGGTTCATTTTTTTTTTAACCTAACAATAAGGCTGTCTATAGTCCAATAGTTAGATGGGTATCATCAGCTTGAGTGTAAAATCTGTCCCCTGGAGGCCTCTTCCTGATTTGTACTCTCTCTAGGTCCCCGAAACACTAACTAAATAAAAGCGGATGGCTTTTAATGAAAACCATAGCCTCCTCGGTTTAGCTTTTAATTGCATGACAGTCAAACACAGACACACACATCACATCCTGAGCCGTTTATTGGAATTACAAACCCTCAACCTAAATGTCAAGCTATGCCACAGAGAAACGTGAACAGCTCAGTCTATTAAGGGCAAGTTGGAAGGTCGGTCCCATCATTCATTCACCGAGATGGGGACTTCCGCTTGCTCAAGCTCTCAGCTTCTAAAACAGATGAGCGTGGGCACTGTGTTGACTTGGAGCAGCTTAGAAAGCCAAGGCGCAAGAAAATACTGGCAAAACCCCTCTGCAGGCTCTGAGTAATCTGGATTCAGAAACTTGAAACATAAAGGCCGGAGGCACCTGTGTTGGCTTGCAGTAAAAGCCTTTCCAGGTTTGCCTGGCTTGGGTCTCTTTACTATAGATTTGATGTTGAGCAATGTCTGAGTCTCCTTTTTCTCATCAGAAATTAGCCATACTATCTGCCTCTGTAGGGATGCTGTGAGGTTTTGATGCCACATGTTTTAGTGTCTACTAAACACATAGTAGGTTGTCAAAACAATAATTGATAGAAATTTTTTTTTAAATGTACACGATACGGTCTAATCTGAGGTAGGTCGTTAATTCTTTCAATTTGGGAATTCACAGCAAACATTTATGAAAAAGACGACATATAGAGGAAGACCTGTGATGTACGTAAAATAATACAATTGGAAGTTCAACACCAAGTCAGACAAGAGGCATTATAGTGCTGATTCCTGCATTCCTCCTGGTACCCCCAGATCAGAACAAGTTTGCCAGGATCAGAAGCAGGAGTCGTTTTTCCATTTCCTATTGTCATGTCATTAAGGTGACAAAATGCCAAGGGACAGGAAGCTAAGGAGAGAGAACAGTGCCAGCAGCCAACAATGGCCTTGCAGCATCCTACTCTAACACCACTATGCTGGACATTACTTGTTTGTGATACATTCTTCTCCATGTAAAAACAGCAACAACAACAAAAAACTGACTAAAAGAAATAATCTTAAGTCAATAAATAACTACAACCCCGAAGGCATTTCAGTGCTTATAAATCCCTTAGTATTTTCATCAAGGGGAATGAAATAATGGATACCAGAAAAACAAGCAGCCAAGTGAAGATGGGTATCTTCATGTTTTCTTAAGAAATTCCTCAAGGAGAATTCACTCTCACTGATCTGCTATTTACAGACCCAGAAGCTTTCCTTTACATGGTTTAGCCCACAGCCCCTGTAGATGTCATCTCCCCTTGGAGTCCCAAAGGGTGGGAACCCATTCACCACAAGGAAGAAGAGATATTTGGCTGCTGCTAGTAAATTAACAGCAGCTGCTAAAAATGACTCAGTCAAATTCTTGTCCAGTAAATTTGATTATTTTTGAAATGGAAGCAGGGAAGGGTTTTCTGGATGCCCTGGGGTCCCAAATATACCTCGGGGGACCTAGAGTTGACTTTCCTCTTATAATCGCAGGTGGGGAGTAGGAAGATCTTAACTGAAGGCACTGTGTGCTCATGTACTGCCAAAGAATGGTGGAGTTAAGACCATCAGCCCTCAACTAGATGTGCTTGCGCCAGACTTGAAGCTGAGCTACTGTGAACATCATACCCTCAGGGGCTCAAAGACAGGGCTGTGAGCTACCAGTACTGGGAGCATGGCATCTGCCATCACTATGCACACTGCATGCAGAGTTCATGCCTCACAACATTCCTCTTCCTCTTTACAGATGAGAAAACAGATTCAGACAGATTAGTGATATGCTAAGGGTATGTGGTCAGTGGGTGGCAAAACCAAGGCTTGAACCTGGCTAAGTGCCCACCAGCTTCCTTCTGCCTCCCCGTGCCCTGCTGTTGGAACATAAGTGCCATTCAAGGGAGAGCAGCCTTTTGCTGTTCACTTCTATAACCTCATCAACCAGCACAGGACCTGGTCCAAAGGATGTGCCCAGCGAATATCTGATGAGGGCCTGATGTAGGGACAACTCGTATTGAGAAGACCGGCATCCCTAACCCCCTCATTTCCTTGACTCTATTGATACCTAATAACAGATTGGACATTCTTCATGTAATTTTTCTTCTGGAACTTGTCTTGGCATTACATATGAGTATGGCTTTGTCTCTTCTCTGCCCTCAGAGTCTCTCTTTTCTCAGGAGAGCATTCCTAGTTCTCATTCCCAGCATCATGCATTACACAACCCCACCTCCCACTTCCGTACCACCTAAGCTGGTCCTTGACCAGTCCTTGACCAAGAGCATCTCTCCTACCCTGTGAGGGGAAGAAGGAAGATATTTAGACTAGAAGAAGGACTCGATGCTCCGAGAGTGAGAGACTATACCACGCATTCAGTACAAGCCTCTGTGTGGCAAAATCTTATAATTTGTGTATTTACATCAGGCATTAGTGTTAATAAGGCATTTGCTAAACAAAAAACACTTTATTTTGGAGGCCAGCCCAGTCGCACAGTGGTTAAGTTTGCATGCTCCGCTTTGGCAGCCTGGAGTTCACAGGTTTGGATCCCGGGCACAGACCTACACACTGCTCATCAAGCCCTGCTGTCATGGTGTCCCACATACAAAATAGAGGAAGATTGGCAACAGATGTTAATTTAGAGACAATCTTCCTCATCTAAAAAAAAAAAAAAAAAAAAAAAACACCTTATTTTTATAAAGGTATAAAAGCTCCAAAATCAAGCAGGAGGGTTCACATCGTCTTTTCTAGGTCCCTTCCTTAGTGACCTCAGAGAAAAGAGATAGGAGAATGATCCAAGGAATACACAGCAACATATGTGAGAAATGGAGAAATATTAATGCCTCAATTAATACTGAGCTATGCCTTAGGAGTTCTTCATATGTAATCAAACGTTTTGGCATAAATATGTAACCCCACGAAATATGATGGAATTGAATTTTAAGCAAAGGTAAGTAGAGTAGATGAGAGCTTCCAATTACATCATATCTAGGTTCTTTAGGTGCTGAGGGTTTCTTTTAGAACAGGAGGGTTCTTTTCAGAATGTCCCCAATGCCTCATCCATGAAGAACCTATGTTCTGCTGGTTTGAGCATCTATAATATCCAGCAATGCTGTCTTCTTAAATTCACTGTGGAAAGTGCATGAGACAAGAGCAGTCCATCTCTGAGTCAAATCCAGGATGTGTCCTCCTAGCTGTGTCCTCCTAGCTGCTCTGGAACCCCTGCAGCCTTTCTCTGATTACTCTGTGGCTATTGGTCTGGGGACCTAGCTAATGTTTGCTACAAATGTGACTTGGGAGAGCTCCCTGTTCCATCATGATGAGCCTGGATGATGATCAACTTTGACCTCCCCAAGACCCAGGCACTACAAGTATAGAATAGGAGGTGTGTGTGTGTTAATGGACGTGGTAGTAATATAAGGCAAGGCAGGAAAACAGAATAATTGGAGCCATTTAGTTTTAGCTGGCACATACCAAGGAAAGATGGGGCCATGAAAGCAAATGCAAATAATGGGTTTTCTATGAAATGGTTCCAGATGACACCCTCTCACTTTGCCCCATCTTCAGGCCTAACCACTCACCTGCAACCTGGCCCCAAAGCTCTGAACCTCAGCTCCAGTTCCTACCTTGGCCCCTTCAGATTTGGACATTTCTGTGTCCTCCCCTCCTGTATATTTAAAATTTGGACAGATATTTCAACTGAAAAATCCGCTTCTGCCCCCCCAAGTGTCCAAAGTCTCCAATTAATCTCCAATTGCTTTTAAACCCACAACAGCTCAAATCACACTGAGACAGGTCTGCAGGCATGGCTTCCCAGTGTCCCTGGGTCCAGAGGTGCCGGCAGCATTCCCCCAGCACCTGTGTTCTTGTGGCTGCAACCCCTTCTCCATCTCCTGTTTCAACAGCGGCTCAGTTCTGAGGTTTCCATTCACTCGGCTCTGACGCTCTTTTTACACCTCTGTCAAAGATCTTCCTGATGCCCCTCCTTTGAAAAGGACACTTATAAATCCCAGCCTAATGGCAGGAATGCAAGAAACGGCAAGTGTGGAAAGGGATTGGGCAGCGCATGGTCCTACAGCTGTTACCATTTGGGGATCAGAGAGCTGGAGAGACTTTTAAAAAGGCAGCCACACCGCCATATATCTCAACATGTCTGTCTTTCATGTATTTTTACTGTCTGTCTTAATAGGGCTTTTCATGTATTCCACCCTAATAAGTACATAGGTAAATTTAAAAAATTAACTTGTCTTTTTTAACCAAACTCCATGACTCTTGGAACATAAATCAACTTGAATGGCCCATTTATTTATTCACAGAGTCCCTGTCCTCTGGGCTCAGAGCCCATTTCTGCATGTGCTGAGGAGAAGGAGGGAGGCAGACTGTGGATAAATAACCAACAATGACGTACAGTGGGGCACATATCCTTGTCGAAGAAGAACCAAAGTCTGGAGAAGCCCAGTGCAGGGATCCTAACTCCAATTTGCTGAATCAAATAATAACTTTTGGAGGAAGTAGTGTCTAAGCTGAAACCGGAAGGATGAGCGGAGAGCCAGATATAGATGGAAGAGAGAGTGTTACTACCACATGCTCCAGAATGTACAGAGCTCCAGAGGCCAAAAATAGTGCAATGAATCAAATCTGACACATCTCTGCTTGGAATCCAGGGAGACAATGATGTGGAATGAAGCTGCAGAGCGGACCAGGGCGCAATCGTGACGATCATTGGTATCAGCTTCTAATCACCTTCACAGTCCACTCCAGCTGTGAACCTGGAAGCTGGAGCCACCCTGTCCCCTCTCTTTCTGGACAACGGGGTGCTTGGCTACTTATGGAACTTTTGGGCTCCTTATTACCCAGACTATAAAGTTACATTCCTAAATTCTTCGTTAAATGGCTCTAACTCACCAATTCAGGCTTGTGTCTCACCCCATTGTCATTCTCCCTTACCTCTTGATATTGTCATGCCAAATTTCTCTTCATTTCCTAACACTTCATACTCTTTTCCTAACACTGTGCCTCTGCCCATAGGAACCCCCCCTCTTCCGGGAATTGTCTCCTCACGCTCACTTTCTACCAGCACGTGCCTGCCCAGTCTTTCAAGACCCAGCACAATGCCAACTCCTCCAGGGCACCTTCAGTTCCCCCAGCAAGAATCAGCCCTCCCTTTGTCAGCACTTCCACATGCATCAGCCTTTTTCTCTAGACCTTCGTAAGACTATACCTCAAGTTCTCAATTTCTCCACACACGGTCTTCTCACACATACTTAGGTAAATACAAAATACTTCTCTAACATCAAGAAATGACGATTAGTCGAGTAGTCATTTGACAAATTGTATAGGACAAGTCAAAATTATAATTATTTTATGTATATTCATGTTGACTTGTTTGTATGGTCTGCATCCCCAAACAGACTATAAGCTCTTTCAAAAAAAGAAACATATTTTTCTTGTTTATTGCTGTATTCCCAGTGTTTAATTTCAGAGCATGAGGCATATTAAATACACTCATGAATATTTGTTGAAAAAAGAAATCTGAAAAACAATATAAGCAACCCATGGACTCTCCTCCACCCACAAGCCCAAAACACACACACATGCACGCACGCGCACACACATACACAACCCTTAATCCTTTCTAATTTCCTGCTGAGAATTCCTGGGTCAATGATTAAGGACAGCAGTTGAATGTCCCAAATGCCTTTTGGGGATGTCCAAAAGAATTTAAACATTTTTTTGGTAGATTATTCAGCCTGGTGGAATTTGATGAGACAGAAACTCATAAGGGTTTTCCTCCTGACTTTACCAGCAGTCTTTGAAAGGTGCCCAACATACCAATTAGAAACTGCACATTTGCACAACTCAGTAAATTCATAGATGACCAAAAACAAAACCTTTCCTCCAGCTCACTGTCAACTTTCCAATCTAGTACGCAAATTGCCATGCACATTTTCGCTAGAAATACAATGAAAGTCCATTTTTCATCATCAGCTGCCTTCTGCTTTCTTCATTTTTTTCATCCCCATGGCATGTGCAAACTTAACTGCCCCTGAAGAAAGAAAATGGTTTCAGGGTAAGTCAGCAGGATCCTGCTTCAGCAGCCCCATGACATCTGGGACCAGGTTCACTCCCATGTTTGCTAAACTTGGGGCAAAGGGAAGCATGGTGCATTCCACAGACTCAGCATCTATTTCTAATCTGGCTACATGTCTAGCAGTTGTAACCTGAAGTTCGTTGAAGGGTAATTCCTGAAATCTTCACTGGAGGAAACTCCTAAGGATAGAGGCCTTTCTGAAGGCAATGGCTTAAAGGATCAATCTAGAAGAGCCTGATCTTCTGCAGGATGGAGAAGACCAGCAGGAGTTCAATAAACTTTCTCCTAGTTATGGGGAATAGGAAAGGAACTCATGGATTTCATTCAGTTTAGCATCTGGTCTAGGTGCCTTTTTTTTTTTTTAATTACTTATACAAGGATATGAACATTACACCTGCTGGAAGCTTCCTTTTTCTGAGGCCTATTTGTAAACAGAAAATGTTGAAGATTTATGGTAACTGTAACACAAAAATTATCCTAGTGTTTCATACAAATCTTGTAGCTGTTGCAACTTACTCCATTCCAATTGCATTGTGCACATGGGTCTAATAATGAAAAGCCATACATTTTCATTAGTGCAGTTGTCCTGTCTCTGACGGCTGACATTCTAACTTTTGATAAACAGCAGGATTCTCTCAACTGCTGATTTTGCAACTCTGAACTCTCCACTGAGAAAGAAATGAAATTTGACTTCTGAATCTTGCTGGTGAAAACTCCTCATCAAAGATGTTCTAAAATTATAGGCATGTTTTCTAAGACCACTCAAAACGGCTGCTTCTTATTTATCAACTCTCTTATCTCATTTGTAAAATGTGCACAATAATGCATTTTAGAAGGTCATTCATTCATTTCTTCATTCTTTTGACTGGTGTTTGCTGGTTTCCTACTAGGCACCCGGTTCTATGTTAGGTGTTACGAGGTGGAAATAACACAAATATCCAAAGGCTGGTGCATAGTATAAATTCAGTCAGTGGCAGAGCCTTCTCCCCTTCCTAAAAGATTCTAGGTAATATGGGTAGTCATGAGAGTTTTATATGGTAGTCAACATTTTGGCCAAGGAATTGTCATGTCTCATGGGAAAGACTTAGATTTTCAGAGTTAGAAACACCCTTTGGTACCATCAAGCTCTCTTCCTAAC
Source organism: Equus quagga (assembly GCF_021613505.1). Taxonomy (NCBI): domain Eukaryota; kingdom Metazoa; phylum Chordata; class Mammalia; order Perissodactyla; family Equidae; genus Equus; species Equus quagga. The sequence continues at coordinate 60,221,184 of NC_060279.1, forward strand.
CCATGCTGGGATACCACACTGTGCTGCTCAGGTGTGCACACCCTCAGCAAAAGCAGGCCCCGAACCTACAAGGCAGCCCATTCTGTGAGTAGACAGTTGGAGCAATTGGATCTTAAAATATGCCTCCAATAATGGTCCACCCATTCTTGGGCTTCTCTCAGAAGTAGAATAAGCAAGCCATCCCAACTTTCTATATTTCAAGACAGTTCTGTTTACTCCTAAGCTTTCTCTCAACACTAGTCACCCACTTTTCTTTAGCTGTTTGTTTTAAGTTGTTGATGTACATTTTAGCTTCGTCTCCCTGTTGTTCACTTACCTCTGAATGTCAGTCAATGAGTCTCTTAAAATAAAATATTTATATAGATGTGACTCAAAGTGAATGAGAGACAGTATCAACAGAATTTCCTCACAGTGCTAATGAACCACCATGTATTCAACTGCCTGGGTTCTCACCAGCAGCCCTACAAGGTTCCTGTTTTACAGTCAAGAACACTGTGATCAGAAAGGTAATGATTGGCCTGTGGTCACACAGACTCTAAATGACAAAGTCAACACTCAAACCCAGGGGGCTCACTCCCCAAAAGTCATTTGATCTTTCCTTGCTCCACAAATCCCGTGTAGCTGGAGTGTTTACGAGTCATTCCCGCTGCATTATTTATAGAAAATATTTCTCTTGCTAGCACTGGACCTAAGGAGAGGATACAGAGGAAGGATTTGTCTGGAGCAGCAGTTCTATTTTACCCCTGAATGAAACTGTAAAGTGTAAGACAAGGAAGCAGACAAAAGAGAATTATGTAGAATCAAGAGGGCTTTAGATGATGTATAAAGGCATTAACAGAAAAGTGGCTATTCACAAGGTTATGATTGATTATGTATTTAAAATAAACACAGTTGCCTTTCTTTACTTTGCTTCAGAGAGGGGCTGAACTTTAGCACCATAATGGCCCACTGTTGTCTACATGGCAGGTGGCGGGCACATAAATCCTGGCGAGTGGCAGACTGAAGGGCCAATGTATGGATTCGATCTATGAACATTGCATACCCTGCATTTTTGCGGAGAAACAAACCAGCAGTGTCTGTATTCCCAAGCCTCTACCTCAGCTCCATGAGAGAAGCAGTGAGGACCTACCTCCCCACAGCTTACAAATGGGGATGACTAAGTACAGTTAAAAGTTAACTGTTGCCATCCTCATGTGGAACATCTTTCCAGAGTAAGAAAGAAGCATTTTCTTGAACTCTGAGATTACAAAAGGGCCCTCTGGGGTTAGCAAGTCCAATCCCTAGTGGAATATTTTAGGCATCTTTACAAGAACTCAAAGGCACCATAATGCGTAGTGGAATATGTTGGGGGAGGCAAGCTCCTTATTCCTCACAGCGATGACTGTCTCATATAGAGCTACACATTTCTCTAATATAGCAACTCAGTAGAACACCAAATACTTTCATGGTAGGAGTCTCCTCTAATAATTCATAATCACTGTGGTATAGAAAATAGGAGGGACAACTAAAAAAGAAAGAATCTTCATTGAAAATCCATCCATGTGCCAACAGCAGATTTAAGGGGAATGAAAGAACTCTTCGAGCTGTTATTGGCTTTGCAGATCATCTTGTCTACAATCCTGATGTACAGATGAGAGAAACAAAGCCCAGATAAGGCCATGACTTGCCCACCACGGGAGAGACAACTGTTTAGAGCCATTTCTATTCTACTAAACCAACAATAGTCTCTGACTTGAGGTCATAACTACTCCACTGCCATCATCATCAGACACACGTTTAGCCACCACCATGTAGTGATTAAAAATTAGCGTAAATTTCTTTCTGATTCTACACTCACATTAACCTCTAATTGAATGACTAGACATTTGTTTATTTTCAGAAACGTAGGAACCTTAACTATGCTGTCTCTTTTTATCCTCTTGCAGACAATAATGACAACTAAAAAACACATCGTGCAAGGGTTAAACCTATATTATAGATGATGGATATGAGGTTTTGTTTTAAATTGCCATTTTCTTCTGCTAATGATAATGACAACAATAAGATAGCTAAGACTTACTGATCTATTAGTATGTTCTGGGCATTATGCTTAGACTGCTTCTCAACTCCATTTTAAAATTTTAATGAGATTTATTAAATACTATTATTATACCCATTTCATTGTAGAGGAAACTGAGGTTTCAAGAGGTTAAGGAACTTCACTAATGTCACATATCTGGAAAGTGATGGAGCTGAGATTTTTAACACAGATAGTTGAACACCAAAAACTTGCATGTGTACACATGGCCCCATTCTTTGGGAAGGCAAGTGTGAAGAATATGTGGCAATGGGACAATTACTCATACTGGGGAATAGGGAATACAAGCTTCTGCCTTAAATAGTTTGAAGAATTAGGTGAAGTGAAAAATCCATAGATGATTTAAAAAGAGAGAAAAGCAAAATGACTGTATGTGACTTGTAACCACAGTCGTGCAAAAAAGTGTGTCCGTACAGAAAATGCTGGAAAGATAAAATCATTCGTTCCTGGGTAGTGAGACTTGGAGCTATTTTCTTTCTTTCTTTAAATATTCTTCAGTTGGCTACTATTTTTATCAATATCATTTTTTAAAAATCAAATCATAATAAAATGTACTTTTCCATGTTGTCCTTTGATCATATCCTCTACAGGAATCTATGGGTTAGATGAGAATAATGATGGAACTCCCCACAAAATTCCTTGTTCAGGCCCCAGCATCTCTTCCCTGCAACAAGGGCATCAGTCTGTCTCATTGGCTTATATTTCAGCAGATACTGTTGGGCACCTACTCCGTGACAGCTGTCTGAGCTGGGCCTCACTCTGCTCTTAAGATATTCTAGCGAAGTGAACAGACCTCTACACAGAGACCATAACAGATGTAGACAGAAAACAACAGAGGACTGCAGGGACTGGTGGAGGGGACACATTACTGAGTTAGGGGCTTCAGGAAGGAGAGCTTATCCGAGTGGAACCTGTAAGGATGATTAAGAGTGTGCTAGAAGAGGAAGAAAATAATTGAGTGTAGGGGGAACTGCTTGTGCAAAGCCATGGAATTGCAAAACCAATGCAAGCAGATGAGTGTGATTAGGTGTGAATTACAAGTGGGTGTGGCCAGAAATGAAGAGAGAGAGGTACCGGGGGCCTTTTCTTAGAGGGCTTTATAAGCCACGTCGAGGAGCTGGAGGATCCCTGCGTACATTTTGAGTAGAGAAGTGCCAGGACAAAGCACAGGCCTTCCTGTTCACAGAGTTGTAAGGGTCTCCATCCCTCATGCTACCACCGTAGATATGAAGAAAAACCTCTGAAAATGAAGAGCCTCTGTGGAAATAGGCATGCTGGCTGGAGGCTCAGGTCTCCAGTTTGGAGTACCTTGGGGGCACCACCTCCTGCGATGAAGTGCTGTGTACCTGTCAATAAACCACCTCACACAGAGATCCAACCACACGCAATGTCCAAAGCCCTTATGTTCTTCTTGCGGATCCCAAAAGCCCCTCTGTGTACAATCTTGGGTGACCAGCCTCCAAAACAGATTAAAACACACAGAAGCCCCTACCTACAGGAAGTCTTTTCTCCAGTTTGTGGTTTTCATGAACAAAACAAGGAGCAAGGACCGTTCACAAATAATCAATTGAATGGCATCCTTGTGTCCTGCCATGTTCTGCTTTCGTGTTTTAATAAGCTTAACAGTGAACACAACTCAATGTTATTAAAAAAGAAACAGCATACGGCTGTTTCTTCCCAGTCATCCTATAAACATGCTTCCCTCTGTTATTTCAAAGGTATTAAAAGCTAATTGTTTTATTTTTCAATTAAGACCTGCATGTGTGAGAGTTTGCATCCATATGTGTCCCCAACACAATTGCATTTCCACAGTGCCGTGGCTGTCCCTTGGATGGCTGTTTTCCATTTGGTGGTGAACGATGGTAATTTAAGCCCAGCTCTGGTGAGCAGTTGGCAGAATCTGAACTAAAACTCACCCAAAGATCACACCTCCTGGGTTTTTGTCAGCAAAGGAATATGAATAATTGAAAGCAAGAGGAAGCAAAGATGCCATTTCTGGAGCCTGGTTTGACTGAAGGAACTACAATGGCTTTGATTTAAGGGGAGAGAAAATGACACCATAATAAACTCCAGGATTTCATGGGCGAATTTTGCCATTTTATCAAGGGAACAGGCAAAACTGATGTAACTCAAAGTGCTGATTACCTTGCTCCCTGGATTATGCAAGGTAGTAACTTCTGGGAGCAGAGAGACAAATTGGAGCAAGTTTTAGGAGAAAATGATTGGGCTGTTCTCATTTAGAACCATCTCCCTTTCCCCAACCCTACCTGCGAAAAATGCAGATGGAAATTGCCTGGCAGTTCTTTCTAATCAATCTGCCTCTAGAGGCAATAAATTCTCTGGCCTCTCCTAGCTGAGCTCTGCTTGGCTAGGGCGAGATAGATCCTCTGCCTATGCCGCCTCCATTTGTGACACTTCTGGGAATGAGAATCTTGCAAATTCGCCACTAGGAGAATGCAGGGCACCCTAATACAAGCCCAGCGATCTTAAATTGAATTGTTTCTCAGTGAAAAAGCAGCTTATTGAGTCATAATATTTCATTCAAATGTAACTCATCAGAAATTATTTAATAAGAGTGTCGTCTTCACCAGCCAACTGCAGAAAGCCTTAGGCATATGAGGACCAACAAAGATGCGATAGCTTGTGAAATCTGGGGTATGTCTCCCAAGTCCACATTATTAGACTTTATCATATTCACCTGTTGGAGGCCAGTCTTATCTGCACGATTATGTGTCCACACTGACAGACCCTGGGTCTGACCTGTTCATCTCCCTCTTCCCCGCACCAGGTTAATGATGGGCATGTGAGAGCTACTCAATGAGTATTTCATTCATTCACTTAACAAATTAGCCGAGGGCTTTCCACGAGCCAGGCACCATGCTAAATCCTTGGACTACAACAATAAACAAAAGAGGCGTGGCTTTTGGACTCACAGAGCTTACAATATATGGAGGAGACTTGAATGAGCAGATAGTTGTGGAGAGCGCAAGAAAGGAATGAGAGACTATGAGAGGGGGTAGCGCCATTCAGCTTGGGGTCAGGGAAAGCATTTCTGAGAAGGTGGCATTCCAGTTGATATTGGAGGAGGGAGATGGACCTAGACACACAAAGAATGAGAGGAAAGCATTCCTGACACCAAGGAGGCCCTACTGTGTCAGAACTCGGCATGTTTGGGAAACCCAGCATGTCAGTCTGCTAGGGCTGCCATAACAAAGTACCACAGCTGTGCGGCTTAAACACAGAGAGGTTTTCTCATAACTGTGGAGGCTAGAAGTCTGAGACACGGAGATCAAAGTGTCAGCAGGGTTGGTTTCTTCTGAGGTCTTTCTCCTTGGCCTGCAGATGGCCGCCGTCTCCCCGTGTCTTCACATGCCGTTTCCTCTATACCCAACTCTGTCCAAATTTCCTCTCTTATAAAGACCCAGTCATATTGGATTAGGGCCCATTTAAATAAATGACCTCATTTTAGCTTAATCACCTCTTTAAAGGCCCTGTTTCCAAATACAGTCAGCTGCTAACATACTGGGGGTAAGGACTTCAACATATGGATTTTGGGGACACACAGTTCAGTCCACAACACTTCGCGAAGGCCAGTTGGATTGGATCCTTCAGTCTAAATGTAAAAGAGCCTTTGAAGGGTAATAAGTCAAAGAACCGATTTGCTTTTAAAGCCATTGCCTTGAGAGAAATATGGAGGAGAGATCACAGTGTGGCAAAAATAGATGCGAGGAGAGCAGCTAAGAGAGATTGCAGTTGCCCAGGCAAGAGAGGATGGTGGAGGTGAGGTTAGAGAAGAGGAGAGAGCATCAAGATGGAGCTGGGAAACAACGCCGCTTTTTGAATGCGTGAAAGAATGAATGAATGAATATGTAAGTTAATGAAATCCACCAAATAAATGAACTCAGACCTATAGCCATTGTGAAACCTTGGCTTTGCCCTAAAGTCAACAAAACGAGGCCTTTCATCTTTCCATGTCTGCCGCCTATAGGAGAGAGACTTAGACAGACATAAAGTGTGGGTGCGTTTATGTTGGGGAGCCTCTTAGTCTGTGTGTAAAGGGATAAACACTCTTCCTTTCAGCTATCACACTGTAGGCATTCCACGTGCATTGTCTGAGTGAGAAGAATGCAAGGATAGGGCCTACTTTCATGTCACTGAATCTTACTGGGGACACTGGTATTGGTATTTCTAATTCACCAGCCTTTCTACTTTTTAGACAAACCCCTGTCTGTGAAGATGTCTTTGCAATGTAAATTGCAAAGTAGGTTTTTTAAGGGAAAGTGGTTTTACTCAGTTGGGTTTGTGACATTAGCCAAGCACCATTTTCCACAGTATTTATAATGTGGGTTTTCTTCATTCACCTCACACACGCACATACAGGACAAGAGAGCCATTCCTTGCAAGAGAAGTCCAAATGATTGATTAATTAGTGCAATCAGGGATTCACAGAACCATTCACTGCAGCTCTGGATGGGGTCTGAACGGCGTCTAAGTCCACCAACCACTCCCTACCCCATCCCGACAAGAATCTCCTTTAGAAAAGTCATAATGGGCACCCAAACCTCTTCTTGTACTTTCCCTGGACAAGGAACTCACCACTTTACAACACTCTCTTCCATTCCACTGCCTATGCATTCAAACTTTTACTTTTGATATAAAGATGAAAAGTTAGGTTGGTCTTCCCACATTCACATGGCTCTACCCCTCCTTTCGGGTGGCAGCCATTCACAGGTTCACAGCTCCTTGTTCAATAGCTCCATTGCCTTTAGTAGATGCACATGGCAGATGATTTCAATGCATACACCAACCAGGTCATTTGTCTATCTGAAGGCCTATGTTGATCATTTTCTCTCCTGAAATGAGATGCAGACATTGACTAGAGTGTTCTAGCCATGTGTTGTACAAGAGTCTCTCTCTTGGTTGCTAGAACCACCATCTACCCAGAGACCTAAGACCAAAAGCTGGGAGCCTTCTCCAATTTTCCTTCCTCTTCTTGTTATAGACTGAATGTTTGTGTCTCCCCTTGATTTCATATGTTGATATTCTAACCCCCAATGCGACGGTATGGGAGGTGGAGACTTTGGGATGTGATTATTCATGAGGGTGGAGTCTTCATGAACGATATTAGTGCCCCTAGAAAAGAGACTCCAGAGAGTTCTCTCACCCACTTTTTCTCCATGTGAAGAGACATAAGGAAGTCTGCAGTCTGCAATCCAGAAGCGGGCCCTCATCAGAACGTGACCGTGTTGGCACCCTGATCTCAGATTTCCGCCCTTAAGAACTACGAGAAATAAATTTCTGTTGCTTATGAGCTTCCCAGTCTGTGGCACTTTGTTATAGCAGTTCGAACAGTCTAAGTCCATTCTTTCTCTACATGCAACTCACACAACCTGTGATATTTATCCCCTAATTTTCTCCTGGGCTTTTTCTTCTAGAATCTATTTATAACAACCCATTAGCTATCCTTCCTCTTGCCTGAAAAGTACAAAATCTCCAATTAAACTATAATCCTGTCTCCAGTCTTCTTACTCTTCCTCTGACATTATAATGCTGGCCCAAGGACTATAAATTGTGGAATCTAAGCTTGCCCTTTCCTCCCTTAAAACCCTTCAATCAGGGGCTGGCCCCGTGGCCGAGTGGTTAAGTTCGCGTGCTCCGCTGCAGGCGGCCCAGTGTTTCGTTGGTTCGAATCCTGGGCGCGGACATGGCACTGCTCATCAAACCACGCTGAGGCAGCATCCCACATACCACAACTAGAAGAACCCACAACGAAGAATACACACAACTATGTACCGGGGGGCTTTGGGGAGAAAAAGGGGAAAAAATAAAATCTTTAAAAAAAAAAAAAAAAAAAAAAACCCTTCAATCAGTGTGTGTGTGTGTGTGTGTGTGTGAGTGTGTGGTTTTGAATGGCTCTATAACACCTTAAAGTTAGAGTTCAGACTTCAAATTTTATCCTGCCCGTCATGATCTATCCATTGTCTGATTCTCTCTCTAGCCCTATCTCCCATCTCCATCTCCCTACTGAACTCTGCATTAATCCTCAACCTCATCATAGTCTTAATCTGCCTTTCTCTGCCAATAATGACCTTCCCCACTTCTTTGCTAGGGCAACACCTACTTGTCTGTCAAGATATAGAGTCCCATCTCTCATAAGAGTTGTCCCTACTGCCCAAGTCAGGCTAGCACACTACCCTTCTCTCATGAGGCTTTTTCCCAGCCTTGAAGGACAAATCTATCACAGTGATGTGTGATGTCTGGTGACTTGTGTATCTCTCCCATTAAACCATGGACCCCAGTTCATCTGTATCCTTGGTGTCCAGGACCACACCTAGTTTGGAGGAAGTACTCAATGCATGTTTGCTGAGCTAAAGTTTTATGCCTAGCAAATGAGGCCCTGAAGATTAGGGCCATGATATACTTGGGGAGGCCATATCATGTTTCATGTATTCATTTCCCAAGTGGCATTGGGCATGGGGAAGATTCAGTCTCATTCCCCATAGAGTCAATGTAAAACCTAAGGCTCACCAAGGCTTGGTAAAATCCTGCATCTAAGACATTATGACTTACACTGCAGTTGGAACCTCAGATCAAAGACAGCTCAACAATACCTCGTTGCAAGAGACTGGGGGATTTTTCATGGACTAAACACAACGTCAACTATGATTACTAGTAACCTCTTATTGCCTCAGCCAAAAATTGAACATATATTAAATTGATTTGCTAACTGTCCTACTCAAGTATTAAGGAAGAAAAATGCACCCACATTCTAATTAGTAATTTTAAAAAGTAATTTTATACATACTTTTATGATTAAACAATGCAATATAAAACAAATATTTAAAACTTATCTTAAAACATAGCTACCCTGATAAGCATAATTTAGAAATCTTTAATGAATTCACCTCAATTAGCCTTTAATTAAATAGCTCATTAAAAGCTGATTTGAATACTGCTCATGGAGAAATCCTTGTTCAACTGTTGTGACAGAACAGGAAGTTAATGAAGTTAAAATTAAGAGCAATTTTTGGGGGAACAGTCTGAAAGTCATAAAGCTACAACAGGAAATAAACTCTCTGAACTTTGCATGACAGCTGAGACTTTTCATCATAACCAGAGGCTCAAGAAAAAGGTAGACTTGAGGCCCCGGGGAAGGGAGCATGTCTTTCTACCCCTTGTTCTCAGCTTGGGGCTTAAGACAGGGAAGCAGAAGGTGATGTTTGATGAGTGAACAAATGAATAAATGAATGAATGAACAGTCAAAACAGAACATCATACTTTTTAAATTCAAGCAAAAGGTAAAATAATATAAAAGAAACTTACATTTATGGATCACTTACCACGTGCCAAATGTTTTAAATGAATTTTTAAATTTATTTCTCCTAATAGCCCTTTGTGGTGGGGGCTGAAATATCATTCCTATTTTACAGATGAAGAAACAGGAGAACAGAGTGGTTAATTAGCACAGGTAGTAAACATCTGAGCTGAAATTTTAGCTTAGATGGAAGAGAAGAGAACGCCAAATATTTACAATTTTTCAAGGCTCCTTTAAAGACTTACCCGAAAAAAATACACGTGGTAGCAGCCTTCACCTCCGCATGCGCCCCCAGTGCCAACTCGTTCGACAGAACACGCCCCCAAGTCACTGGGTTTTGTTGTTATGGCTCCGTCATTCCTGGGATGGCACCCGTCAACTGATTGTTCCAGTAAATGCTGCTCAGTTGCCTCCCTCTGGGAAACCTGAACTGGAGTTTAGCAAGGTGACACTGGGGACAGAAGCATCTGAGGGAGTCTTGGGGAGCCCTGCACTGCCAGGGGATATCACACCCTCTTGGAAGGGAGAAAAGAGAGTCAAGATTACCGTTTTCATCATCTCAATCATTTAGGGATGAATCCAGCAGATTTTAAAGCAAAAAAGCACTCAAGGAATCAACCTGACCTGAAATTCCCAGCACAAAGTCAGATGGTCCCAGACCTACATTCAGAGACGCAACACATTGCTTCCAGGTGTGCTGCTGGGCTGAGCTACCTCGGATGGTCAGAGGCATCAAAGTCTTGGGTCCACAGCTTTAGGAGAAGAGCCTAACTGAGCACAAGGAAGAGGAACCTGTGTCCTTTCCACAGCAGGAAGCAAGAGCATGCCTGTCTGGAGCTGGACCCCAGTAAAGGATGTAGCAGGAAGCACTGCTGGGAAACCAATACCCAACCCACAGTAGCCGGTTCTGCCTGCCCCGGGTTGCTTCTGGTCCAGATATAGGCTTGAGTAGAATTGGAGCCTCTGAAGACCATGGGATGCAGAGGTTTGGTGGTCCTGATCTTTTCTAGGATCTCCATAAGGGCTACAGTGAGAAAATAGAGAGGCAGCAGTGAGGGGAAAGCTGGGGCAGATGACAAGCAGGGATCCGGTCCCCCATCCCAGTATGGCCAGAACAACTATGTTTTTCTTTGTAACTTATCAGGCTGCCCATTTCTCTAGCCTCAATTCCTGGCAAGTTCTCCCTGCCTTTCTGTGCTCCTGCCTCCTCACCGTTTTGCCTCATCCTTTACTGCAAGAAAAGTCCTCAGGACAAAAGTTTTCTCAGCTTAAAGATAAAGTAACATTTGGAAGATGTTTGTATGGCCCCATTCCACATCCATACCAACCCCACTGAGTGTTCTTACAATTTCTGCTTGAATCCATGCAAGGGCTGGGCAAGAAGTCCCTCTGACCTCCAGAAGCAGCCTTTTCCATTCTCGCACTGGTACGACCTTGAGAACAATCTTCCTTGTATCAGACCAAGAGACTATTCTCTAGCGTATAGCCTCTAGCCCTGTTTATACTCTTTGTGGTCTCATGGAAAAATCCATCATCTACATTCACATTAATTAGCATGTCCTGAGCACCAGCTATTGGACCAGCCAATCTCTTCCACTCCTTCTCCCTTTACACACATATTCTATTCAGTAGGGATTATCAATATTCCCATTTTGTGGAGATCAAGCAGGCTCAATGAATCAGGACAGCTAGGTTACATTGATGGTGTGTTACAGGGAAGAGATTCAAACTGGGAAACTGAGACTCAATAACCCACGCTGGCTCATACGCAGACTAAAAGTATGGGAAGAAGACAGATGGCCTCTCTGATCTGCAGTTTCCCCTGAAATTTCAGGCTGGGACACGTGAGCCTCTGTGCCTTGGGGCCTCTGGACTCTCGAGTTCATCCGGCCATCCATCCTTTTCTTATCCCTGTGCCCACTCAGGACCCAGAGCATGATAATGTGTGCTGCTGAAATAAATGAGTGCAGAGAGCAGGAAATTCCTTGAGCTGCCTTCTATTTCTTTCATGAAAGTGTTTTCTGGATCAAAGTTTATTAATCTATACAATCTACTTAACTTGCCGCCCATGAATAGGCTTTGAAATATGTAAAACCCTATGTACAGGAAACACTGAGTATCTGCACCCAGCCCATTTCTCTAGCCTCGCCTCCTGGCAAGTTCTCCCTGCCTTTCTGTGCGCCTGCCTCCTCATCGTTTTGCCTCATCCTTAAACAGGCTAAAGTCCTTTACCTCGTAGTGGTCTCAACATGGGCTCCTCCCCGTGGCTGCACACTCTTGTCTTTTGTTTCACTTTTGCTTGCTTGTTCCTACTCATCCACCTTTTCAAAGAGCCTTTCTCTTTCTTTCCATTATAGATTAAGTGCCCATGTGTGTCATTTCAGGAGACTCAGTACTATTTCCTTCTTTACAATATCATAATTCTGCATGTGTACTAAACATCTTCAGCCTCCACTAGGGAGGTCTCTGAGAAGGGAAGATGTCTCTTGCTCATCATGGGATCACCAGCATCTGGTACCTGGTAAGTGCTCAATAAATACATACTAAATGAATAAGTGAGTGAATAAAAATGAATGCATATTTGTTTAATATATGCATGTGGACAATTTCGAGATCTAAAACAAAAGAAGATTTAAATGTTTACACCTGTGTAAGTAGCTCACCCTTCTGCCCTACCCCCACAGCCCCACGGGGTTCGCTGTACTCCTTTCTTCACTTGCCAAGATGCCTCAATCTAGAGGCCTGGCTGTGCCATGGCGGCATTTCTGGGATGGATAAGGGACTTCTAGGAAGGTTGAGTTAGAACTACAGATTTCATTTCCAGACCGTGAGGAGCATATGGGACACAGCATCATTAAACTGAAGGTAATTGGTTCTGAATAAATTTGAAATTTCATCAAAGGTCCACCTGAGTGCATGAGAAAACTCAGGCTGGGTTTGCATCTCCTTCCATGTGTAATTAGCACATTCATATTCTCCTGCAGCTCCCAGTGTGGTAATATAGTGCAGGCAACACTCAGGCATTCCCTTGCAGAGGCCACTGGGTTTCATCATGTGTCCATCAATCATTCATTCCCCATTCAGTCCTTATTTTCTTGTTCACTGGCTCCTTCAGTCCTTCAATTAGACCCTAGCCTACAGGACCCATCCATCCACCCGTCTTTCCATTTGCATTTCTAAGCGTATGATCTCTGCCTAAGCCCACTGTCTTGCCCCAAAGTGGGACAATTCTCAGGCATGTTCCGTACCATCTCTCAGAGGCCCCAGCAGGCCTGAGCTTCAGTTGCTCACAACGTGAATCTGCTCCTTAACATAATCTTCACCGGCTTTTCTCAATTCCTTGTCTCACTTCTCCACTCCCTCACTGCACTCCCTGAAATCATCTCCCAAATAAATAACTTGCACCCAAATGCTTGTCTAAAGGTCTGTTTAGGGGAAGACAAAGTAAGACATCACGAAACCTGCTCGTTTCTTCTAGATCATCCAACCGATTGATGCTTATACATTTATTAGAGCAAATCTTTACTTACTGTCTGGCTCCCTTGTTAGCTCCATGAGGACTGGGACCCTGGCAGCTGGCAGCTTTCCCATGACTGCCTAGTGCCTGGCACAGAGCAGGTGCTTAACGAATCTTTCTTAGGTGAGTAAAAGGATATGCCACGCTGTGTCCCTGGCACAGGAAATAAAACTATTAGGACTCAATCCCTGCCCCTAAGGGGCTCACAATCTGGGAGAAGCGAATTGAAATATTTATAATATACTCAAATGGCATTTGAAATAAATGCAGTTCATTAGTGTCGCATATGGGGTCTTAGGAAAGAGTACTGAACTCAGCTAAAGGGTGACAGGTGAAGGCTTCCCAGGGAGGTGATCCCAAAGTCTGATGACAAAGGGCACACACCCCTGGGGAAGAAGGACATATACACCAAGAGTCAGTAGGACTGTTGAGAAGAGTCAGCGCACAAAGATATTCCTGGGCTTCAAAGTTGGGGAATTATAATACCCTCTAACTCAGAGGCTCAGAACCAGACTAATCATGTTGTAGTAAATATTAATAATGGAAATTAGAATAGCAAAGCCATCAGTAACAGTATGCACATGAGCACTCAGATGTGGCTCATTCTAGAAATTGCGCTGATCTAAAAATACTCTTGTGGAGGTGTTCTCATTTTCTGGAAGCAGTGATTAGGGCGGCAGGGGGCTTGGCCACGGAAGGTTCCTGTCTGCCAAGGTTTTGTCAGTCCCCAGGGGCCAAGTCTTGTTCAGGGAGCAGCTGACTCCCCAGCAGAGCCTCTGCGTTCTGAACTCTGCTTGTGTCTTTCAAGACCCATACCTGCAATCGTCAGCAAACTCTGTTTTCATTTGTAAATGTACTTAACCCTGGGAGAAATTTGCTAAATTGTCTGTCAACTGTCATCATGAGTGGGATCTAAGTTTGTCTTTTGTATTATGATGAGGCTGAATGCTGTAACTAACAATGCAGAACCTCAGTGGCTTGATATACTGAAAGTGTATTTCTCTCTCCAGTGAAAGGAATTGGGTTTGGATGGGTGGTCTTCCAATACCTTGATTCAGGGACCCAGACCTCTTCAGTCTGGTGGCTCTGCCATTTCCTCGGGTCTCAGAGTCCTCCCTGGACGCTCTGCACCTTTTCTGCAGGCTGGGTAAGAGCTTCTCAGGTTGCACGGGAGGTGGAACAGGTTAGGTCTGGGGAGGTTTGCCCTGTCTGCTCCCAGGCTACTGGTCATAACTCAGCTGCAAGCTTCACTGACATGCAAGGGAGACTGAGAAGCATGGCCTCGCTGTGTTCCCAGGCAGAAAAGGTAACGAGATTTTCTGAAGATCTAGACTTCTCTCCCACACTTTCTCAAGGTATATTTTGAAAGGACGAGCACATGAGAAGATAACCAAAGATGGCATTCCTTATCTGGTTAATGGAATGCAGTCTCTGCCCTTATCTTTCTTGAGGAGATCTTTTCTGCTTTTCAACTGACAATGAGGAGCTGGATCTGTCGGACCCAGTGACCTGGAATTTGACTGACGAATGTGTTGATGTTAGCGCTCACCGGAGAATCTGTCCAAATCACCTTTTTCACTTTAGGAAATATAAGGTCCAAAAATTAGTCATTTTCAAGGAGCGGACTTCCTCCTAGGCAAAGAAAGGATTTAGTTCTTGGGAAAAGTTTAGAGAAACTCTGTGTATGTGTGTGTGTGTGTGTTTGTGTGTGTGTGTACCCACAAGACCTTGGAAGAGGTGATGTCAAGATATACAAAGTGAGAATGTATCCCCAATATCTGTGTCCTAGCAAAGCTCTAGATTAGGGTCATAGGAACTGAAATTACTTTCTCCTTATTAAGAACAGAGATGAGTCTCTTAGGTCAGCAACCACATTAGATGGTTATTATAACCATCTCCATTTTAAAGGTAAGTAATCCAAGCCTGAGAGGCATTAAGAATTTCCCCCCCAAGGTTATACAGCTAGTAAGTGGTGGAGGTATGATTGAAACCCCAAAAATCTGATGTGAGAGCCCATACTCAACAGTATGCTTTCCCAACCCTCTGGGAAGTATTGCCCGTTGCAGGAAAAACACTGCTTTCTAGAATACGTGTAACTCATTTGTAACCATTGTATCCTACTGCCTAAAGATTTAGAGTGAAGTGGAATAAACAAAAATCCACAACCCCTTTACCCAACTACAACCATGGTTAAAGTGTTAGTAAAACTTAGAACAAATAATATTGTTAACCAACCCACTCCCCATGCCCCACCTTCAGAAGTCTTCCTTATTAAATTATTAATTCTGCCCAGTCCTTCTTCTTTATGCTTCTGAATCACACTTAACATCTTCTCCTCTAACCTTGGACTCGGAGAAGCCAAAGAAACCTCAGGCTCAGTCCAGACTGTGCTTTACTGAGAAGTCTGTTTTCCAATGCAAAATAGCAATTGTGGCCACCACAAACTCAGAGATATTGCTGCTGGTAAGAGATCCTTTTCAGAAAAGGTTGTGTGGCCAGTAAGAGTGTGCTAATGATGTGGCAATTTTCTGGAAGGAGCCAAAGTCACGACAGCTAATGCTCTGAGCACCGTGTTTCTGGCACGTGTGCACTGTCTCCAAGAATTGTGACATCTCTCCTTTCCATCCTCCTGTGGAATGATAGAAAGATTTGAAGAAAACTTTAGGTAGAGTTCAGTAAACATATGCATTCACCCCTCCAATAGTAACTGGTATGTTCTCTGCACAAAGTACTCTGGCAAGTATGAAGGATACAACACAGATCACCTTGTACCTTATGGTGTATTTTTCATTTGGAGTCTAGGAAGAGAGCAACGGGAGCTCAGTCCTTGGTCACCAATGTTACATTTGTTCCTCTTAAGCGTGGGAGTTAGAAGGGATGCCTCAATATCACCATTGTGCTAAGGAGGAAACTGAGGCCGTGAAACCTTTAGTCATTTACCAAGGGCGAAGCATGGGTAGAAAGGAGTAATCCAGAACTCAAACCTGTGTTTGTGATTTATAATGTAAACAAGGTCTTTGTAAGGCGTTACAGATCATCACGCAGACGCATCCTAAGACACCCAAGACCTGTCCTGGCCCATACTGTTGTTCTAACCACTTGCTTGAAGGATCATGATGAAGTCACCTGTTAGAATGTCCTTCCAGTTAAAGTCCCCCCAAAACCCGTGTTTTCTCTGCCTCTAAAATTGTGCATTGAAGTGCCTGGCACTGTGGTTCGCACTAGACAAGTGCTCAGTATATATCATATACTCCTGCACTTGTCACATTTGAGGTGATGACCACATGATTCCCAAATTACCTATTTTTCAAATATGCACCCCTCAAAAAAATCAGAACTAAGTTTATTTTGCTCCCTGAGACATTTCCAAAAATTATTGGGGGAAAAGGACCAACTTACTAGCAAAATAAAATTTAAATCTTGACACAAATCTACTATACCCTCAACATGTTTAAAAAGGTGGCTTTGTCCATTGTCTCACTCCTCATGCTTGTTGCCCTTCAGTCTTGGGCTGATGTTTTTTATAAGGAATTGATTTTTATTGACTAGGAGAAAGCAACGTGGCACACAAGGTAAGCATTCAAGGGAGTTTTTCTTTTTGGTCGTATTGCATGTGTATAAATTACCTGCACCAGGGAGAGTTTTATTATTAATCATTTATGCCAATAAATATCTCATTAAATCTAACTTTCACTTATGGAGTATGCAATTGTCATTATATAAATATTATTTAATTACATAATGGCTCAACTATTAAGAAATCTATATTTAACTGAGATTCAAGGCATCATAAAATGCTATATCCTGGGACTCTTCGAGAACTCCGTAATCTTTTGATTAAAGATTGTAGTACTTTACTGATTGTATTTGGATAAGCCATGTTGTCTTTATAATAAGGTGTGTTGATATTAAAAAATGATTAAACATTTGCAAGGGAAGAGCACTTCATATTCACTCACCTTTCATCTCTGTATTATGAATTATATATTATTCTTTCGCTTCTAGATCCTCAATACTTTTTCTTTCTCTTTATAGGCAATTATACAGTGACCCATCCATATAGCTCATGAGGTTTCTCAATTTTTTATGAATGTTCGTAAATATGGAGGAAATGAGTGCAAAATTTATAACCAGTTGGGCCATATTAATTTTTTGTGCGTTGGGTGGTGGGTTAGCCATCACACCGCACTGTTTGAATTTAAGAGGAAATTATTTTAGAGTAGCACAGGAAGTGATGAATGTTTAATCTAGAAAGTCCCTTTAGCCTAATATGCAACCACGTTCCATGTACATCAAGGGTTTGGGAGAGCTAACTTGCATCCTACTTTGATTCGTTGTCTGAGAGATGACAGAAGCCTCAGAGTCCGGGCATGATGAGTGAGTTTTGGCTGCTAGCTGCCAAAAGAGGGTGAGGGGAGATGAGATTGGGAGGGGTCAAGCTTAGGGAAGTAACATATGGAGTGTGTCAGTGTCCAAGGGGCAGGATAGACTCAGATTTGGTCTTAGCCAATGCTAATATCCAAAGTGACACAGCAGGATTCTTCAGGGAGCAGCTACACTTGAGACATGACTAGTACCAGAGTGGCTTGAAGGCTCCCGCAGGGAGGAGGCAGGAAGGAAAACATGTAGTCCTCCCAGAAAATGCGGCAGGAAATAACCCATTGCAAAGCATAATCTCTACAAGGACAGGGCCCACACCTTTTCCAGTCATGGTTATATCCATAGTGCCCAGCACAGAGCCCCAGAACTCTAGTTTCCTAGAAATATTTGTGAAATTGTGAGTGGAGGGCGGATACAGCTAGTGTCAGGACACAGATAGAATAACAGATTTGTGGGTTTAGTTCATGGTTGGGGACCGGAGGCAGACCCCTAAGAAAAAAAGCCAGCTGTGTGGACTGGTCCTAGAGTAAAAGACAGTATCTTAGGAGAGGTGAAAGTACACCATGTTCAGAGATCTCAACAGGTACCAATCTTGAGAGGTATCTGTGTGTCTATTGTTCTCATTCATTCATTCAACAAACATTTATTGAGCACTGGCTTTGGTCCAAACCATGTGAAGTGTTGGGACACAGAGATGGGCCAGCACAGGCTTTAGGGGGATGGTAAAGAGTCTTAGAACAGCTGCCTCCAGGATGGTGGTCTGGATATCAGGTCTTCAAGAAAGTTCAGGGAACCCATATTCCCCTCAGCATCAGGGCTTGAACATTTGAGAAACTCCAAATTACACTTAAGGTGCTGGCTATTTCATTTCGATAAACACTTGGATTAGGTCAGGCACTATGCAAAGGGCTTTACAAATACTAGTTCATTCAATCCTCACAACGACACTGAGGAGTAAGTACTAACATTTCCCTTTTATAGATGAGAAAGTGAGAAGTCAATGTTTGAGTCATTTGCCCAAGATCCCACAGATAATATTTGGGGAATCCTGAATTTGAACTCAGGAAATGTCACTCCCAAATCCATAATCTTAAAGCCTACACTGTAACATGCGCAAGGTTGATGTCAAAGAAGGGCTAGATCAGTGTGAGGTGAAGTTGGTGGAGGTGACTGGGTGGAGGGGTCTGGGGGTGTCTCATAGAAAATATGCACTTGACTTAAGTCCACACATGGAGGAGAAAGGCCAGCCGTTCTAGTCTGGGACTCCAGTGAAAGTGAAGGTGTGAATGCAGAAATCCATTCATTCATTCAAAAGATGCTTATTTGCATCTGCAAAGCATGCTGGGCAATACCTCAGGTGCTGGGCTTCTGGTGGTGAGCAAGGGAGACGAGGCCTCCCCCTCTTGGAGCTCCCAAGCTAATGAGGGTTTCAGACAAGTCACTAGGTGATTCCAATAGCAGGGCAAGTTCAGCCTACTGTGGGGACACAGAAGAGGGACTCCTGGCATTTGGGAGGAGGATGGTCAAGGGAGAATTTCTGGAAGAAGTGCAACATGGAGAGAACAGCATTGAAAGTCTAAAATGAGAGTTGGGAGCATGCTGAGAAAGTTAACAAGGGAAAAGGAGGCAAGAGGCAACAATCAAAAAGGATCTCAAGTTCAGAGAGACTTAGCCATTCTGTAACCACTACTCCTGGTGCTCAGAATGGAGCCAATAAGGCCTGCCAAGTACAGCATCTTAGTATCTCTGAGGGAAATATTATTGATCACATTTGCTTCTTCAAACCCAACCCAACTTTTTCCATATATTGGCAGTTGCGTAGGTTTAACAAAATTATGTGACATTTCTGTTGCAATCTGCTTTGTGAAAAGCTCATAAAAGGCCCTTTATAAATCTCTATAATAATGAATTGTGAACAACAAGAAAAGGGCTGCAGCCCCTCCTGTTCCTCCGAGGGGAGAGCTGAGCCCGATTCATATATACCGCTTCGTTTGGCCTTGTTTTCTTTCCAAGACAAGAGAACAACCTAACCTTGAGCTATCTGGTAGAAATAAAAGATTGATGCAAACTTTACTGGATAAAATTTGGGGTCTTTTCATCCAGACGTGAAGAAATTGAATACTACAAAAACAAGCAACACACTTGAGGAAAACTTATTTTATTCCAACACGAAGAACCTTCACCCTGAGAGAAACCTCTTTACGTGAATATAATTCAATTAATACATGCCTTCGTGAGAAATACACGTCTCTGGCAGTTTCAAATCTTGAAGTTAGAAAGTCCAACTGCCTCATTTTTAAAGTGCAGAAACTGATGACCCAGCAGGGGACATGAATCGCTTCAGATCACCAGCACAAACGAGCAGATTCAAACCCGGCGAGTATGACTCCAGTCTCCTTCCACAACCGTAACATTACGTTAACTCTCAACTTCCAGGCTGTTTTGAAAAGTCTGCCCTTCATCCTGAGATGCTCCAGAGAATGGAGAAAAGAGGAACCTCTAGAACCCTCGTTGGCTGAGCCCACCCCAGAGAGGAGGTCTGAGGGGATCGGAAACACCTCTGATGGGAGGTTGTCCCAAGACCACTTCCTGGGAGTTCATATCTCATTGTCATGCTCATTATAAATGAGGGTTGGTGTGTCTGATTAAAATGGCATGGGAAGAGGATGAGGCTGCCAACCTCCGGTGGGCAATATCAGTCACAGCACCCAAGACACTCCAGTCCAGCCTGGACCTCTGGCATGTGGTACCCAGTCCTGGTGCAGTTCACAAATTCACTGAGAAAGCAGAAAGCAGAGGAGAGCTAGTCCAATAGTAGCTCAGATGATAAAGACCTAACGTGACTCCACGCCAGAAACAAATCTATGGTACGATCCACTAGAAAAAATCTGCGTAATTATATTATAACAATAATTGTCAAAACTTTAAAAGACAAAGCCATAAACAAGAAAAGCCCTAACACAATCTCAAAGTACATTAAGAAAACAGAACATCCAAAGTATGGATATGGCTACTCTTTTCCAGTTAAACAACAATCATCAGCAGCGTTATTATTAATATTAATAATAATATTATTATTGTAATCATCGCCATTTTTTTAGGGTCAAGCACTCTGCTTAGCATTTCAAACAGATTAATTCATAATTCATCGATCTCCACAGCAATACTACGAGATGGATTTTTTAATCCTCATTTTACAAATAAAGAACTGAGGCTTGGTTGGTGTGCCCAAAGTCCCACTACAAAATACAGAAGAGGGGTTCAGAGTTGGTTGATTATGGGCTCACTAACATCCTCCATGACCTAAGCTCTTCCCACCTCTCTGCTCCACCCTTCCCAGTGGGTCAGCTTGTCCCAAGATGCTGCTGCTATCTCAAGCCTTCAAAGCACACAGCTATGTCTTGAGGCAGTAACGGTTTTTTTTCCTCCCTCCGTGGCTCTCTTATTAAGAATAAGAAAACCTCTCAGTACATCTGCCATCATAGCTCATTGACCAGAAGTGGATCCTGAGCAAATTATCTCAGTGGGGATATATTTTAAAAGCTCCCTGGGTGATTCTCATGTGCAATCTGGGTAGATAACCACTGGTCAAGGCAAATTTAGAATTTAGGTTCATTTGCTGGGTCTCAGAGAGGTACAGACTCCCCTGAGACACAAGGTGCCAGACACTGACCAAATTGGATCCTGATGGCCAGGAAGAAGGGGGTGGGTATTAGCACCTGCCTCATCTCCCACAGCCAGCAGGGGGAGGGGCAGTGACCTCATGGGAAACATACATGAGGGTGAGCTGAGGATTCCTGATGGCCACCCTGCTCTTGGGGAAACCCATGTTTCCACTACAAACCTCCAAGGTTCTAGGTTCTGTGTTAGTGAGGGGGTTATCACAAATGCTTTTTCAAATCACAGGAAGTTGTGTTGCACTGTAGGAAGATTTTCTGGGGGGCAGGTGAATGATAGCTTTTCCATTAAAGAGGAGTCCACTGGGCAGAAAGAAGCTGAATGCGCAAGCAGCTCTACTTCAAAACCCTAAGACATTCATCTAAGGCAAGTGTCAAAGATAGATATGCAGATTCTTTTAGGG
Source organism: Equus quagga (assembly GCF_021613505.1). Classification (NCBI taxonomy): domain Eukaryota; kingdom Metazoa; phylum Chordata; class Mammalia; order Perissodactyla; family Equidae; genus Equus; species Equus quagga. Next base: position 60,242,554 of record NC_060279.1, read on the forward strand.
ACCAAAATTCAGCCAGGTGTTTTCTCCCCCTCCCTCCCTCCCTCTCTCCTTCTCTCTCAGCCTCTCTCCCTTTCTCTCCCTCTGCTCTTTACAGTAGTGAACTGAGTCAGGTCGAGTCCTCCTGCTACGTACTCACATTGTTCCCTCCCCTTCTCCATTAGGGTGACAACCTCACATATCATACGTTTAATATCTATAATTTTTAATAACATCTATTATTCTGGCCAGGTTCTTAGTTCCACCAAGGCCGGCACTATTGCCTTTTTCATTGTCCTCAACCTCTCTAGAGGTTAACACGATGCCTGGCCCATACAAGGCACTAAATGTCCAGTTAAGGATGGACTGTTGGGTCTTCCGTATCACCTCCCTGGTGGGAGAGGCACCCCGCCTGGGCTGACGCCGGTCTAGAAGCTGAAACACGTAGCGCTTCAGTGATTCGATGACCCTTGTGAAATAGGATCATGTAAGGTTCAGTGGCATTCCTACTTGGCATTGCCCCTCCAAGGAGGACTATAATGTGGACTTCTGTCTGGTGGGGAGGGAATGCAGCAGAGCACCTCCTGCCCTGGTCCCACCTCTCTCTCACAGTGGTTCTCAAACATGCCTCAGAAGCAACTAGAAGACTTGTTAAGAACCAGATTGAGCCCCCTCCCCATCTGTGATTCAGCAGGCCTGGATGAGACCTGTGAATCTGCATTTCTAATGGATTCCCAGGTGCTGCTGGTGCTGCTGATCAGGATTCCAGAACCACTATCTCCTAGAGTTATGGAGTTAGTTCCTTATCTCAGGAATTCGCTAACACTCCTTAGGATTGTTATGAAGGACCAAGTCAGACCACATCTCTCTGGAAGGAGGGCTGACATCTTTGCCAGGTCTCCGGGTGGACATCAAGTCCACGGACAGATGGCTGTCAGGGACAGCACTGCCTCATTAACAGATCTGGTGAGAACCATGAGCTAGGAGGCTGGGGGACAGTCTAGAGCAATGGCCCCTCCTCTGTGAGTTCCAGGCTGCAATTTACCCAGACCGGGGCCTAGGGGAAGCTCAGCACTGCAGACGATTACTTCTGGCTCCAGGACTTTCACCTTAGGTCTTTGTTCCCTTTGTCACTGCACACAGTCTTTATCAGTTAAGGCATTTCAACAGAGGTTCAACTTTCTCTGCACAATCCCTGGACCTGCTCATCAGGGGACCTCTTTCTCTATCCTAGGTTGTCCATGTCTGCATTTGAGTTCTCTTTGGCCCAGTCAGGGTTTTCGTCTGTGTGTGGCAATAGGTTATGCATTTGGAAAAAAAAAAAAAAAATGGCAAGAATAATCACACCCTGCTTGATTTCTGAGCTAAAAATAGATTCTCTGCATTGTGGAGAAACTTAGAGGCCAACACAGTCCAGGGCAACATCAACTCTCTCTCCAGCAGCAGCAACACCTGGAATTACTGCTTAATTATTTCAGAAGCAATAGCATGCAATTTAGAGGTGTCAGGAACAATGCAAGGGAATCTCATGTGTGGTTTTGGCAGCTGCCAATCACAATAGGATCCAGCCCCAAAGACGCGGGTGGATCAAGTCCATCACTTATGAACCACATGACCTTGGGCATGTTCTCTCTCCTCTCTGGACCCCAGGCTGCTCATCAGTAAGTTGGGAGAAACTGTGCTTACTTTTCAGGCCCATTGTGAGAACTCACTGAAAGAGCGTTGTGAAGAGTCCTTCCTTCAGAGACAAGGAACCACTGGGGTCTCAGGAGGTCATCCTGGAGGAGGAGAGCTAGGAACTCTGCTGTAAAGGATGGACAAGAGGCAGGGATGCAAAAAAGAGAGGTAAATGAGGTTTATTGACCTAAGAAAACATGAGTCCGGGGGAAACGTGGCATACTCAGAGAGCTGGCAGAGGTCAGAGGGAGACAGAAAATGCAGTTTGGGATCTGATATAGACAGTTTTCTGTGGTTGATGGGTCATTGCTGGAAGCTTTAAAACAAGGAGAGACATCAAAATTGTATTTGAGAATATGTAGGGAAGATAGGAATAGTCTGGAAGCAGAGAGCCAGAAAAAACCAGAAACAGTGCAGTGGCAGTGGGGATGGAAAGTAGGGACACATAAGATTTTGGGGGGAAGGCTTGAAAAAACAGGCTTATTACTGATTGGAAATAGCTTGAAATTAGCATATGCAAATGAAGGCCTCTTTCTCAGCAACTGCCTCCTCCTCCTCCAGCCATGCCCCCACTCCAGGCCAAAGCCAGGGCTTTAAGTCAGACTGGGCCCCCTCTCAGCCACATCCCCACTGTCCCCCTTGTCCCGTCTGATTGTTTGGCCTATTGTCTCCTTCCAGGCCTGCACTCGAGGTTCACCCTGCCAACCACAGACAAGGAAAAAGGACATCCAAGTGGGAGGAAACCGCAGAGTTTTGTTTTCTTCTGCAGGAGAAAGCAAGGTTATTTTTGGCCTCTTTCAGTACAAATCAGATTTTTTTTTTTCTTTCTCAAAGCCTTGTGTCTGGCAGGCTCCAAGCAGGGGAGTGAAAATTAGAGCTCGCGTTTTGAATACCTTTGCATTTTCGCTCAGTGTCAGTTTTGTTTGTCTGCCTCTGCCTGGCTGTCTCCAGTGTCTCAGATTGTTGACTTCTCTCAAACCCTGCTCTCAAGCCAAAGAAAGTAAAACCGTGCCTCAAGGATGGGGCGCTGTGGTTGGAGAGAAGGAAAAGGACAAAAGGGAAACATTCTGCAGGCTGCATCTGGCTGCGGACCCCGCGCTTCCAAACACACCCCCACTTTCTCGTATTAACTTGCTGGGAAGGAGGTGTCCAGAGTCCCCAGGAGTCACACGGCTGGTGGGGCACTGCCAGTCTTGAAGCCCGGTTTTCTGACCCTTTGGGGCCACCTTTCTCCAAAGCTCACCTCTGCCTCTTTTGTGGGTTATGTAGTTTTCTGGTGTCCCCTGTAGCATTGGAACTAGGACTGTGAGCCCAACCTTGACCCAAACCCCTGGGTGGGTTAGAGCCTTGACTGAGCAAAGTTACAGACCTTCCACGCACCTTGGTGTTCCTGAATCGTGAAGTGAGGATATTAACAGTGGACTGTTGAGTTTCTGTGAGGGGTAAAGGAAGTGATCCACATGGAGAATTTTCGGGACTGCCTGGGACACGTTGAGTGCTGAGTGAGTGTGGCATGCACTTGTAACAACCACACTTCCATTTTCACCCAATGTTCATCGGATTTTGTTAAAGCCCTGCTCGTGGTGTTTGGCAGAAGTTGCAAATTAGTTTCGATCCTTTTCTTAGGAGATTCTTTTCTTTTTCTCCTCTTCTTCCAGTGGAATCTTTCACTTACGGCAGTTCAGGTTAATGTAACCGGGAAGAACGTGACAAATAGCACTTGGAAGGATTTTTCTTTTTAATTCCACGCGTCATTTTGTCCATTTTCAGCCAGAGTCATTTGTGGGTACTACTTGCAACTCTTTTTTTTTTCAATAAAACATAACACGGGCATGTGCACTTACAAACGTATATACACACACATGCGTGCACACACACACACCATCCTGGATGGTGCTGTCTAAACACCACCTTTTCTCACATCCGGTTCTTTCTCATTTTGAAAGGAACTTCCTCTGCTTGCCCCATGGGGGTCCTTCAAGTGTTCCCACGCCAGGTAACACAAAATGACAATCGATGTGATAATGATAAATAAACATCTTTGAATGAGCACCTGCTACATTTCAGGAACTTTCCTTAAGTTATCTCCAATCTTTACAACAGCCCTGAGATTTCTACCCATTTTTTAGTTGAGAAAAATCAGGTGCAGGAAGTAAAGGATCAAAGTCACTCAGCCAAAATAACGAAGCAGGGTGGAGAACAGAAGCACGCCTCGCTGGTTTCAAACACAGTGGTTTGTTTTCATATTATTACACCAAGATGCTGCTCCTTCAAGACAAGAGGGAAGCCTGCCTTGTTCCCTGTCGTGTCCCCAGTCTCTGGCACATGTTTGCTCAATATTTGCAAATATTTGTTGAATACCTGCAGAAACAGATGTGTGCGTGTGAACACACACAGATTGTTATTGTTGTTGTCTTATTTTTATAGGACATATATGGCCCCACACCCAGGCTTCAGTGGCCGTGCATAGGAGATGTGGAGGGCATGTGTGGTTTTGGCAGCTGCCAATCACAACAGGATCCAGCCCAGAATCTGGGGATACATCAAATCTATCGCTTACAAGTGATATGACTTTGGGCACACTCTCTCTCCTCTCCTGGCCCTGGGCTCCTCATCAGGAAGTTAGGGGAAGATCTCAAAGAACCCAGGAGGGGGCAGCTTTCTGAGGGACCTAACACCACAAAGACATTCCAGTCCTGCCTGGTTTTCCTCATATCGCAGAGACCACCGAGCGCCCTGGAACTAGGATCCATCTTTGAATGTGAGCCAATTAATTACGACTGACATAAACCAATAGCCGGCACTTCATCACCGGTGCCCTAAATCAAATGTTCTCAATTTTCCAGGCCTGCAGAATAGCATGCATGAAGCATGCACTTTTCCCACCATCACTCACATTTGCCACATTAATCCCATTAGCACTCATTGCACTGTGTCGGAAGAAACACGCGGATCTGACTCTTCAGGTTTACCATGTGGCTTCTCACCCTGACTAACTGTTGTGTGAAAGCATTTGACACCAACCCTGGAGAAACTTTCTGGTCAGGTTAGCCTTCTTAAGGAGTAGAGACAGTCCAGAGGCAGACAACACTGGCACAGGAAAGGCTATATGAGTGCACAGAGAAAGGGGCCTCGCTGTGAGCTCATTGATTCATTCATCCATTGAACGAAGGAATATTTCTCCCAGGGGAGTGTTTCCCAGTATTTCCTCTGAAGAATATTGTTTCTGTGGTCTGCTAATAGGTTAGATTGGGAAAAGCTATGGAGACAGAAGAAGGGAGGAAGGGAGGGAGGGAGAAAGAGAAGGGAATATTAATCAAATAATTTTGGGAACTCTTGGAATAAACAATGCCAAGCATGGGTTTTTTCATAGGATTTCTCAGTGTCTTTAACATGCTAATATGCATTATCACTGTGCAAAAGATAAATATGGTATCTTATAATGAACATGCTCTTCTGACAACAGGATATTTTTCCCCCTGTGAACAGCCCAGGAAACTAATGTTCTGGACCACACTTTGGGAAAAAGATCTTCCAGAAAAGAAGAAGAACTGGACCCTGGGCCTTTATGTAAAGTTTTTACACAGATGGAAGTAAGTGCAGGCGATTTGAGACAGGTCAGAATAAAAGGCCTCCGTCTGCCGCGATTGCCTGCTTCAAGAGCAGCTGCACTTGCCAATTCCTCCACGGCGAGCTCGTGTCCTCCTGGGCTCCATGCAGGTGGGTCTCTGCCGCGCCTTCAGAGTGGGCATTCCAGGCTTTGCAGAGCACACATTCGGGCACCTTAAACAAGATGGAAAAGGGAACCGTAATCACACGGAGGACACAGCTCAGCTTCCTTTCCTGGTTTTCTCTTCTTGAACCCAGGTAAACTACACACATCCTACTCTGTGAAAGGCTTGGAAAAGGGACTTTCAAGTGGGTGAGTAGAGGTGTTACCTTGGGGCCGTGTTCAAGACCAGGTTCCTAGGCCAAACCTGAAGCAATTGTACCCCAAAGGGTCACAGTCTGAGAAACACTTGTGTCGGCTACGTGAAAGCTATGATGGCACAGGGCTATTAGCAGCGATGGGATATCCTGGGTGGACAATGGGAATTGACATAGATGTGACCAGGATGGTCCTCAAGGATTTGGTGTCTAGATAATTTCCCTAAGTGGTGTGGTAGGTCATGAGTCCCTATAAGCTTCCCTATATTATTATTCAGGCTCATTTTGAACTTCAAGCAACTAAATAAAGTTGAATTTTGGAGGTGAGACCAAATGTAGATTTAGGGGGTCTGTAGTTGGGGGGTTTCTGAGTCTTGCATGAGGATGGCACACAGGTGCCCTGCCCCCACCCAGCACAGAGGGCCTCTCATTCAACACCCCCTCCTGAGGCAGAAAGATTGGCCAGAGCTGAGCTGATAAAGGGAGTATTGATAAGAAGGGAGGGCCGGAATTTCAGAAATCCATTGCCTCACTTTCCTGAAGCTTCCAACAAGTCAAACCCTGACTTTACACTCTCCTTGCTCTCAGAGAGGGGCTGGGGAGTCGGGGAGCCCCACTGAGGTGGCAGCATTGCCCTCCTGGAATGTTTGGCTTAACGTGCCAGAAGTTTCTCAAAAAGTATTCAGAGACTTACATATCCTTTAGGGTTCAGGGAAGAGGAGGCAGTTATTAGCATTTGCTGGGTCATGACTATGTACAGGGCAGGTACTACATTAGAACTCTGGCTCCACACTTGGCTACGCATTGGGATCCCTTGGTTCTTGTTTGTTTGTCTGTTTTATAGATACCGATTCCTGGGTCCCAGCCCCAGATATTCTGATTTAATTGATCTGGAATGTGGCCTGAGCATCAGGGATTGTGAAGCCCCCAAGCTGAGTCTAATATGCAGTGAAGTCTGAGAATTGCTGTCCTGGAAGCATCTCTTGCTGATCCCCATTGATTCACCAACAAGCCAACCATGGGGACATTATTGTCAGCTCTGTTTGGCAGTCGAAGAAACAGAGGCTCAAAGAGCTAGAGGCTTATCCAAGACCACAAGGTCACAGAGGCTGGACCACAGCTTCCACGGCCAGTTCCATATCACACCAACACAATAAATGTTGCAAAATCCTACTTGATTTGACAGTGAGGCCATCGCAGGCCAGTATCGGGCTCCAGCGATTGGCATCTGCTGCAGCTGTACAGCTCACCCAATGTGCCCCTCTCCTATGCCCATTTCAAAGAGCAGGAAGCTGTAACCATGAGCTAAGGGACCCGAGCCACACAGCTATTAGGCCCACCCAGGAATCAGGACTGCTAACATTGAGACAAGTTTATTTTTCTTTTCCCTTCGAGCTTGATAGCCAGAGGAGGAGACTACACGGGAAGTTGTGCAGACACATGGGGGCCCCTGGGGGTGCGGGGTTCACAGGCCATCGGGAGCCAGCCAGGCTTGACGCCATCTCCTGCCCTCTGCACTTACTCAGGCAGGGGATGTGTGCATTCCCACTGGTCCTTAGGAACAAGAAGAATTGACTTGGAATGGGAAATGTGGCCAGAAAGGATGCTAGGGCTAGAAACCAAAAGGGTGTGGTTTGCGCCAAATTGTCAAAGGAAAGCAAAATAATGGGGAAGGTAGCAGAAATAGAGAATACAGGACTTGGAATTTCACTCTTCTCCACTTTCCATGAAGCACCTCACCTCCGTGAACATTAGTTTCCCTATCTTCATATTAGAGATAAAAATTCAGTTCCTTATCACTAAAGTAAGGATTACAATCACCAAGAGTTCTGATAATCAAATGATATATATGTATATTACATATGCTGTTATATAATACACATTCTTACATGTATAAATGATAATATATATACTTATGATTTATAAGCATATTTGCCATCTCCACAGCCACAATGGAAAGCGTGCTGGGCTGAGTGGGAAGGCTCAAGTGTGTATGGAACTCACTCCATGGGAAGCCCGTTGGAGTGGTTATACAAATCACGGTGCATCCATCGAGTGGGGTTCTTTGTAGCTATTAAAAAAGATAGATCCATACATCTCAATAAGGAAAGCTGTCTAAGATAGGTCATTAGGAGGAAAAGCAAAGTGCCGGGCCATGGGAAAGGACAGCCTGTTCCAGAATGAAAAGCATTTACATGGAAATATGTACATGTATAAAATGTAAAAACAAAAGCAGACTCTAGCTGTGCATACAAATGTGCACATCCTTTGGGATGTGTATGTTTTCTGGAGAAAATATGTTTCTGGAGAAAATATCTAGAAAAGTGGGATTTGGTGAAAGGAAAAAGAGGATTTTCCATTTCATTCTATATTTCCCATCTTATTTCATCCTCAGCTGAGCTGTTTGAATGTTTACAGTGTGTGTGTGTACGTGTCTGTGCCTGTGTTTCAGTAACAGAAACAAAAGGAATTTGAGTTAAAACACAAAAGAAAACAAAGACCGGACAGACCCTGAGCCTTGAGCTCCTTCCCCATGTTCTGGGCCAGCCCAGCAGACATGCTTGTTTTTCCAGCTGGGAATCATTTCATCCTCTCGCCCTAACTCCCCGGTGAGCCCAGATCCAGCGGGAGCCTGACAGAGGCCTGGCTGGAGGGCGGACAGCCCCCCCATGAGAGGTGGTGGTGTTTTTACATTGTGAGCACAGGGGCAGGCATGTTTGGGGAGTGGAGGGGAGGGGCTGAAGAAGTCTTCAGAGGAGGGAGAGAAAATGACAGTGCCTAATAAGAAAATCCATTTAATAATGGCACCAAAGTTTCAAATGCTTCAAAATAAAACCAGAAATAAATTTAATTCAAAGTAAAATGCTGATAAAAATCCGTACCTAGAAGCTGGAATACCCTAGGTGAACAGATACCATCTTTGGGGGTGGTCCTTCCCCTCACTTGCTGTAACGTATTGAATGGTGACCCCAAAAAGCTGTCTGTACCCTAACCCCAGAACCTCTGAACACAACCATATTTGGGAAAAAGTCTTTGCGGATGTAAGTAAGTTAACGATTTTGAGATGAGAGCTCCTGGTATTTCCACATGGGCCCTAAATCCAATGGTAAGTGTTCCCATAAGACATTTGTAAGAGACAGAAGAGAAGACAGACACAGGGAAAAGGCCACGTGAAATGGAGGCAGAGATTGAAGCAATGCAGCCACCAGCTGAGGAACACCCAGAGCCTCCAGAAGCTGGGAGAGGTGAAAAGAATCCTCCTGAGAGCCTTTGGAGGGGGCCTGGCTCGGCCGACACCTTGATTTCGGACTTCTGCCCTCTAGAACCGTGAGAGAACAAATTTCTGTTGTTTTAAGCCACAGGACTGTGGACATCATTACAGCAGTCCTGGGAAATTAATACACTTGTTGAAGGGACAAGCGTTGCCTTGGATCGACTTCCCAGCAAGAGGGACAGACCCCAGGGTTAGCAAAGAGAACGGCCAGGCCTCTACACCCCACCCAGGCCACACCGAGCCCCCAAACATACTCTGTGGATTCTATTTCCTTTTTCTAAAATAGTGGTGCCAACATTCTCTATGAGCTGATTCTGTTCTTTTTCTGCCTGGAGCCTGTCGTGACCTATTATTATCTGTTTGACTTGATTTTGTACAATAACTGTCTACCCCAGGGAATGTGAGCCCCACGAGGACAGGCCTGTCCATTTGGCTCACCACTGAATTTACCCCTGGAACAGTGCTTGGCATGTAAGGGTGCCGAGAGGGTCTTTATGGAAGGGAAAGGGGAGAAATGGGGGGGGGGGGGGAGAGTATTCTGAGCAAGACCCTATGTGGGGGTATGGAGGACCCCACTTAGACCCAGCACCTACTGAGCTCACAGTCTAGTGCTGGGGAAGCTACAACACAATGTCAGACAGGTTCAGAAGAAGTTCTATGAAAGGGCAAGGAAGTCCTAAGAAGGGACCTCTGCCAGGAGGAATAGGGGAGGCTTAGCCCCGAGGGAACATCTGATGGGTCCAGCAGCTGTGACTGAGTCCCCTGAATGCAGGACAGAAGGCCCACTCGCTGCCATGGCCACTGTGAGAGGCAGTGAGGGCAAATGGAGAGGAAAGGGCGGTCATGAGAGACACCACAGAGAAGTCTGGTCATGGGGCTATGTGTGCTGGGGATGAAAGAGGCCACAAGACTTTAGGCCCGGAGCCTACCCAGGTGATCATCAGAGGCCTTAGGGGCACCTGTCCCTTGACGCCAGCTCCTCAACCTCCAGGAGGTTAGTCTGCATTCATCTGCATCCTTCGCAACTTCCCAGAGCTCCTGGTTAGGTTAGTAGTTGCAACTCTGCATTGAATCAAGATGGTGCTAAGCACCTGCCATATGTAAATTTTTTATCCTTTTGAAACATTCATACGATAGCATGATTATTCCCTTTTTATAGATGAGAAGATTGAGGCTCTGAGCCGGTAACTCGGGGAATCAAGACTTAACCCCCAATCTCCTGAGTCCTGATGACAGGCTTGTGCGCTCACCATGGCCTCTGTTCCTCCCTTATTGCAGAGCACCATGATTTCTAGAGGAGTTCACACACAGGACTCTCATTGACCTGAAAGCAGAATTTTGGAGGGTCTAGGGTGGGATTATTCACCCCATTTTACAGAAGAGAAAGCTGAGAATCCAAGGAATGGAGGGGTTTGCCCCAAAGAGCTGCAGGGGCAGGATGAAGAACACCAATGTTTCGTGCTTCAAGTCCTTTGTTTGGATGCCTTGTAATCAGAGTTGTGTTGATACAAAAATGCAAGAAGAGGGCAGTGGATACAGGAATGGCAGAAACCAGGGTGCAATTTGCTCCAGATCCGATGCCTGCTGAGCAGGGCTCTTCCCTGGAGCCCAAATCAGCGGGCAGCAAGGCAGCACATCCATCTCCAAAGGGCCTTCCAGGGAAAGCCGTGCTCCCTGGAAGGGGCTGGCTGCATCTATCTTGTAGGACAATATGCTATTTTCGCCAGAGAGCTACAAGGCATAAATATAGATTTCTGAACATTTTTTATGAGCCGACATGATGGCCTCTGGACACCTCTTCACTAAACCATAAAAAGCCAGACAGCCCTTTCCAGAAACTGCACATCCACCTGTGTCCCAGTTAGACCTGGGAGCCTGCAGCCACATGGTAGAAAGGGCCCCCCTTTTTTTGTGGAAAAAAAAAATCAATGGCCAGTTGTCTGGGTACAACCTTGGAGACGACTAAAGTAGTCACCAGGGGGCCCTCTCTGCCTCTCCTGCTGTGACATCTCATTCTCTGTGTCCTATAATGGATCAAATCCTAGGAGGCAAATCCTGGAAAAGGTCTCCGTGCGTCCTGCCCTCAGTCGCCATCTTCCTCCCATCGTCCCATGCTCTCTGGGCTCCTTTCCACCACAAGCTTTTGCATGTGCTCTTACTCTGCCTGTGATGTCATCTGTCCCTGCCACCTGTGCCCAGCTTACTCTTCAGTTCTTAGACCACCAGTCAAACCTCCCCGAGCCCACCATCCAGGTCAGGCTGCTTTGTTACATGTTTTCCTAGAACCATAGTCATTTTATCCTGGACATTCACCTCAGTTTGTAAGGGTTTGTTGACTATTTGATTAGAATCTGTGTTCCCCACTCCACTGTGAGCTTCATGAACATAAAGAATACGCTTTCATTGCATTTCCAGAGCCTACAAAGATACCTGATCCATACTCAGTTGTAAGTAAATAGTTACCGACTGTAAACAAATGCAAGAAGGAATGAATAAATGAATGGACGAGGAGGTAAATGAGTGAACAGGCGAGCAATGGCTTAGAGCAGTGGTTCTCAACCAAGGGAGACTGTGCGCCCCAGGGGATATTTGGCAATGTTTTCAAACATTTTCCTTGGTCACAGTTGGGGGTGGTGATGGTGGCGATGGTGCTACCAGCAGCCAGTGTATACAGTCCAGGGCAGGATGTAAAACATCC